>NC_060063.1:23026306-23626306 GCF_020283565.1 Trifolium pratense | reverse complement strand
ATTTGATTTTTATATTAGGCTTACTAATTGATACTTACAAATTAAATTTGTAAAGATGATAGGTGACACTTTTTATAAACATATTTTAAGTCTATATCTATATCAATGTTGTTGGACATGAAATTTTTCCTATATTTAAGTCTCATGTATTTACAAATAGTGAAATTTCTTCGGTTTTATTAGTCTCATTATAAACAGTGAAATTTCCTTGGTTTTATTATTTTACAATCTTATTAATTAATATGATTATAAAACTAACTAAAATCTTATTCGGTTTAATTTATTGTAATTTATCGGGATTGGGTTGGTTTTAGATTAAATCTGTTTTGATAAACCGCAACAAATAAAATCGAATGAAATTATAGAATTTTTTTAATAGAAGAAGCCGCATTTTTTTTTTGGTACACAAGAAGCCACATTTATTAACTTAATGGTTGGGGATGAAAGCTATAAGCATCAAAATTTGAAAGAGATCACAAATAAGGGTAAACATGATCGTTAAAAGTGTTGTGAAATGGGGACCGTATCGTGCAAGCATAGCACAACGATTTGTCTCTCTAATAGCAAAGAAACAGTGGTATTCCTCTCTACTATGAAGAAAGTCCCAAATTTCATTGATGGAGCAGCATAACATAAGTAGAGTTGGATATGTGAACTTGCCCGCTCCCATAAACTTATTGGTTTGATTGGTAATCCAAGCTCTAAAGCGTTTCAGCCTCTGAAGTAATATAGCCTCTGTACCTCACAACCTATGAAGTTGATATAGGTTCTGAAGTATAGGAGGCTCTGAAGATCTATTTTGGTTTTGATGCGCGTTTCCGTTTTCTTAGCTTTTTAAAAGCAGTTAGTTAGTTTTAGGCCGTTTGTGGAAGAATAAGATTTTACTTTTCCTTTATTCAATTCATCCTCTTCTCTCATATTTCATTCTTTATTCATCTTTCATTATTCTGTTTTCTTTGTTTTGAGATTAATTCCCCAACAAAACTAGTACGTTAAACCAGACGGACAAACTCGTTTGCAAATGAAAACGAGTTATGAAAACTTTTTAAAATAATTTAAAACTAAAAAAATTGGAATTATAGAAATTCTTCGTTTTTTTAGAATTTAAAAATACTATTATTGTAATAATTTTATGTAACAAATAAAAAAAAAAGTAGTTCGTTGTATTTTTATGACTTTATCTATTGTTTCTATGCAACCATGAGTTAAATTCTTAAAAAAAAAAAATACAAATGATACTTCATAA
This sequence comes from Trifolium pratense, assembly GCF_020283565.1. Classification (NCBI taxonomy): domain Eukaryota; kingdom Viridiplantae; phylum Streptophyta; class Magnoliopsida; order Fabales; family Fabaceae; genus Trifolium; species Trifolium pratense. Next base: position 23,625,060 of record NC_060063.1, on the reverse strand, counting down.
ATAATCGAATTTAACTCATTTTTATAGTCGGTCGTCCTCCACACACCTCAATTACATAAAAAAATAAAACACAATTAATAAGAACTTCAATAATGTTGTTCAAAAAATAAAAAAGAGACATGTGTCACAATTAGAGTGCTATGAGTCTTTTTATTTTTAGGGTTTAGACTTTTTTATAGAGAAAGGTTTAGTATTGGACGTACATGAGTAGAATTATAAGTGATCGATAAAATATTTAATTAATTACAAAAAATAAATAAACGGGTCACGGGCTAATCCGCAAATCCGTGAATTTAATCCACATAACTCTTGATTTTAACGATACAACCTACAGGGACCAAAATATAAACAAACAAGAAAAAATTGATCTTAAACCTATACGAGCTACGGGTTAAACAAGTTGGTCCGCAGACGTTAGTCCATATACCCAACTATAAGCATAAACAATGAAATAAAGAATGATAATTTGTCTCAAAGATGACGTGTCCTTGATACTCATATTTCGAGGAAGCGATATGCAAAGGACCTAAGTTTCGGTAAAAATGGCATAACCAGAAGTCACCTTACAGTATAAACCTAAAAAAAAAAAGTACTCCCTCCAGTCATAAATATAAGCAAAAGTGCATTTTTTAGATTCGTTGTATAACAGATGAATCTGGTCGATATTATAGTCTAGATATATCAATTATTCATTGAATTTAAAAAATGCAATTTTGCTTATAATTGTGGCCGGAGGGAGTATCATTTTAGTCTTGCAGGATACAACCATAGGCCAAAGAACCAGTAGAAAACAATGTGCACCATCAACATTCATTTTAAGGACTCTTACCACAATTTTGTTCAAAGTGGTGTCGTATTAATATTACCAAATTGCAGTGTGGTTTCCAAGTACCATCTTGCATCAAAGTTTTTTATATCTTGTGACTTAATCTTTCAATAAATAGATCAAATAGATAAGGGGATATATAATCTGCATGTCTGATGCCTCTTGTAGGCTTGAAATCATCAGGAGATTAATTCCATACTATGCTTTATAATGAGCTTAATGAATATGTAGCCGATCTAACAAATATCCAAAATGAAACTTCAGTCAATTTTGTCATAAGTTTTTACAAAATAAAATTGTATAATAAGAAAAATCTTGCTACCTTTCATCTGCTTCAGTGAATGGATGAAACTCTTGATGGATAAAGCAACTCATCAAACATGTGCACATGGAGTGATAAGTACTATTAAGATTCACACAATTGTTAGGTCATGAATTTGAACTAGGATAAAAACGTTATCTTATGGAGAGACCTAATTCTAATTTGACGTCGAGCTCAACCCAAAAATACGTTGGCCCAAAGCCACACAACTTCGTTCAACGGCCACACAAGTTAATACTTATGTAATAGTCGACATCAGAATGATTGACATTGTCAATCATGATTTTTCAGTCGTTATTTTGACAACCATTAATTCCAACAGCCAACGCATTCGTCCTTTTTATATGGTCTTGGTTTCACGCCGAGAATTATATATACCCTTCTTATGTTGAAGGACCAATTATTAATCATTCTTATTCTAAAACATCCACTTCACGCAAATATTAACTTTAGCGTTGGAATGTCCGCAGATACAACCACCATTTACACAACCATATCAGAGATGAATATTATTGACCACATCCATTATGATCAAGTAAGATCATGTTGGATATAACAATATGAATATTGTTCGTTGAGTTAAAATTTATAAATAGAGATGTAATTTTATTCACGGGTCTTTTTTTTAGGTGTATAAAAAAAATTAAACTGAAAAAAATTACTCCAATATGTGATGTGGGTCCGAATATTTAGAAACTTCTAAAACCAAAATTGTTGAATATTATGGCAGAATAATAAAAACCAATAAACCACTAAACTTTATGCAATCCTGATTTTCTTTTGGGAGCAACTAATGGGAATCAAACAAAGCACTTACCTAGCTATAGCTGCTAGTAGCAAGTACAAGCTTTGTAATCCACTGGCTTAGCTTAATCATACTCTCTAAAAATTAAGAAATTATACCAAAGTAGAAGTTGCTTGAATCTTCTATCTGTCTTGATTAAAAAAAATGGTTGCTTTTTTTGCCAAACGTATTTATACACGTTTCTTCTTCATTTTGTAATAATAATAGACAAGAAATTACGATATAAAAGAAAAAAGGTTATATATATTTTTTATCCTACAAAATGAGAATATTTTAAATTTCGTCTTTATTTAACTTTTACTGTACTTTTTAGATTCTACAAAAATCTTCTTTACTTAATTTTAATCATTGTTGTTAAACCTACTTATGTTTGGAACAAGGCATAATAATATTTTGACTTCTAAGGTTTATAAATGTTATTTTTAAAATGATTAATGTTATCATTAAAAAAAAAAACGATGCAGTTTGTTGTTTGTTTACCTTACATTCATGTGTAATTTTTTTATATTTATTAATATATAAAAATGTAATATATGAAGAAAAAGAAATAGTTATTGTCCGGTGAAACTATCTTTAACACAATCAATGAAGCTATAAACAAGAAAATAAAAATTTAAATTCTCCCAACAAATTACTCATTACCCAATTTTTTGAGTTCCTTCCATATCTCAACATCAATCACTATTTATGCAATTGAAAATTGAAATTCACATATGTCTTTTTGCTCTGAGTTGTCACTCAATATTTGATGTTATTATATGAACATATTGACAACAAAACATCTGAAAATATGAGTGAGTAGATTAAGACACACGTCAACAACTAAAATTTTAAATCTCCACATATTTAGTGTTAAATATGCTTGGATCTCAACCCCAAAAGTCAACTTAAAGGGTGAAGTTGCCCTCACATATTTATACACTTCACATCTCGAAAACCTAAGCAATGTGGAACTTCCAACACAACAATTAACATATTCAACATTTAGAATAAAAAATTTCTATTCTCATAAATTCATTTCAGTTGATATGAACATCATATTATATATAGAGAAATTGAGTTCAAATCTCAGACACTCACATAATTATCCACTTTATGGTAGAACTCAGCTACTAACCTGCTTAACAAAAAAATTGCTTAACAAAAAAATCTATTTCTAAATAATTTTAAGAAAAGTGATGGTCGAATCTTGGGGATAATAGATCATTATTTTCCTCCAATCCACATTGAAATAACATAGAGAGCTAATAGATAATCCTAAGGTGGTCCATATCAAAGCTCAATATATTTATAGAGGCATATGAACTTTGGAGTAATATTTTATGAGATATGTCACACCCTACCTCAATATGCAATACATGTGGACAATCAATGGGATTCCTATTTTGTCCCCACCCCACTCTGTTTCGGGTTTAAATAATTCAGGACAAGCACATATAATATTTTTCTCTCCATTAAACATGATACAAAAATTAGTGATTCCTTTTGTACCAAAAAAATTAGTGATTCCTTTTAATTAATATATATTTAAAGTTATAAATAATAGAAGGCTAGACGTAGCTCCAGCAGCCTCTATATATAGATGTGTAGAATACAGGAATTCCGTATGGACCATATGGGCCATTCATAAAGTTGGCTGATTTTAGATTTTTTTTCTTAGTGATTTTATCTAATAGTTAGAATTTCACCTTTAAAATGAATGAGTAGGAAGTTTGATTGTTGGAACAAAATTGATTTAAAAATGTTTGCCCCTAAATCATTAAGGTTTTGATGATAACAAAGTATTAATAAATAATTGGAAGGACTAAGAATTTAATTTAAGTGTGCAGAACTTAGTTTCAGACAACCTCTGAATAAAGCTCAGAAGACAAGTCCTCAGAAGTTCGCAAGAACTCAGAAGATAAGAATCTTCAGAAGTTACTTACATCAGAGGATGAAAACATCAGAACTTGCTAAAGTCTGAAGTGAATCAAACTCTGAGGTATATCTTGGATGGTGTGAAGATTCGAATTTGAAGGTCAACTCTCCTACCAATGAAGAAAAAGACCTTTCAATCTTGATCAGAACAGCTACTTGCATTTTGTCTGTCCACAATGGAGAACGTGGGTTACTAGACTTCTTAGCTGAATAAGGAAAGTCTTCTCTGCACATGGTCAAAGTCACTGAAACTCTTACTCTGTTTTGGAAACGACCAAACTGCATCAAGACAAGTTGCTTGAAGACAAAAGATTATCTTCATCAACGGTCATCTTTGCAACGACTCTTTCTCAGTCCTATATATACTAGAAGAATCAGCTTGCAAAGGAATTAATTGATTATTACACGCGCTCGAACAATTCATATTTGCGAATACAAGCTCTGAACCTCTGAACTAGTATTTTTAACTCTTAGTCCAAATACTTTGTGCTCACTGTATTTGTTTATTAAAGTTCTCTTAAGAGCAGTTATATTTATTCAACAACTTTATTATCTCTGTAAGTTTGAGAAGTCTTAAGCTTGTGTGCTTAAGTGAGAAGTCTTAAGCTTGTGTGCTTAAGCATAGTTGTGAAGTCTCTTGCTTGTGTGCTTGAGCATTTGTAATCTTGTGTGATTATAGTGAAATCCCTTGGAAGTGCAAGGGGACTGGATTACTCTCGTTTTGTGAGAGGAACCAGTATAAATTGCTTGTGTGCTTTCTCTCTCTCTCTGATCTTGTTTATTTTGTGTTGTTTATCCGCTGCTATCGTAGCTAAGTTAAGAACTTCGAAAAAGTTTTAACTTGGCTAAAACACAATTCAACCCCCCCCCCCCCTTCTTGTGTTTTCACACCTTCAATTGGTATCAGAGCACTGGTCTGTTACTTTCACTTAACAGTGAGACAGTAAAGATCTTGTGAGAACACTATGTCTGGAGGAGACGAAAGTACTAGAACGAGTCATTCTGGTGATGCCAGTAGTGGTGGCAGAACTGGAGCTGCTTTTGGTCATGACTATTTAAATAATGAATCATATGAACATAGTGGCAATAGAAAAGCCCCTATATTCAATGGTGATGCTTCATTATTTGAATGGTGGAAGGAAAGACTTTATAGCAATATCACTGCTATTGATCATGAGTTGTGAGATCTGGTTGAGCTGGGAGTAACTTTTGAAAACTTGAATCAACATAGAAGGTTGTCCATTGAGCACAAAAAGTTACTCACACCAGCTAACCTAAAAATCTACACTAAACATCACAGAGTAAAGGACATTGTTGTTGGTGCTATTAGACATGAGGATTATGTCAGAATAGAAAACAAGTCCTCAGCTAAATCTATCTTTGACTCTATGTGTGCTACCTATGATGGTAACGAGAAAGTTCAAGAGGCTAAGGCTAGTCTCTTGATAAGGCAATATGAACTCTTCACCATGCAACAAGATGAAAATATTGAAACCATGTTCACAAGGTTTCAAACCCTTGTATCTGGTCTCAAAGTTCTAAAGAGGAGTTACTCTACCTATGACCATGTTCAGAAGATTCTGAGAAGTCTTCCTCTTGCATGGAGACCTAAAGTCACTGCAATTGAGGAAGCTCAAAATCTCAAGACTCTGAGTCTTGAGGCTCTGATAAGCAATCTCAGAAGCCATGAGATGGTTCTGGATGCTGATTCAGAAGCTAAGAAGTAGTCCAAGTCTATGGCTTTACAGTTAACTAGGATTTCTTCCAAAGCTCTTAAGACTCAGCTTCTTGACATTGAGGAGAAATCTTCTGCAGATGGCCAAGAGGAAGAAATGGGTGAAGATGAGTTTGCCCTATTCACCAAGTTTCAGCAATGGAACAGGCTTAACAAAAGAAATTTCAGAGGAAACAGCTCAAGAAACTTTGTCAGCAAAAAGGATGATCAAAAGAACTGCTTCAACTGTAAGAAGCCAGGACACTTTATTGCTGATTGTCCAGAAATGTCTGCTAAAGACAAAAGTAAGAGGTACAGCTCAAAGAAGCAACAATTTAAGAGCAAATTGAAAAAGAGTCTGATGGCTACCTTTGAGGAGCTATCATCTGAGGAGGAAGTTGAAGAAGAGGAAGAGGCAAATCTAGCCCTAATGGCTTCAACCGACTCAGATGCAGATTTAGAGGATGAGTCAGAATCAGATTCAGAAGCTACAGATGAGGTATTTTCTGACTGCTCTAAAACTCAACTTTTAACAGCTCTTAACAAAGTAATTGAGAAACATCTCAGAGTGTTAAGCAAACAAAAAGCTTTACAAGAAAGGCTTAATGCTCTGAGTGAACAGGAAGGTCATTTTCAAGGTCTATATCAAGAAACTCTGAACAGAGTAAATGACTTTGAAAAAGGCTGTGCTGTTTGTCACAAACCCATTGATGAGCAGGAATTGGCTCTTCAACAGTTTGTGCATCTCAACTTTGGAAAGAGCAAAGCTGCAAATTTAATATATAATGTCATGAGACATAGAGGAGAAGGAGTTGGCTATGAATATGGTAGAACATATTCAAAGCTAAAAACTTATCCCAAAAAGGTTGGAAAATCTTGGGTTTATTACGTTGTACCCCAAAGTGAAGAGGGGAAGAATTTTGGTACTTTGGAGAATGAGGTTGATGATCTGAGAAAATTGGAAGCTGACAGCTCAAAGGAACCAAGTTCCTCAGGATCTGGAAATAAAAGCTCAGAAGATAGAAGTTATTCAGAACTTGAGAATATTAAATCAGATGTTCTGAATACTTCAAAATCTGAGGCTTCAACTTCTAGAACCAAAGGAACTTCAGTACCTGAGGCAAGTCAATCTAAAAGCTTAGAAGTTTTTAAAAGAAAAAATTCAAACTTCAAACCTCAGAGGAAATACAGGACTCGGATTATTTATGACTCTAGAGTTAGTAGACATAACCAATCAAAACAATGGATTGGTGATAGATACAAATTCTGGAATCATAAACAATCTAAATCCTAGAATAATAACAATTCTCAAACGAAGAAAAGATTTCAAAAAAGTTATTATGCCAAACCAAAATCCTTCTCTAACACTCAGCAACATAGTAAGCATTTGTGGACTAACAAGCGTGGACCCAGAAGAAAATGGGTACCAAAAGCTGAAATAATGTATCATTCAGATTTACCAACTAAGAAAGGATATGCCATGCCTAAAGTATGGAAACAAGTCCAATGCAGAGGAAGAAGGGCTTATGTCCTAGACAAATGGCTGACAGATTCTCAAGTCTGTAATCAGAACTTGAGAAATGAAGAAGAAGAATAGTGGATGACTTTATCATTAATTGTGATGAAGAATCCTACCACAATGATTAAAGTTGTTTCTCATACAGCCTACCACTCAAGGAGGAATCATGAATCATTCATGGTATCTGGACAGTGGATGCTCGAGGCATATGACTGGTGACAAACGACTATTTTCAAAGCTGACTCTTAAAGAGGGAGGCTCAGTTGGCTTTGGAGGTAACCAAAAAGGAAAGATAATAGGTACAGGTACAGTAGGTAACTCTTCCCTATCTATTAATGATGTTTGGTTAGTAGATGGACTCAAACATAACCTATTGAGCATAAGTCAATTTTGCGACAATGGTTATGTAGTTGTCTTTAATAAGGAATCATGTATTGTGTCTAAACAATCTGACAACTCCATTGTATTCAAAGGAATGAGAAAGAACAATGATTATAAAATTAATCTTTCTGATTTAAATGAACAAAAAGTGGTTTGTCTTTTGACATTGAGTGAAGAAAAATGGATCTGGCACAAGAGGTTAGGCCATGCTAACTGGAGGTTAGTCTCTAAGCTTAGCAAGCTTGACCTTGTCAGAGGTTTACCAAAAATCAAATATCACTCAAACACACTTTGTGGTTCTTGTCAAAAAGGAAAGATTACAAAATCCTCTTTTAAACCTAAGAACATTGTTTCTACCTCAAGACCTTTGGAACTTCTTCACATTGATCTGTTTGGGCCAGTTAACACTGCCTCTATCAATGGTAAGAAGTATGGATTAGTAATTGTTGATGATTACAGTAGATGGACTTGGGTGAGATTCCTAAGAACAAAAAATGAAGCTTATGATGAGTTTAGCATCTTCTGCAAACAAATTCAAAATGAAAAAGGCTACACCATTTTAAAAGTTAGAAGTGATCATGGTGGAGAATTTGAAAATGAACCTTTTGAAAACTTTTGTGAAAAATATGGCATCTTGCATGAATTCTCTTCTCCTAGAACTCCTCAACAAAATGGGGTTGTAGAAAGGAAGAATAGAACTCTGCAAGAAATGGCCAGAACCATGATGCATGATGTAACGACCCAAATTTATTATTCACTATTTAAGTGTTTAATTATTTGGTGATGTGGTTTTTAAGTAAGATAGTAACTTTAAGTTATTTATCGAGAGTTTTAGTTAACGCGCGAGTTAGTGAGAGTTAACGCGAGTTGCGCCAAGTTAGTGGGCTTGAGGCCCAATGGGCCTTGCTTCATGGTGGGGGGCGCCCATATGGCCAAGGATAGGGAGAGAAATATCATTATTTCTCTTTTGTTCTTGAAGTGAAGAGAGAGCTTGAGGAGCTAGGGCAAGGGGAGAGCTAGAGATTCGAGATCTTCGTCGTGCTTTCTTCGAATCCAGGTAAGAGAGTAGATTTCATATTCGTGGGTGACTCGAGGAAGGGGAAAATGTCGATTTCTCCTCACCCGAACTTCCTCCACCCCATTTTCGTTTTAGCTTAGAACGGATTTTCTTGATGGAAATCATTCCTAAGGTTCTTAATATGCTTAACATGCTTTTAACATGATTAATGAACGAAAATTATGGTTAAAACGAGTTGTATGAAAGATTAAACTCAAGAACTTTGTGTTCTTGAGAGTTTTGATGAAAAAGTGTTTAATCTTTACTTTTTCGATGTTTATGATGTAGATCTGAGAAATGAACTGTCCTTTTGTGTTTATCTATGTTTGTTATGCTTGAATACAAACTCTTTTGGGATTTATAACACGAAAAATGGGATTTCTGGGTGATTTGGTGTAGAAAACGCAAGTTTTGAACTGTCCTGACAGGAGGTGTTCGCTCAGCGAACGTGTGGCGAACAGCTCGCCACAGCTCGCTGAAGCTCGCCATGAGCATGTGATCCCCTGGTGAGGTTCGCCATGTCTCGCTGAGCCTTCGCTCAGCGAAGGCCTCTGTGACAGCAATTTTTGTTGATGATTGTAAGTGTAATTAGGCACTTGTAACATGGATTTAAGGTATCCTAACATGCAATTAGGTGTTTATAACCAGGATTAATTGTATTGTGATGAATTGTTGTTGATTGTGTTGATGATGTTTGTTTAAATATCAAAGTAGTATATTAAGATGTTAATCAACTTAATAAAGAAGGATATTAGAATTATGTTATTCTAATAAAGACGTATATTAAGGTATAGTGTTATCTTAATAAAGACGAAATGTTGGATAGTGTTCCACATTTATAAATGACGAGCTTAATGCTAAATATGATTGTTGATGTGAGAATATTCATGAATTATATACATGCATTCATGAATTGTTGTTTTATATTGGATATTCCAATAAAGACGGATATCGGATTATATTTATCCGATAAAGATGAATATTAGAGGTGAGATACTCTAATAAAGACGATGGTACCACATGCATTAGAGGTGTCTAGAGGACATAGCATGAATGTGAAGCATTAGATTGCATTAGGGATTATGTGTGCATTTTATGATAAATGATGTTTGACACATACTTGGTAAATGTTGATTGTTAATCCGTATGTGAGGAGCAGAGTCCGTCATGACTATAAAATGAACAACGCAGGGTCCGTCATGACCATAATCTGAACGATGTATTTGTGGTGTTAGATTACATTAGGAACTTTATGTATATTCCTATTGGTAATTGAGTTATGTGATATTTGATGATGAAATATGCGTGTGAGTTAGTAGTATGCTTATAAATGAAGTATATGCATGATATATGATTATGCATGAATGATGGTGATGTATATTGATGGATAATTTTCGCAAGTGAACGAATTACCACGTAGTAATAAAAATATCGATCCACAGGGATTGTGTGATTAAACGAGTCTAATCGTGTTCATAAACATTATGCAAAAGATACACATAAATTGGGGGTTTATCGAGTGATGAATTGTTAGAAAACGTGCTTTGATATAATGGAAAAGCGAGGTAGAATCATCGGAATCACCTAGTCTATAGCTAAACCACATGCAATCTACTATATCATAGGAATCTACTCAAGTGTTCACAACTAGATCGACAAATTAGTGAATCGCAATCTCTTGTTAAAATCCACTCTATTCGTTGTCGATACTCCCCCGATCTCTCGGGCGGAAGCTACCTACAACGAATGATATGAAAGCGCGTCAATCGTCCGCTACACTCTATGTCTCAATCTCTCGACCGGAAACACTCGAGTGCTCAATGCAATTCAGTTCAGAAATTAAATCAATACTCTCGCACGTGACTTAACTCGAAATCATTACAACACTAATGAAGGATTATAAAGCATTAAGAATCGAATTGCATTAAATCAACACTATGAACAGAGAAGATTCTTACATATAGCAGATTACAAATAATTCATCTACATCCTAGACTATCCTAGATCCTACCTCCAAAAGAAGCTTAGCTCCTCATGTTGCTTTCTTCGCGTTCTCGCTTCAACCTCATGGCTTGAGAATCCATGCTATTGAGATGCTTGGAGTTATCCTTTGAAGTCCTTGATCTGGATCTTGATGCTTCCAAAATCAGAGAATGGATTAATGTTGCAGAATTTTCCAACCCTTTAACAGAATTATGCAGAAACCTTATATACTGAACGCAACCACGCCGCGCGCCAGATCTATCACGCCGCGCGTGGTTGCAAATTCATCAACTACGCCGCGCGTGATAACGGTATCACGCGGCGCGTGATCAAGTCAGAGAGCAATCCACTTCTTGAACAAGGCTTCACGCCGCGCGTGGTCAGGTATCACGCCGCGCGTGATCAGAGTGAAAATTCAGCTCCCTGTGATCTCCATCACGCGGCGCGTGATGGGCTACGCCCCCAGCGTAGTGAAAATCATCCATTTCCTGCAATTTTTCCTGTTTTCTTGCAAAACAAGTAATCAAGCTTATGATTAGATTTCTCTTATATTTATTGCTAAAAAACTACTAAAATGCATCTAATGTTGCTAAAATAGGCATGGATTAGAGAGTGTGACGATCCGTCATCACAACCCCAAACTTAAACCTTTCCTTGTCCTCAAGGAAACAACTTTTACCTCAAGCTTTTGTGTCAAGACCTTGGCATTTTCCTTAAATTCACTCGAATCATACATACGTGAGAATCACCTGATGATCAATGATCCACCTGCAAACAACCCTCAATTGCACAATCGTTCCCGCAAGACATTTTCAAGTAGTTCACACTTTTCGACCAAGGCTCTATGATTTCATCACACTACTCACATGCACTCTTCAGTTTTGGTAATTCACTCAAATCAACACATCAATGCAAGTCAACAATAATTTTGCAAGTAGTCTAAGAATTCATTCGGTTCACTTTGTGCACACACATTAGAGGTCTTTTAGGGTTATAACGTGGCTTGGCTAGGGTGGATGGTGACATTTTGTATAAGTAGTAGAAAAACTTGGAGTTAGATCCCCCTATTAGTCAAAGAACATTTCATAAACCAAACCCCTTTTTCCTTTGAACTATAGTGGACTAGAGAACTTTTTCCAAATCATCAAACAAAGTTTTGCAATTCTTTTTGAATTCAAGGCTATCACTGCTTTTCTATATTATTTTTGTTTTTTCACATTCATTCATCTTTTTTTTTTTTTACTATTTATTTTCATAATGACTAAAGCATTGCAACTTTTGAAATTTTTCTCAATTTTTCAAATCAAAACTTTTTGTAATTTCTCTAGTACCCTCACCCCAAACTTTATTTGTTGCTAATTCCAAAGAGCAACCCCAAACTTAGTAGTGAGCAATGCGCATCAACCACTAATTAGGTGCCTAACCTACAAGAAAGTCATTCCTTTTTTCTTTCAAAATGTTCTTAAGGTTGTGCAAAATAACATTTTCTTTTTCAGCTCAAATTGGTTAAGCAAAGGATAATTATATGTAAGGGTGGATAGAAAGGCTCAAAGGTACCAAGGAACATGCCTCGTGTGTGCTACAAAAGGACCAATCAAATAAAAAGACGACAAGCAAAATCGAGAGACAATACATGAGTGGATATCACACATAGAAGAAAAAAGGAGTGTTTGGCTCAATACCTCTCGGTTGGGTCGAATCAAAGAACCGGTCAAAAGTGTGCGTTCCCTTCCTTTGCCTCTTGATCACATGAGTGCAACAAGCTATTGCACTGCAGGTTTCACAAATTACACACGGAGAAAATCATGCAATTGATACTCAAGTAACTAGAAGGAACATGCCAAAGTATTGAAACAAACTCTAAAAGTAAACGCCATTCCACAATAAAACAAGTCAATGTTCAAATTCAAAGGTTAAAATAATACAATTCAGCCAAATCCAAGCAACATCAAATTATTATTACAAACAAACGAAAGTAAAATAGACGAAAGTAAAAAGTAGAGATAGAGTAGTAGTGTAGCAGCAGCAGAAGATCATAACCAAAGACGTCAAACGGTGTCATCCGGCTGGCCAGTGAAGTAGTTTGTGAACGGGCTATTCAAGTTCAGATTCAGCCCGTCCACATCCAGCATCTCCCTCTCCATGGCAGCTGCCTCATCCTGCTCAACCCGGCGGCGCCTCTCGATCTCAGCCAACTCGGAAGCTCTCAAACCAGAATTGTAAACTTGTCTGGCCTGGAATGATGTCAGCTCCCTTGCCTGATGCGCCTCCCAATCAGCATTCACGGGATACAAAGTCCCGAAAGTGGGAGGAGGGAAAGTAGATCGGTAAGTCATCGCCTCGGTGTACATGGAAGAGGCGGTATCAAAGTAAAGATTCGGCAGCCCGGAGTATTGAGAAATCTCCATCTGATGCAACATAGAAGCAAGCTGATTCATATCATGAGAGTAACGAGGAGGGTCCTGAGCTGGTATATCGTGAGACTCATGTACCGGATCCCCCTGTTGATCCGGATGATTACCCTCTTCAAACCGATTAATATCTTCTTCTTCCCTCAAGGCTTCCTCCCTTGCAGCATTCCCCTCACCTCGGGGCACAATAGGACCTCTCTCAAACTTTTTGATGAAGTAAGATAATGACAAAGGACGAATAGGATGAAGATCACCTTCTTGCACATTCATTGGAACATTATTCGCCCTACACAAAGCAGCGATGAGATTACAATGTCCCAAAGTAAAAGTAGGATTCGGATGATTGGCTATTTCATGAAGATCTTTTTGTAACCAATACCCAAGATTAATATACTTCCCTTCAACCAACAATCGGACCGCGTACGCATTATCAAGCTGAATCTCTGAATTGTTACCAACAACCCTCACATTCTTCAACCAAAATTCACCCCAAGCTCGGTGAACGGGATTAAAACTTGTTAAGCTCAACCTTCTAGGGAGAGAAGCTGGTGAGTGGGCTAGCCACATTGCCCCCGGTCGACACACTATACTATTCAGTTCCTCCCTAACTTCGATACCACTCTTGTCGATCCTCTCTCTATCACGCAAGAATTCACACACACCTCCCGCAGCACAACCAAGCAGATTGTTTATAGTTTCAAAAGAGTAACTCACCTTAACACCCCTAACCACAGAAGTATATTCCGGAAACTTTGGTTGATCCGGTAAATAGGCATTTGCAAAGAACTCCCTAGCCCACATCTGATTGCCAGGATTAACTTCATCTTTAATCATCAACTTATTAAATTTCTCCCATCCCCTAGACTTGATCTCATTTCCTATCTCAGCTACACCATTCAGCAAATCCTCACCAAAACCCTTCTCTTGATTAATAGTAAAGGTTCGAGTTTGTGTGTACCTTTTCTCATGAACTTCACTGATGAAGTGAGGATGAACTTGTGGCCGGGTAACATTGCTCCGGCGAGGAGGAGATGCTTGAGCGGACCGCGAAGATTGGCCCTTGCTTGCACTCATCTTTGTTCTTTGTTTCTTTGGTGGCTCTTGTGTTGGATTAGCATCACTCTTCTTCTTCCCCTTTCCGGTTAGCCTTGTCAACATGGTGATAGTAGGGAGGTTGGAATGGGTTGATTTGGGAAAGTGGTGAAATGAGGGATTTGGAGTGAATTTGAAATGGTTGAAATGGGTTGTATGTGAATGTGAAGGAATGGGATGATTGGGAGTGATTAGAGATGAAATTGGAGAGGTTTGGAAGATGAAAATGGGTTAACAATGGAGTTTACCGTGTGAGAGGGCGTGTGAATTGATGATGGGACTGATGGAGTGGTTGAGAAGATGAAGAAATTCAAATTTTACACGTTTTCCTGTGCAGCCACGCCGCGCGTGACCCCTGCGACGCCGCGCGTAGTACCAATTGTAACGGTCAAAAACTTCTTTCAAAAAGGCTACGCCGCACGTGATGACCATCACGCGGCGCGTAATCACTAGTCAGAGAGTCCATATTTCTCCAGGCTTCACGCAGCGCGTGATACACTCCCCCGCCGCGCGTGATACATTCTGAAAACTCCTTCCTCTGTGCTGAAGGATCACGCCGCGCGTGATTGTACTGCGCCCCCGGCGTAGTAGAGCTCTGTTTTGCCCTGTTTTGCTTCCTGTCCTCGCTTCTGCTGCACACCTACCTACATACTTCAAAAACACAACAAACTAAATCATTAGAACCCGTTGGGTTGCCTCCCAACCAGCGCTTGTTTAACGTCCCGATGCTTGACGTTCCATGCCCCAAAGGGTTATGGAAAAGTAGTGCCACCATGTGGCAAGTAGTGTGCATTCCAAGGTAACTTAAGGGCATCTTTAACCATATGATCATAAACCTGGATTTTAAAGCATTGTGGGTCTCCATCGTCACACGTCATCTTATCAAAGACATTGAATGTAACCTGCTGATCATCGGTCCTTAGCATGAGTTCACACATCTCCACATCGATTAAGGCTCGTCTAGTTGCTAAGAAGGGTCTACCAAGTAGCAAAGGTTCCCACTCCCTAGTTTCTTCTATGTCCAAAACCACAAAATCTGCAGGAAACACAAATTCAGCAACTCTAACCAACACATCATGGAGAATACCTTCCGGATGCACAATCGATCTATCCTCCAAAGAGAGACTCATCTTTGTCGGCTTTGCTACCGCTCCCGGTATCTTCTTCATCATTGATAACGGCATCAGATTAATGCTAGCTCCCAAATCACACAAAGCCTTTTCAATAGTGAGATTTCCAATAGAGCATGTAATTGTAAAGCTCCCCGGATCTTTCTTTTTCTGAGGTAGATTCCTTTGGATGAGGGCGCTGCACTCTCCCGTCATACTTACCATTTCATCATCTAGCGGTTTTCTTTTCTTTGTAAGCAGCTCCTTCAAAAACTTTGCATAACTTGGCATTTGCTCCAATGCCTCCACTAATGGTATAGCCATCTCAAGCTTGTTCAACACCTTCATGAACTTCTTGAACTCCTTCTCTCGCTCAAGATTCTTAGCTTTCTTTCTCCTAGGAAAAGGCATCCTAGCATATGGCGATTCATCAATTCCCTTACCTTTCTCAACCTTCTTGCTCTCTTTTTCTTTTATCTCCCTCTGTTTTTCAACTTCTTCTTCCTCATCCTCACTAATCTCCACTTCCTTAGACATAATTTCATTTTTCACTTCTCCCTCATGTCTCTCATTTTCGACTACAATCTCTTGTTCATTTTCAACCTCTCCCTCAATGACCTTCTTTTTCAAAGGCTTCTCCACAGCTGGCCTTTCCGGTATCTCTCTACTCCTCAAAGTGATTCCATTGCAAGTTTCATTTTTCGGATTATCATGAGTGTTTCCACCGAAACCTCCTTGGTTTTGCAACATTGAAAACTGTCTTGAGAGTTGACCCATTTGCACCTCAAGATTCTTGATAGATGCTTCATGATTCTTGTTAGAGGTTGCTTGACTCGATTTCATCGCTTCAAAGTTGCTTTGGGTCATGAGCATGAACTGATTTAGAGTCTCTTCCATCCTTGATGGAGGCCTTTGCTGCTGTTGCGGTGCACCTTGACTTTGCATATTGCTTCCCCATCCGGAACCGTTATTGTTGTTGTTGTACGGTTTCCGGAAATTGGCTAAGTAGCGAGCTTCCTCTGAACCCTCCGGGAAACATCCGCCATTGGGGTGGTCCTGCAAACAAAAATCACAACGCACATTGTCAATTTTACCTATTGGAGAAGTTTGAACTTGTGGATTGGAGAGCAGCTTCATCATTGCTTCCATTTGGCTAGTCATTAGCTTTTGCTGTGCTAATAGGGCTGTTTGAGTATCCAATTCCAACACTCCGCCTCTCTTTTTGGCTCCTCTATCATTAGTAGCTCTATACTCGTTTTGAGCCATACTTTCCACCAACTCTCTTGCTTCAGCCTCGTCCCGATTTTTCAGCGAACCACCGGCTGATGCGTCAAGTATCATGCGCGTTTGCGCCCTCAAGCCTTGGGTGAACATTTGCATCTGATTGTGGCCATCGAAACCATGATTCGGGCACCTTTTAAGACAAACTTTGAACCTCTCCCAAGCATCATAGAGCGTGTCCCCATCCGCTTGCTCGAAGTTGCTAATTTCAGCCCTTCTTTCCAAAAACTTATGAATAGGGAAGTAGCGGTCTAAGAACTTCCGCTCAAGTTGTCTCCATGTCTCAATAGTTCCGGCCGGTATTGTGTCCAACCAATCCTTAGCACGGCCAGTGAGAGAGTGCTTGAACAACCTAAGTCTCTTATCCGATTCACTTACCCCCGGTGGATCGGTATAATCGCAAGCCTCATAGAAATGTGATAAATGTAGATTGGGACATTGGGATTCCGATCCGGAGTAGGGATTTTCTTTGAGTGCGGATAAGACGGTATTCTTAATGTCAAAAGAAACCGGGTTTGCCGGTTGAAAACCCTGATTGGCTAGGGCGTCATTATCTCTCCGCCCATAATCACCAAGAGTACGTCTTTGTGGTTGAGGAACCGGTGGAACGTGGACCGGTGGATCCTGCTCTTCTTCCATAGTGGCTGAACTTTCTCCTTGACAGTCCGGCGTACCACCTAGCAAAGCTCTTCCTCTTGAAGCTTGAGCTTCCCTTGTTGCCTTCCGAATTGCACGAGCTGTCTTTTCAATTTCTGGATCGAACTGCAGCTCAATGGGACCTGTCCTCCGCATGCACAAGGAAACACACAAGTAGAACGCTCTCGACAGAAAAATGTAAAAACAGAAACAATAAAGAAAACGCAGAAAATATGAACACTATTGCCTTGTCGAATCAATCACAATCCCCGGCAACGGCGCCAAAAACTTGATGGATAATTTTCGCAAGTGAACGAATTACCACGTAGTAATAAAAATATCGATCCACAGGGATTGTGTGATTAAACGAGTCTAATCGTGTTCATAAACATTATGCAAAAGATACACATAAATTGGGGGTTTATCGAGTGATGAATTGTTAGAAAACGTGGTTATTGTTGAGACAAAATCCTATTTTGATGTTTTAAAGATAACAACCCTTAATTAAATTTTAATTTGATTCTGATCATTTTGTGATCTAACAAGTGCTCTTGAGTGATTTAATTTAAGAACAGATGCAATGGATTAAATTAACCTTGTTTCACTCATAAGAAAAGAATCAAACAAGTTTTAGACAAATCTGCAGTAGAAGAATGATCTCAGATTGGTCTCCAGACTTGTGTATTCTAAGGCATAAGCACTTATTCAAGTCAACTTGGTACAAGACAAGAATGAACTTTTAAGTTGGACTTATTAAAGGATCATAACAGTGCAAATAAGTCATTTAAGGCAAGGAATTAATTTTGGTTCTTGAGCTTACTCAAATAAGCTTCTTTAAGGAATAATAACTTCACATCTTGCAACAAGGCTTTATGTTCTCATAGAACATCATTAAAGAAGATAATCTAGACCAATAAGAACTCAGCAACAAGTACATACAGCTTGCATAGAAGCCTCACATCTGAATCAAGTACAAAGCTTATGACAAGGGTGGCTACATTCCCCCATAAAATAGTACTCATCTTACTATTCATGTGTCCTTTGAAGGACAAGTGAACAGTGGCTACTCTATGCCTTTGATGAAGAGTTTACAGCTGGTTGACAACTTGCAACAACTTGCAACAGCTATATTTTCGTTGGACCTTATCCACACCATCTCAGAGAATGGTCTCCAACGTCCTGGAGAATGATCTCCCAGTTTCTGCACTTAGGTGGCAATCTTATCCAAATGAATTCAAATCTTATTTTCCCACATGGGAAATACATTTGCAACGGATATACACTCAGAGACAACCCATTTACAGTTGGCCAAAGAATATTTCTGACCAACAAGTACAAGTGACTGTCAGAGACCATGAGAAGAACGATCTCCTGAAGCATCTGAAGGACAGAATCACATGGGCTGGTTTGTTTGTCTCTCAACGGCTATTTCTCCACTCACAACGTATATGTGTGATGTCCAAGCAACAAAGGAGCATCTCCATCTATAAATAGCACGTTGGTTTAATTGGAAGAGCAAGAACTTGAAGCACAAAAAGCAATCTAAATACATTCTATCTCAAGCACTCAAGCTCTTCTTTTCACTCATACTCTAAAGCTCTCTAGAAATCTAGGATCATATTTTATAGAGTACTTTGAGTGTATCAATTTGTAAGCTTCACATCCGGTTAGGTGTATAAGCTTAGATCCAAAAGAATCATTGTTAAATCTTTAGGATTCTCTCAAGTCAATTGGGTATAATTGATTGAGGTTACCTTGTAAAGGTAGATCAGCTGAATATAGCTGGATACTTTGTGATCTGGATTTAGGTCATAAAGGGTTCTTTGATCTGGGCTTAGATCAAAGGGAAGTTTCTGTAATCTTGGTCTAGATTATAGTGGATAATCTCACGCAAGTGGGGACTGGAGTAGCCCATACTATTAAGGGGTGAACCAGGATAAATTCTTTGTGTGATTCTCTTCTCCCTTACTCTTTTATTTTGTGCAAACACTATACACACTAATCACTTGATTATTTGCACTTACATTTTAAGGAGAACGTTCTCCAGTTGATCTAACCATCAAGCTTTTGTAGGCTGTTATTGTCTAACTTTATTTTGCAGTAGAAAATTTTAAAGGGTCACAATTCAAACCCCCCTTCCTTGTGACAAACCTTGTTACTTCAATTGGTATCAGAGCCTGCCTCTAAAGTCTAAGCATCTAACAAGTGCTTGAGGAAAAGATTCAGGAAGGAAGTAATGTCTAAACCTGCAAAATTCATCTCAGAAGGAGGATCATCAACTAGACCACCTCTTTTTGAAGGAAATGACTACTATTACTGGAAAGACAAGATGGAACTATTTCTTAGATCACAAGACATCAACATGTGGACTGTTGTAGAAGTTGGAGACTATACTCCACTGGTCAAAGATTCATTCACACCAAAACCACAGCTTGAGTGGACAACTCAGGAATCTGACAGGGTACTACTAAACACTAAAGCTCAATTATTTATTAAAAGTGCTTTGTGCAGGGAAGAATATGACAGGATCATGGAATGCAAGACGGCCAAAGAAATGTGGACTACTCTTCAAACACACCATGAAGGAACCAGCCACATAAAAGAAACAAGAATTGACATAGGAGTACGAAAGTTTGAACTGTTTGAAATGAGTAACAGTGAAACTATAGATCAAATGTATGGAAGGTTTACAGTTATCATAAATGAGCTAAACTCTCTTGGTAAAAAATATACCACACATGAGAGAATAAGAAAGCTACTAAGATGTCTACCAGAAGAATGGAGACACATAGTAACTGCAATAACTGTAGCAAAAGATCTTAAGAAAATGGATCTTGAAGATTTCATTGGATCTTTAAAAGCTCATGAAGCAATACTTCAAGAAAAGAAACCAGCAAATAACAAAATGATTGCTCTAGAATCACAAGTAAAAGAGAACCTTAAAAGAGAAATAACATGTGATGAAGAGAATCCTCTTCAACAAGATGATGAGGAAGAAATGGCTTTTCTCTCAAGAAGAATCCAAAGGCTGATGATGAGAAGAAATCAAATCAAAAATTCATTTCCACCAAGAAGAAATGAAACTGATTTAAGCCAAGTAAAGTGTTACGGATGCAATCAAACTGGACATTACAAAAATGAATGTCCAAAGCTGAAGCAAAGAAGACCTCCCTACAACAAATCCATGATGGCTACATGGGACGATCTAGAAGAATTACCAGAAGAAGAAGAAGCAAATGTCTGCCTAATGACCAGAACCAACTTTGATGAGGTAAATCTTGAACCTTGTTCATCATGCATGAAAACTGAACAACTATTTGATAATCTCTTGTATGATTCACAAATTACTGCTCAAAAGTATGATCAACTTAAAAATGAACTCACTGAAAGTATTAAAGAAAGAGATGAGTATAAATTTGAACTTACTAAAGTCATCAAAGAAAAAGATGAGTATGAAACTAAAAATAAAACCTTAGAAGACACTTTAAAAAGAGTTCAAAATGATCTAGATAAAGTATCTAAGTTAAGTAAAGAAGAAATTATTGTTCAACAAGAAAACTTAGGACTAAAACAGAATATTTCACTTTTAGAAAAAGACATAGCCAAATATGTAAAAGCAACTGAAACCTTTGAAAACATCCTAGGTGTTCAACAAAGAGTAATTGATAAAAATGGAATAGGCTTCAAAACTCATCAAACAATTTATGATAAAGTTTTCTTACCTAAAAAAGATCAAAAAGTAAAAAAACTGTTTTGTTCCTTCTGTCATAAACATGGACATATAAGATACTTTTGTTTTAAGAAAAGATCAAAAAATTCTGTGAGAGATCATTCTCCAGATAATCTCCAAAACTGGTCTCAAAGGAATGCATACACAAAACCATCTCATAAGAGAATGCATTTTAAAAACACTAACCAACAAGGACCCAAATCCATATGGGTACCAAAAGTCTTACTAAACTCAAATGCAGGAATGTATGCTAGCAGTCAAGAAAAAGCCATGGTACTTGGACAGTGGCTGCTCAAGGCACATGACTGGAGACAGACACAGCTTCCTTTCCTTTGAAGAAAAGGAAGGAGGAACCGTTACCTTTGGAAATAATGAAAAAGCTAGCATCAAAGGTAAAGGTATAATAGGTAAAATTAATTCTGCTAAATTAGAAAATGTTCATTATGTAGAAGGTCTAGAACATAACTTAATAAGTATTAGCCAATTGTGTGATAGTGGTCTTGAAGTCACTTTTAAAACTCATACATGTGAAATTAAACAAATATCTTCTGGAAAAACACTTTTTAATGGATTAAGAAAAAAGAATGTGTATGTCATATATCTAGATGAACTGCCTGTTGAATCATGTTTTGTATCTCTTGAAAAGGATAAATGGATTTGGCATAAAAGGGCAGGACATGTAAATATGAGGACAATTGCAAAACTTTCTCAACTTGATCTAGTAAGAGGATTACCAAAGATAAGTTTTGACAAAGATAAACTATGTGAAAGTTGTACAAAGGGAAAACAAGCTAAAAGCAGTTTTAAACCAAAAGACTTTATTTCAACTAAAAAACCTCTTGAGCTACTTCACATAGATTTGTTTGGACCTGTCAAAACTACCAGTCTAGGTGGTAAAAACTATGGTTTTGTTATTGTTGATGACTATTCTAGATACACATGGGTTTTGTTTTTAAAAAATAAAGATGAATCTTTTGAATCTTTTAAAATCTTTTGTAAAAAGGTTCAAAATGAAAGAGGTTCAAATATCATCTCCATAAGAAGTGATCATGGTGGAGAATTTGAAAACTCCCACTTTGAATCATTCTTTGATGAAAATGGTATTTCTCACAACTTTTCTTGTCCAAGAACTCCTCAACAAAACGGAGTTGTTGAAAGAAAAAATAGAACCTTACAAGAAATGGCAAGAACTATGATAGACGAATCCAATGTTGAAAAATACTTTTGGGCTGAAGCTGTCAACACTGCTTGCTATATCTTGAATAGAATGTCTATTAGAAAAGTTTTGAACAAAACCCCTTATGAACTTTGGAAAGATAAAAAACCAAATGTTTCTTATTTTCACATTTTTGGGTGTTATTGTTACATCTTAAATATTAAAGACAATCTAGGAAAATTTGACTCTAAGTCTGATAAAGGAATCTTTTTAGGATACTCTTTAACATCTAAAGCTTATAGAGTTTATAATCTAACATCAAAATCTTTGGAAGAAAGCATGCATGTAAAATTTGATGAATATGATGATATATCATGTGTAAGAGAAATAGATGATGAAGATGAGCAAAGCTCATCAAAAGAACAGGTTGCAGAACAGGAATCACCACCTCAAGAACCTCCTAAAACGTGGAAGATTGTAAACAATCATCCTCAAGAACAAATAATAGGCGATACTGCAGAAGGTGTAAGAACCAGAAGATCATTTCAACTTAATGAGAACAATCTAGCTATGATCTCTCAAATTGAGCCAAAATCCATAGATGAAGCTATCATTGATGAATCATGGAAAATTGCCATGAAAGAAGAACTTTCACAATTTGAAAAGAATGAAGTATGGAAGCTAGTACCAGCTCCTGCAGATCATTCTATCATTGGAACTAGATGGGTCTTCAGAAATAAAATGGATGAAAATGGTAAGGTAATTCGCAACAAAGCAAGACTTGTTGCTCAAGGTTATAATCAACAAGAAGGTATAGATTATGATGAGACTTTTGCACCAGTAGCAAGGTTAGAAGCAATTAGAATATTACTTGCATATGCATCTCATAAGTGTCTTAAACTTTTTCAAATGGATGTGAAAAGTGCATTTTTAAATGGATTTTTAAATGAAGAGGTTTATGTCCATCAACCTCCTGGTTTTAAAAATGAACACAAACCTAATCATGTTTTTAAACTTACCAAAGCTTTATATGGACTTAAACAAGCCCCAAGAGCATGGTATGATAGATTAAGCTCATTTTTAATTGAAAATGGTTTTTCTAGAGGAAAAATTGATACAACACTTTTTAGAAAAACAAATGAAAATGATTTATTAATTGTGCAAGTATATGTTGATGATATTATATTTGGTGCTACTAACGAAAAAATGTGCGAGGATTTTTCAAACCTTATGCAAAGTGAATTTGAAATGAGCATGATGGGAGAACTCAGTTTCTTTCTTGGCTTGCAAATCAAGCAACAAGATGATGGAATCTTTATTAGTCAAGAAAAATATATCAAAGATCTTCTCAAGAAGTACAACATGAATGAAGCAAAGATCATGACTACTCCAATGCATCCATCAACAAATTTAGACAAAGATGAAAGTGGTAAAACTGTGTCTGAAAAAGAATATAGAGGAATGATTGGATCACTTCTATATTTAACTGCAAGTAGACCAGACATTGTATTCTCAGTTGGTCTTTGTGCAAGATTTCAAACATCTCCAAGGGAATCTCACCTTACAGCAGTCAAAAGGATTTTTAGATATTTGGTGGGAACACCAGATGTTGGTCTATGGTACAAAAAGGGATCACATTTTGACCTAAAAGCCTATTGTGATGCTGACTATGCTGGTGACAAACTTGAAAGAAAAAGCACAAGTGGTGCTTGTCAATTTCTTGGTGAGGCTCTTGTGAGTTGGTGCTGCAGAAAGCAAAACACCATAGCACTCTCAACAACTGAAGCAGAATATGTATCAGCTGCAAATTGTTGTTCTCAAGTGATATGGATCAAAAACCAACTTGAAGATTTCTCTCTAAGGTACACAAATATTAAAATTCTTTGTGATAATACTAGTGCTATTAATTTATCAAAGAACCCCATTCAGCATTCTAGATCCAAACATATTGAAATTAAGCATCATTTCATACGTGACCATGTTTGCAAAAAAGATGTTGAATTAATATTTGTTGATACGGAATCTCAATTAGCTGATATTTTTACAAAACCTTTAGTTGAAGATCGTTTTAATTTTATCAAAGAAAATTTAAAAATTATAAAAAATCCTAGCTAAGCTTTGTTGAAATCTCTTTCTTTTGGAGAACGCCAGGAGAACATTCTTTCCCTGAACGAAAAGTAGAACATGAGTTATTTTTAAAATACATCAGAATCTCTTAATTTTTTAATTCTAAATTAACATTTTTTTTCAGACCTTTGTACTTCTCTTATGCCTCACACGCAAATCTCTCTCTCCTTAGTGTCATTATTATCACCTCTCTCCTTTTATCTTCCCTAAGTACACTTATACACTATTCATTATGGTACTAAGCTACACCTAACCTATCTATCAAATCCTTTTCTATTCTCTAGACACTCTCTCATTAGTGGTTTATTTAATCAAAACAAACTCTACACTCTTTCATCATCACTTCTGAAATCCTTATCTCTTCTCCACTATTCATCAAACCCTCACTGTTCATCTTCCAAAATCAATTTTGCTTCTATGGCTCGTTTGAAGAGACCTGCAAACAAGAACAAAATGGAAAGTTGTTCATCCTCTTCTCAAAAGTCAGGTACCAAATCATCCTCCTCTACCTCTTCTGAATCCCTTTCAAATCGTGAAAATGAGATTGAAGTTCAATCAAATCCCTTGAATACCCCTCAAACAAACCAACCCACGTTAGAAACCACACCTGAAACACAATCACCACCACCAACAACCATTCAAATCTCTGAAGTTTTAATTGGAACCATTCCAATTACTTGTAAAACTGTCATTGAACCCATTCAATGTTCTCAAACCACTGCTGAAATCAAAACCACCACTCCAAAAATCAAAACTAACCCTATCACTAAGAAAACTTCAACTTCAACCAAAACCAAAAAATCCAAATCACTTGATGCTTCAAAAGTCAGAAAATCAAGTAGATTAGCCTCAGGTGCTGGGAGAAGACCAGCAATAGATAAAACTGTATACTCTCTCTCTGATGATGATTCAGAAAATACACACTCAGGCTCTCCAAAAGCCAAATCTGTTCCTGAAATTAAAACCTACTCAAAAAGATCTTCATCGTCCAAACACCACAACAAACCTTCAAAATCTGAATCTTCTGAAGAAGATATCATGATTAGAAAACTCAAAAAACCTGCTCCTCTTATTCATGAGGATTGTCAACAAAGTTTTGAAATTTTTTCAAAGAAAAAACCTGTTCTTCCTGGTAGAGTGTATAACTTTGATGATCTTATCAACACAGATCATGACCTAACCCAATATACCAACCCTCTTGGATGGACAAACTTGTTCAACATTAGAGAAACTCATTATCCTAACCTTATCTCAGCTTTTTATTTCAATGCTGTCATTTCCTCTGAACAAACCTACATTGCATCTGAACTCAAAGGAGTAAAATTCAAGGTCTCTGAACAACTTCTAAGTGAACTCCTAGATGTACCCTCATCTGGTCACAAACTATATGGAGAAAGCTGGTTCTCCATGGCAGGAATAAACAAGGAAACATTCATGTCTGAAATTTTTGAACCCGGAACCCCTCTCAAAAATCCATCCTCTTCCAAACTCAAACTTGTGTTCAAAATGTTCCACAACATGTGTCTTCATGCCATCTTTCCCAGAAAAGGTAGCAAGGATAAAGTCACTGACAATGATATGTTAATAATGTATCATATGTTCAACAAAATTCCTCTTAACCTACCCTTTGTCATGCTCAAGCATATGATTTCTGTCATTGAAAATGAATCCAGAAAAGTCACTCTTCCTTATGGAATGTTTCTAACAAGAGTCTTTAACAAGTTCAAAGTAAGCTTTGAAGGAGAAGAAGGAAAGAATTCATCTACCACATTCTCCCTAAAGAATATTGGAAGAATGAAGTTCATAGGAGATATTGAAGACCACACCATTCCTGATCCAAGCCAGAAAAGAAAAAGAGAGGAATTTGAAAAGGATAGCAATCTGAACCTTCTAGCTGAAGTCATGACAACACAACAGGGAGACCATCCAGAGATCATTCTCCCAGTCTCAGCTCCAACAGATCAAACCAAAGAAACTGTAAGTGAGAAAACCACTTCTGCTCAGTTCAACCCTTTTGTATCCCTAGAGTTTGATAACCTAAGAAATGATTTAGGCAACCCTCAAAATCCACATACCTCTGTCTTGGATAATAACTTTTCCACCATTAATAATCCTGTCAATACATCCATCTTCTCACCTTTATTAACCTCTCCACAAACCTCCTTTGACACCACAGATTTTCTGAAAAATTTCATTTCAACTCCTTCAGATTTCTCAAAAATTCATCAGCCTATCTATACTGATGCTGGTCCATCTCTGCCATCCTTCCCTCAAAACTTTGCTTCCATGAACTCTTTCTGCACTAGCTACCCATCAACTGATTCTGCTGCATTCCAAAACTCTGCAAATATACCTCCTTTTGACTCAAGACCCATCAAAAAGTCAAAAGTTGAGAAAGATATGGCTAAGCTCTTTCAAGCCATCAAGATCAACAACACTCTGATGAACTACACTATCCATGAGCACCAGCTCTTTAGGACCTGGCTCATTGAAGAATTTTGCCCAGCAATGCGTATCAATCCACCTCCATCAAATCCTCCTCCACAAGTTCCAGATTTTCCAGAACTTGGCAAAGACTCTAACTCTGATCCTTCCTCTCCTGCAGATCCTCAGTAGCACTCCTTCATACCTCCCAAGCCTTTTTGCTGTTGACAAAAGGGGGAGAATGAATTCTGTAGTAATTAGGGGGAGATTGTGATATTTTGAAATGTTTTAAAAACTCTTTTGATTATGTTGTTGTTTGCCTTATGTACTTCAGTCTTAGAATTTGTAGATATAGTTGGAAGTTGTTTTGGTTTCAACTTCTAATTGTATGTTGTTTGAATTCTAAGAACTTAGATTATGTTTTGAATCACCTTTTTGAATCATTAATCATGTACCTGAACAATGTCATATTCTCTGATTATGAGTTTGATTAATGAATGTTATGTTTGATTCAAATTTATGTCTTTACATATTTTTACTCAATTTGCATTTGCATATTTTATAAATTGATAAAGAATGCTAAAATTGAGGGGGAGCTTTATATGATTAAATCACAAGTATTATTACTGAATATGGTTTAATCAGAATCACAATCAAAAATTAATTAAAGGTTTTGTCATCATCAAAAAGGGGGAGATTGTTGAGACAAAATCCTATTTTGATGTTTTAAAGATAACAACCCTTAATTAAATTTTAATTTGATTCTGATCATTTTGTGATCTAACAAGTGCTCTTGAGTGATTTAATTTAAGAACAGATGCAATGGATTAAATTAACCTTGTTTCACTCATAAGAAAAGAATCAAACAAGTTTTAGACAAATCTGCAGTAGAAGAATGATCTCAGATTGGTCTCCAGACTTGTGTATTCTAAGGCATAAGCACTTATTCAAGTCAACTTGGTACAAGACAAGAATGAACTTTTAAGTTGGACTTATTAAAGGATCATAACAGTGCAAATAAGTCATTTAAGGCAAGGAATTAATTTTGGTTCTTGAGCTTACTCAAATAAGCTTCTTTAAGGAATAATAACTTCACATCTTGCAACAAGGCTTTATGTTCTCATAGAACATCATTAAAGAAGATAATCTAGACCAATAAGAACTCAGCAACAAGTACATACAGCTTGCATAGAAGCCTCACATCTGAATCAAGTACAAAGCTTATGACAAGGGTGGCTACATTCCCCCATAAAATAGTACTCATCTTACTATTCATGTGTCCTTTGAAGGACAAGTGAACAGTGGCTACTCTATGCCTTTGATGAAGAGTTTACAGCTGGTTGACAACTTGCAACAACTTGCAACAGCTATATTTTCGTTGGACCTTATCCACACCATCTCAGAGAATGGTCTCCAACGTCCTGGAGAATGATCTCCCAGTTTCTGCACTTAGGTGGCAATCTTATCCAAATGAATTCAAATCTTATTTTCCCACATGGGAAATACATTTGCAACGGATATACACTCAGAGACAACCCATTTACAGTTGGCCAAAGAATATTTCTGACCAACAAGTACAAGTGACTGTCAGAGACCATGAGAAGAACGATCTCCTGAAGCATCTGAAGGACAGAATCACATGGGCTGGTTTGTTTGTCTCTCAACGGCTATTTCTCCACTCACAACGTATATGTGTGATGTCCAAGCAACAAAGGAGCATCTCCATCTATAAATAGCACGTTGGTTTAATTGGAAGAGCAAGAACTTGAAGCACAAAAAGCAATCTAAATACATTCTATCTCAAGCACTCAAGCTCTTCTTTTCACTCATACTCTAAAGCTCTCTAGAAATCTAGGATCATATTTTATAGAGTACTTTGAGTGTATCAATTTGTAAGCTTCACATCCGGTTAGGTGTATAAGCTTAGATCCAAAAGAATCATTGTTAAATCTTTAGGATTCTCTCAAGTCAATTGGGTATAATTGATTGAGGTTACCTTGTAAAGGTAGATCAGCTGAATATAGCTGGATACTTTGTGATCTGGATTTAGGTCATAAAGGGTTCTTTGATCTGGGCTTAGATCAAAGGGAAGTTTCTGTAATCTTGGTCTAGATTATAGTGGATAATCTCACGCAAGTGGGGACTGGAGTAGCCCATACTATTAAGGGGTGAACCAGGATAAATTCTTTGTGTGATTCTCTTCTCCCTTACTCTTTTATTTTGTGCAAACACTATACACACTAATCACTTGATTATTTGCACTTACATTTTAAGGAGAACGTTCTCCAGTTGATCTAACCATCAAGCTTTTGTAGGCTGTTATTGTCTAACTTTATTTTGCAGTAGAAAATTTTAAAGGGTCACAATTCAAACCCCCCTTCCTTGTGACAAACCTTGTTACTTCAGTTTGATATAATGGAAAAGCGAGGTAGAATCATCGGAATCACCTAGTCTATAGCTAAACCACATGCAATCTACTATATCATAGGAATCTACTCAAGTGTTCACAACTAGATCGACAAATTAGTGAATCGCAATCTCTTGTCAAAATCCACTCTATTCGTTGTCGATACTCCCCCGATCTCTCGGGCGGAAGCTACCTACAACGAATGATATGAAAGCGCGTCAATCGTCCGCTACACTCTATGTCTCAATCTCTCGACCGGAAACACTCGAGTGCTCAATGCAATTCAGTTCAGAAATTAAATCAATACTCTTGCACGTGACTTAACTCGAAATCATTACAACACTAATGAAGGATTATAAAGCATTAAGAATCGAATTGCATTAAATCAACACTATGAACAGAGAAGATTCTTACATATAGCAGATTACAAATAATTCATCTACATCCTAGACTATCCTAGATCCTACCTCTAAAAGAAGCTTAGCTCCTCATGTTGCTTTCTTCGCGTCCTCGCTTCAACCTCATGGCTTGAGAATCCATGCTATTGAGATGCTTGGAGCTATCCTTTGAAGTCCTTGATCTGGATCTTGATGCTTCCAAAATCAGAGAATGGATTAATGTTGCAGAATTTTCCAACCCTTTAATAGAATTATGCAGAAACCTTATATACTGAACGCAACCACGCCGCGCGCCAGATCTATCACGCCGCGCGTGGTTGCAAATTCATCAACTACGCCGCACGTGATAACGGTATCACGCGGCGCGTGATCAAGTCAGAGAGCAATCCACTTCTTGAACAAGGCTTCACGCCGCGCGTGGTCAGGTATCACGCCGCGCGTGATCAGAGTGAAAATTCAGCTCCCTGTGATCTCCATCACGCGGCGCGTGATGGGCTACGCCCCCAGCGTAGTGAAAATCATCCATTTCCTGCAATTTTTCCTGTTTTCTTGCAAAACAAGTAATCAAGCTTATAATTAGATTTCTCTTATATTTATTGCTAAAAAACTACTAAAATGCATCTAATGTTGCTAAAATAGGCATGGATTAGAGAGTGTGACGATCCGTCATCATATATGTATAATGTATGATTATGCATGTTTTTATGATGAAGTGTTTAAGTACCATTTACTTACACTTGTATATTTTGAGTATGTTATCTAACTCTCTTTTATGTGTTATGTGCTGGACCGTTGGGGGTCCAGATTCACAGGTTTTGTGGTTATCTATCGAGTCGTCGGTGAAGCTCCGCTCTGATTGTGACACGGGAAAGGGTTTTATATTGTATATAAAGTCTATTGTCTAGGTTGTTTTGTATAATCAATAAATACATTATTTGATTCAAAGATTTGTATAAACACTGTTTTTACTAATTAATTACATTAGTATTATTTTGATTGAAGAGTGTAATGCTCAAACCATGACTTTTATAATAACAAACTTTGATTTTCCGCCCGTTTTTTTTTTTGAAAAAGATTTTACTAAAGGTAGAAATATATAAATAATGGGTTTGGGTGTTACACATGAAACAAATGTAGCAAAGTTTTTATGGGCAGAAGCTGTAAACACAGCATGTTATGTTCAAAATAGAATCTATATCAGATCTAAGTTGAACAAAACTGCTTATGAATTGTTCAAAGGAAGAAAACCTGATGTTTCTTATTTTCATCAGTTTGTATGTACTTGTTACATTTTGAACAATAAAGTCCATCTAAAGAAATTTGATGCTAAAGGTGATAAGGGTATCTTTATAGGATATTCTGAACGCTCAAAAGCATACAAACTGTATATTTCTGAAACACATACAGTGGAAGAAACTATGCATGTCAAATTTGATGACAAAGAGCCTGACCAAGTGTCAGAGCTTGTGGAAGGTTTTTCTAAATTTCAGGTATCAG
The DNA here is from genome assembly GCF_020283565.1 of Trifolium pratense. Classification (NCBI taxonomy): domain Eukaryota; kingdom Viridiplantae; phylum Streptophyta; class Magnoliopsida; order Fabales; family Fabaceae; genus Trifolium; species Trifolium pratense. Next base: position 23,594,268 of record NC_060063.1, on the reverse strand, counting down.
AGGATCAGTATTCAGACATTCCAAACTACTCAGAACATCCACTCTCTGAAGAACCTCTGAACATGATCGTTCCAACAGACTCTGAATATCAAAGTAATGAGGCAGCTTCTTGTAACACCCCGATTTTTTTAAAGACCGAAAAGGGGCATTATTTTTTTTTTTTTGGTAAAACAAAACAGAGCGCGCATACATTTTTGTGACGAGCCGGCCTTAATCATACAACAGGACTAATTATATATTAGTACAACCCAAGCATCGGCATAGTACTAATCATACATAGGAGTGCTTTCGAGAAGCAAAGTGTGTACCTGAATATTTACAATCCAAAAGACAACCGTCTAAACCAAAGTATAAATACTCAGAAACAGTTTATCCAAAAGAGTCAAAATACTACGCCTAACCAAATGCACGGTGTACAAGACACACCGGCACACAATCTAAATAGATCTGCCACGCCACTCGACCACTGAGGGCTCAAGAAGCCACCATCGTCCTCACGACCCACGGTCTCGGACAGGAATCCATCGTCTAGGTGGGGGTAACCCGTTCATATGTTTCAAAGTAAGGGTCACCACAAGTACAACATGTAACAGATACCAAATACGGAAAACAAATAAACATTTAGCATTTCCCATCAACGAGCATAATATAAAATGCGCACATAGCCTACCAATGCAGACTCTACATGAGCGTGATCACCCTAACCGGGACTGTTTCACATGGTGGTCACCCTAACCGGGTCTATTCCACATGCATGAATTCCGGAATTTAACCTCTCCGCAGAGAGTCGTAGGTCCAACCCCTACTATACCTCATAGGGCGAATCAATAAAATCCCGAAGGATTAGAGTGGATCCATTCCCGATAATCACACCCCGTGGTCCATTCCCGATAACCACGTATTGGACTCAATAAAATCCCGCAGGATTAAGGTGGATCCATTCCCGATAATCACACCCCCGTAGTCCATTCCCGATAACTACCTACTATGAAATGCATGAGCATACGATTCCCCATATATGCTAATGCAACAAATACATACCTCTCAAGCATATGTAATCCAATCACATGTTAATACATATTATCTCAAACATATGTAAATAACGCATGTAATTTAAAACACGTTCTCGTCTCGAGAATACATAGAACAAACATGCCAAACACGCCAAGAAATCACAGAACCAAGCATACACATAGCTCATTACAATTATAAGACGGAAAATAAAGGTGCCCTTACCTCGGCAAGCTTTCCCTAACTTTTTCTCGTCAAATCTACGATACGCGCTACCTAAAAGTAAAGCAGCGTACAATCAATAAAATGTTCCTCGTTTATCCTATCGAAACGAAACTTGTCCTCAAAGCTCCAGAAGGGTTTAAGGTATTTTCTAAAGCTATCCCTCAGAGGTTTCAGGTTATTCTCATAGCGATTAAAAATTCACGACGTTTAAAGACGTTATTTTTTTGTTATACGAAATTCATTTTGTTTTCAAAACATTACCAAGAATCATTTGAAAACGACCAAGCCCGAACTAAAACTTTCCTCGTCCGACTTATAATAAAATACTCTTGGTGCGTATGTAACTAAAACGTTTTCAATTGATTAACTCTTTTAAACACAATTTTCGACAAAATAGTTTTCAAACTAAAATGACCATAACTAATTCAACTCTTGTCCACTCGAGACGAACCATACGCCAAACTCTTCGTCTCGAAAAGACGGATCAAATGGTTAAGTTTTGAGGGAACTGAAACAATTTTAAATGGACGAAAATGCCCCTGCACAGTTCGTCCAGAATTGAGAAATCAAGGCATTCTCCCACAAATTTTCATTTTTAAAACCATGATAATATCCCATAATACCTAAAAAGCATTAACCCTAACAATCCAAAACATTTTAGGTCGAATCGCAATTTTTGACAATTTTCAAATTGATTTCCTTAGGGCAAAAGCAACTCATTTTCTTTTCTAACAGAACCAAAACCAATCAACCTTTTTAGACTATGATTACGTCACACTACTTGTCTTAGAACAATTTCGAAAAAAAATTCGATTCTCCCTACCCAAATTTGTTGCCTCGGCCAAAGAGGGAAAAACAAGGCCAACACCAAATTTTTCATTTCAAAACCCTAACAATTATCTATTAGTTTGCAAAGACATTTAATTGCTCAATCGACTACTTCGAGAATCGAAACGAAATTTCCTAACACAAGTTCAATAATTTGCTCAAGAACACCAAATGAAATTTTTTCTTATTTTTCAAAACAAAGTTCATAATCAATAATCCATTTTGTCACAAAGCTCTAAACTAGCTTCAAAAATCAAATCACCTAACCATTTCTCTTGATCATGTTCTTTCCAAAATTTTCTTAAAACCCTAACAATCAAATTTGTGAAACTTTTAAATCAACTATGAGAATCATGATGTTAGGCTTGAACAAGCTATACTACTACCAATCAAGATCTCTCTTGAAGTCACACTAATTTTTTTTTTCATGGAACTTACTCAAGAACACAAAATTAACTTAATGAAAACCTAAGAACTTATGAGTTTTTCATGAGTAATATGAGGAAGGAGAAGCTTGTTACCTCAAGGAAGAAGTTGATCTTGCAACTCCTAAGATCTTAGCACACCAAACAAACTTGAGAAGAAGAAGATGAAATTTTTTTTTGTGAAGTGAAGGAGGGTGGGAGAGGGTTCGGCCAAGGAAAAATGAGGGGAGGGAGTATATGTAATTTTTCATTCTTGCTCTTTGATTCAATGCATTCAACACATTCTAACTATTATGGTCTTGATCCATGCCATCCATTGGATCAAATAGTGTAAAGGTGGTTTGTTAAACCCTAGCCATTGGATCTAAAAGTAGTAATGATTGCTTTTCAAGAAATATCTAGATATTTCTTGAGCTCTCAGCTCTTGCGCGCGGCGAGTCGTACCTCGTCAACGGTCTAACTTGCGAAAAATAGAAAACTTACGAGGTAATTGTTCGTCGTAAAACATTCCCAAAAAGTATCGCAAAACTTTATTCTACGACTGAAATTTTTATCTTAAGCTCCTAAAAATATTCGGAGTCCAGATCCTAACTTGTACCGATATATAAAGTCTCTAGTTAAAGTTCGACGGAAAACAGAAACCGTAAATTTTCCAACAGCGGGTACCATTTTCTACTCGTTTTTCCAATAAATGGAGAAAGTCAAATTTCAAAATTCTGAAGACACAGAAACGTTCTCATAAATAAATAAAGACTAAGGAACAAAAGTTTGTGCATTTCCAGCACACGAGCACAAGACAGGCTCCATCTCAGCAAAAATGTTATTATTACGACGATACTCGCGAAATAACTTAACCAAAAACCCTAAATCTCTTAGCCATTACTCACGTTTTTAACACAAACGGTACAATGGAATCACGGGTCTTACACTTCTGAACCTGCTATTGTTGAGTCTGAAGATGATGAACCCCCAAGAAACACTTTCAAATACAAATCATCTCATCCAGAGGAACTGATCCTAGGAAACAAAGATAGTCCAAGAAAAACAAGATCTCAACTAAGAAGTGAGGAATCCTTGGTTGGTCTTATCTCAATGATGGAACCTTCAAAAGTTGATGAAGCTCTACAAGATGATGCTTGGATAGTGGCAATGCAAGAAGAGCTGAATCAATTTCAAAGGAATGATGTATGGACTCTAGTGCCCAAACCTTCACATAAGAACATTATTGGAACAAAATGGGTATTCAGAAACAAGCTGAATGAGCAAGGTGAAGTGGTAAGAAACAAAGCTAGACTGGTTGCACAAGGTTATAGTCAGCAAGATGGGATTGACTATACTGAAACCTTTGCACCAGTAGCTAGACTTGAAGCTATCAGGTTACTTCTATCTTATGCTGTTAATCATGGAATAACTCTGTATCAGATGGATGTTAAAAGTGCCTTCTTAAATGGTTTCATTTCTGAAGAAGTGTATGTCAAACAACCTCCTGGTTTTGAAGATATCTCAAACCCAGAACATGTTTTTAGATTGAAGAAATCACTGTATGGTCTGAAACAAGCTCCAAGAGCTTGGTATGATAGACTCAGTAATTTCCTTCTTGAAAAGGGTTTTGAGAAAGGGAAGGTTGACTGCACACTCTTTAGAAAAACGACCAAAGAAGACATTTTAATCATTCAAATATATGTTGATGATAGTATCTTTGGTTCTACTAATGCCTCCTTGTGCAAGAATTTTTCTAAGATAATGCAGGATGAATTTGAAATGAGCATGATGGGAGAATTGAAGTTCTTCCTTGTAATTCAAATTAATCAGAAGAAGGAAGGAACTTATGTTCATCAATCTAAGTACACCAAGGAACTTCTGAAGAAGTTCAATCTAGATGATTGCAAGATAATGAACACTCTTATGCATTTAACAACCAACATGAGCAAAACAGAAGATGAAGGAAAAGTAGATCAAAAGGTCTACAGAGGTATGATTGGTTCCTTACTCTATCTGACAGCCTCTAGGCCAGATATTTTATTCAGTGTTTGCTTATGTGCAAGATTCTAGTCAGATCCTAGAGAGTCTCATCTTACTGCTATAAAGAGAATCTTTAGGTATCTGAAAGGAACAACTAATCTTGGACTTCTCTATAAGAAATCCAATGATTATGTGCTAAATGGATTCTGTGATGCTGACTATGCCGGAGATAAAATTGAAAGAAAATCCACAAGTGGCAATTGTCAATTTGTTTGTGAAAACCTTATCTGTAACAGCCCCCGGGCCCCATCATGGCGATCCTGGTGCTTTACCTCACGATCTTCTCCACCCCCCTCTCTAGTGGAGTTTTTGCCTTCCGTGGGAATCGAACCATGTACCCCGGGGTTCAAGTACATGTTCAATCCATTCCCACTACCAATTGGGCTACGTAGCTCAATTGGTAGTGGGAATGGATTGAACATGTACTTGAACCCCAGGGTACATGGTTCGATTCCCACGGAAGGCAAAAACTCCACTAGAGAGGGGGGTGGAGAAGATCGTGAGGTAAAGCACCGGGATCGCCATGAAGGGGCCCGGGGGCTGTTACATTATCTCCTGGGCTAGTAAAAGACAAACTACCATAGCTTTGTCTACAGCAGAAGCAGAATACATTTCAGCAGCTAAGTGTTGCACACAACTACTCTGGTTAAAATATCAGTTAGAAGATTATCAAGTAAGCAGTCACAATATTCCTTTATATTGTGATAATACTGCAGCCATTCATTTATCTAAAAATCCTATCCTTCACTCTAGAGCCAAACATATTGAAATTAAACATCATTTCATCAGAGATTATGTTTAGAGAGGCATAATAGATATTAAGTTTGTTGATACTGAAAATCAATGGGCTGACATATTTACTAAAGCCTTACATGTTGAAAGATTTGATTTTATAAAGAAACATCTGAACATGTTTTCAATCTCTGAATAAATTTTTTTTTTTGGCTTCTAAGGTGTAATAGGTTGTGTACTTCAGAACTTCTGCTTCAGAACATCTGAAAACAAAAGCTCTAAAGTACTTGACTCTGATAGAATCTTTTCAACTCAGAGGCTCTGACCTATCTAAGTAGAAAACGTTCAATATTCGCTACTGAATAGTTATTTACTAAGATAGTAGTTACCAAATAATCTTTTACACGTGGCTTATGTGTGTCAGGTAGTGGATGGTTTATGATGACTTTTAGTATTCAAATTTTTGTCAATAAGCGTAACTTCCCACATTTGCCATTTTTGTGTTAACTGTACGCATTTAAATAAACTTACACAATATACTTGCACACTTTTCACTTTCACAACCTACACTTTTCTTTCTCTCTAAACCTCCAACAAGACTTTCTTTCTCTCTCGTTAGCATCAACCCTAACCTAAACCTCCATCATGTCTGCTTCAACTTCAATTTCAACGAACCCTACTACTAAAATTCCTCCGTTCATCTTCAAGAATTTGCAAATAGTTGGGAACGATATGGAATTCTCAGAATCTCTATTAACTCTGCTTCCCGAGAAGATGGTTGATTTCGAGAGCTTGAAGGCAAACGGATTTGATGTGAAACCTTATTTCACTTCTCAAGGTTGGGACAAGTACTTTGAGATGTTGAACGGTCCTATTTACCCAGATCTTTTGAAGCATTTCTGGAAGAAAGCTAAAGTCTTTACCAAGGTTGAAGCTAAGCAGGAGGAATTCTTAGCTATTGAAAGGGATCCTAGTCTGAAAGGAAAAACTAGGAAGGAGATGGGTCTTCTGGAATTCACTAGTACACAGATTAGGTCTAACGTCTGTGGTATCAATCTCACCTTCTCAAAGGTTCATTTTAATGCTCTACTGGGATTGGAAAACTCTGGATTGATCTTAGATGTTTTTGAGAAGGACACTACTTTTAGGAAGGATTTGCTGCATCGGATGTGTGTGGATATGCAGCTTAAAGGTAAAGTCAAGGGAATGACTGATGAGTGCAGGGTGCTTTTTAAGATAATCATATCATCTATTTGTCCAAGAGTAGGTGGTACTGATACAATCTCTTGGCCTCATCGTCATCTGATCTACTTCCTTCTGACTGAAAAGAAAGTAAATATGGGAGATTATTTCTTTGAAAGGATTTGTGAAGCAATCTACTATAGCAAGTCTCAGAGGAGAACAACCATTGTTCATCCTAGGTTGTTGTCTGACTTACTCTTTCAAGGAGATATCATTAAGAATCTGCATAAGTTCTATCTAGAACTTGTTGCTAAGAAGGTTTTGCCAGAAGTTTTGTCAGCAAGCTTTCTCACAAAGATGCATCTCATTAACTCTAAGGTGGTTCAACCTTCACAAGAGTTTGAAGTTCGTTTAGAAGACCGGTTGTATGTGAATGGTTATCCAATAATATCTGAATTGGACTGTGAGGAGGTCATTCAGGATTACTTGAAGGGGCTACAGGCTGAAGGATTTACTGTTACCAGGGAAATGGTTCCAAAGGCTCCGGTTAACATGTACAATCCTAAACAGAGGAAATCTAAGAGGAAAGTTGAAACTCAAGAGGATAAAGTTCAGCCAGATCTTCTTGCTCAGAAGAAAATCAAGGTTGAGCAAACTGCTGCTGAACAAAGGACAAAGAAGAAGCATGAAGCACCTGCTGAAAAGGTCGCTGAGGAATCTTCTAAGGCTCCTAAGAGGAAAATGGTATTGAATGTTGATGAAGATAATTCAGAAGAGACTCGCTCTGATGAGGAAACTCTTGCTGATAGGCTGAAGAAGAACCCAGCTCCTGCTACAAAAGGTAAGACTCCTAAGTATGTCCTTAATGAAGCTGAAATTGGAATAGGTTACACCAAACCCCTTAGAACTATTCATCCTGAAGCCATAAACATTTCATCTTCTGACAATTCAGAAGAACTTGCTTGTTCTTCTGATAAATCTCAACAGAAGGATAAACATGTTCCTTCTGACAACCCATTTTCTGAACTAGAAAAACACTTGAGCGCTGATTCTTTGAACAATCATCCTTTTACTCATGAAACCACCAAGCCCACATCACCTCCCAAACCAAAATCACCACCAAGTCAACCACAACATGAAATCTCTACCAAACCATCATCTGAACCTCAACCAGATATCTCTCCTGCACCCATTAACTCTCCCACCAAACTAACCTTTCCTAGAAAATCTCCTGAACCAACTTCTGAACCCACATCATCTGAACAAGCTTCTGAACTTAACCCTAACTCAAGTGCTGAACATGTATCTCCTGAACGTGTTCACACTTATGCTCCCTGCCCTTCAGAAGCAGATGTTGTGCTTATTACCAACCCTGCTCCTGAATCACCCCAACACTCCACAATTCCCTATATCTCTCCAACATCATCATCTGACCCTTTTGGTAACCTATCCAATCAGCTTTATGATGATCTTCTTAGGTTGTCTAATATCAAGAACAGGTTCTTGGTTTGTCCTTCTGATGTGGATGTAGAGGTATCAGCTATCAAGGCCAGGATTTGTAATTCTCTGGATTCAGTTGGTGAAGAAATAAAGGCTGTGATTGGTAAGAGGGATTTGGAGGTCGTCAATCTGATGAGGGAAGCTCTGGCAAGGGTTAGTTTGAAAAGGTTAACCATGTTCAACCATGAAGAGGCTGAGAATGCTAGAGTTGCAGCTATATTGGCAAAGGAAACTACTGATAATATGCTTTTCAATGTCTTCAAAAATTGCTGGGTGGACTCTAAGTTGTTCACGAGTTTAGAAGATCAGAAGATTGAGGCTGAAAGGATTGCTCAAGAGACTGAGAAGATTGCTCAAGAGGCTGAGTTGCTGAATCAACAAGAAGTTCTTATGCTTGGGTTTTCAGAGGATGATGGATCTTCCTCTGATAAAGGAAAGGCTCCTTTGGAAGCAGATGTGGATCAACTGAGTGTCTTGCAGCAGGCTATTGAAAGACAGCGTTCTGATCACCAAGTTCTTGAAACCAAGGTGGATAAGCTGGACTCCAAAGTGGACGCTCTGAATGACAAATTTGATACCATCATCGCTTTTCTTAAGAAACCCTAGGCCTCTAAGCACTTTTTATGATTGTTGTTTGTTTTTATTTCTGGTTTATTTTTTACTCTCTGAACAATTGGTTTATAATTATTATGTCTTTACGTATTTTATTTGCGTATTTTTGATTCGTTTTATTTTCAATTTTCTTTGCTATTGACAAAAAGAAAGAAATATAGAAACACAAGCAGAATTTCATTAAAATTTTTATTAAAATAGCTGATAATGACTTGAATACATTACCAAAAGAAAAAGAACATCTAATCCTATTCTTGCTCAGAATTCTCAGAGGAAATCTCAGATTTCATCTCAGAATCATCTGAAGAAATTTCAATAGGCTCTGGATCTTGTTCTTCTTCTTCTTGTTCCTCTTCGAGAACATATTCTGCTAAAAATTCAGCATAATCAGCATCAATTTCATCTTCTTCAGATTCAGACTCTAAAGATATGATGATTATCTCTGGCTCTTGTGGTTTCTTGTCTTCTTCTTTCTTTTTCTCTTCTCTTTCACGTTCCTCATCCTTTCTTCTACGGAACTCTGCGATGCGAGCACTGAATCTCTTCATTCTTTCTTGTGTTCTTTTCTTTGTATATTGCGTCTGATTTTGTTTTTGTGAAGAAGTTTGTTTAACCATAACCTATTTATAGCCACTTTGGCGCTTAGTTTTATCTTTTGAAAATTAATTTCACCTCCGTAACAACCAACTCCTATCTTTGACCGTCTTGGTTTTCTCGTTTTTGACTGCTACTTTTTTATAATGACAAAAGGGGGAGTAGTTACGCATTAATTGATATGTTTCAAAAGGCTAAAACCACGCTTAATATTGTTATGTTATTAAAGTTGTTTACCAAATATTTGTCTTATTTGTTTTAATGCGGGGAATGAGTATTTTTAAACTAAAAATAAATTTCATAAGTAAGGATAAGTTAAAAGTGCAATTTTAACTTAACCTTATGAGACTTAGGGGGAGAGCTTGCAAACCTCTTGTCCTGAAGAAAAATATGAAATTTAGTTTTATTCTAAAATACTTAATCTTATACTAAATTAAAATATCATGGATAAAACTTAAAGCTTAGGCTTTATGGAGTATCAATCTTAGGGGGAGCTTGCAAACCTCACAACCCAAAGAGAAACATGATAAGTTAATTTAACAACAATTGTCAATTAATACTTATGTTTGTCATCATCAAAAAGGGGGAGATTGTTGGAACAAAATTGATTTAAAAATGTTTGCCCCTAAATCCATTAAGGTTTTGATGATAACAAAGTATTAATAAACAATTGGAAGGACTAAAAATTTAATTTAAGTGTGCAGAACTTAGTTTCAGACAACCTCTGAATAAAGCTCAGAAGACAAGTCCTCAGAAGTTCGCAAGAACTCAGAAGATAAGAATCTTCAGAAGTTACTTACATCAGAGGATGAAAACATCAGAACTTGCTAAAGTCTGAAGTGAATCAAACTCTGAGGTATATCTTGGATGGTGTGAAGATTCGAATTTGAAGGTCAACTCTCCTACCAATGAAGAAAAGGACCTTTCAATCTTGATCAGAACAGCTACTTGCATTTTGTCTGTCCACAATGGAGAACGTGGGTTACCAGACTTCTTAGCTGAATAAGGAAAGTCTTCTCTGCACATGGTCAAAGTTACTGAAACTCTTACTCTGTTTTGGAAACGACCAATCTGCATCAAGACAAGTTGCTTGAAGACAAAAGGTTATCTTCATCAACGGTCATCTTTGCAACGACTCTTTCTCAGTCCTATATATACTAGAAGAATCAACTTGCAAAGGAATTAATTGATTATTACACGCGCTCGAACAATTCATATTTGCGAATACAAGCTCTGAACCTCTGAACTAGTGTTTTTAACTCTTAGTCCAAATACTTTGTGCTCACTGTATTTGTTTATTAAGGTTCTCTTAAGAGCAGTTGTAATCATTCAACAACTTTATTATCTCTGTAAGTTTGAGAAGTCTTAAGCTTGTGTGCTTAAGCATAGTTGTGAAGTCTCTTGCTTGTGTGCTTGAGCATTTGTAATCTTGTGTGATTATAGTGAAATCCCTTGGAAGTGCAAGGGGACTGGACTACTCTCGTTTTGTGAGAGGAACCAGTATAAATTGCTTGTGTGCTTTCTCTCTCTCTGATCTTGTTTATTTTGTGTTGTTTATCCGCTGCTATCGTATCTAAGTTAAGAACTTCGAAAAAGTTTTAACTTGGCTAAAACACAATTCAACCCCCCCCCCTGCCCCTTCTTATGTTTTCACACCTTCAATTGGTATCAGAGCACTGGTCTGTTACTTTCACTTAACAGTGAGACAGTAAAGATCTTGTGAGAACACTATGTCTGGAGGAGACGAAAGTACTAGAACGAGTCATTCTGGTGATGCCAGTAGTGGTGGCAGAACTGGAGCTGCTTTTGGTCATGACTATTTAAATAATGAATCATATGAACATAGTGGCAATAGAAAAGCCCCTATATTCAATGGTGATGCTTCATTATTTGAATGGTGGAAGGAAAGACTTTATAGCAATATCACTGCTATTGATCATGAGTTGTGGGATCTGGTTGAGCTGGGAGTAACTTTTGAAAACTTGAATGAACATGGAAGGTTGTCCATTGAGCACAGAAAGTTACTCACACCAGCTAACCTAAAAATCTACACTAAACATCACAGAGTAAAGGGAATTGTTGTTGGTGCTATTAGACATGAGGATTATGTCAGAATAGAAAACAAGTCCTCAGCTAAATCTATCTTTGACTCTATGTGTGCTACCTATGATGGTAACGAGAAAGTTCAAGAGGCTAAGGCTAGTCTCTTGATAAGGCAATATGAACTCTTCACCATGCAACAAGATGAAAATATTGAAACCATGTTCACAAGGTTTCAAACCCTTGTATCTGGTCTCAAAGTTCTAAAGAGGAGTTACTCTACCTATAACCATGTTCAGAAGATTCTGAGAAGTCTTCCTCTTGCATGGAGACCTAAAGTCACTGCAATTGAGGAAGCTTAAAATCTCAAGACTCTGAGTCTTGAGGCTCTGATAAGCAATCTCAGAAGCCATGAGATGGTTCTGGATGTTTACAAAGAGCTATATAAGAGCTATATATGTTTACAAAGATGATTACGGATTGTAAGAGAAAGAAAAATATTGTTTTGAAAAACAAGTATGATAACCCCGCAAATAAGTTTACAAAGATGAGCTATATATGTTTACAAAGATGATTACGGATTGTAAGAGAAAGAAAAATATTGTTTCGAAAAATAAGTATGATAACCCCGCAAATAAGTTAGGGTAATAGTATATTCAGCAATTTTGGAAACTCCTACAAATCATTTTGTTGGGGTTGAAAATCTCCACGTTTATTATGGTTATACTAAAAAAGAGTAAGAATAATGACAAAATGTTTTAATTTAACTAAGCCATGCGATGATTCATCGATCTTTCCAACATCAAATTGAAGTCTAAGAAAGCGCAAAGATAACGAAGTTGATTTGATAATTGTAACCTCCATACAAATACTCAGATTGGTTGTATCTGGTGTTGATAGAAATGATTCAATGAATTCATCAAAATATCTACACAGGGAAATAGTAAGAATTAAACATGATTTCTGACAGTGGCGCTCTGCTAGGGCACAAAAGTCCTAACCCCAACGATGATCCCGAAAAGTCCAAAGATGAAAAAATCTACAGGAGAGCACATTTTCCCAGGCTTTTCATCACTTCCAAAAGATTATACAGATGTGGTGAATATACAAATGTATGATGTGGGAAGGGGCTCATATAGTGATAAGGTGATTGGAAGGACAACAAGGCTGGAGCACGAGAAGGAAAAGGAAGAGCAGGAGGAAAGAGTGGAGGAGGAAGAAGAGGAGGAGAGTATGAAGGTGGAAGAATGTCTTGTTGGAGACTATGAATGCCCAAAATTCATTTTCTCAAAGCAAGAAGAGAAACACTTGTACCGACCTTGCAGAAGGGGGTGATTGTGAAATTGTTGGGGAGAAGAATTGGATACAAGGCCCTTGAAGCAAGGTTGAAGCAGATGTGGGTGAGGAAAGGTGTTATAAGTCTCATTGATCTGAGCAATGATTACTATCTAGTGGCTTTTACAAATGAGGAGGATCAATATGTTGCACTCATGGATGGACCTTGGTTCATCTATGATCATTACTTGACTGTGAAGGAGTGGAGTCCGAATTTCCATCCAGCCATCGATACGATTAAAGAATATCTCTCTTTTACAAATATCTCTTTTTTATTTTATTTTTTTCTTTGAGATAGTTCTCTTGTACACCAACCCACACTTAGATGTTGCTAATTCCAAGAGCAACCCCACACTTATAATGTTGCCAAGACAAGAGAACTATATCTTTACCTAACTCCAAAGAGGGTAAAAACTTTGTTTTTCAGGTCTTAAGCTTATAATATGGTTTGTCACCGAAAGAAAGGGATTTTACTTTTAGGCTCAAAGAGGTTAGCAAAGGATAATAATATATGGGTGGCTTGAAAAAGGCTCTGGGTTAAATGAATAAAATGCCTCAATGCGTATAAGTTAAACCATTTGGTCAGCAGAGAATAATTGCAAGTTCTAGAAAATAAACAAGTACACGGATACTCTCATAAATATATAGAAAGAAATTCGTAATACCGTGGAAATATTTGGCTCAAATTCTCACTTGGCTTCGGTGTCTGAAAAGTCGAACATTTATCTCATGGACACTATCTTCCTTACTCGTCTTGCTGTCTCTCGAACCTCCGCGTTTTCTCAATTAATCACCTGAGTGTTCTTTGTATCAAGGTTTGAACTGTTATCATAGAAATTGTTTCTGTCGTCGCACTGGAACTTTGCCTATAGCTTTAAACATGCACTCATAATAATAAATAAGTAAACAATTATTTCATTTTTTATTTGGGGGTTGTCAACAAATGACAATATTAAATAATTGTTTTGAAACATGAAAAGGTACTTAATTGAAAAATACTGTTGTGAATGAGAAATGATCCTTGGGTTGCCTCCCAAGCAGCGCTTGTTTAGCGTCGCTAGCTTGACGCATTTCCTCAATTCATGAGGATAGGTTCGCCTTGTCTCTCCCTGCGGGCTTTTATCAGGGCTAGGTTCGCCTTGTCTCCCAACTAATTCTAAAAGTTGGGGCGTTACATGTTTCCTATGCGATTTATTTTCCACCAGGTCCTTAGATTTTATTCTAATGTGATCAATATTAAAATAAATATAAAATCAGACGATAAAATAGTTTGAAAGTAAAAACAATTGAATATATACCCAAATTATACAAAACCAAGCATTCGTAAGGGAGTTGCTCGACTCCATCTAACATAGGAAAAATAAATTACAAAGACAGAAAGAAATGAACCTTATTGGCCTTGGAGTTCCTTGGCCTCCTTGTCTCCTCCTTAGAGTTCTCCTAACTCTAGGTAATATTCAAAGTACTGAATACTTTGGAATTTTTTGGAATAAAATAATAGTGGAGGAGGAAGACTCTACTTATAGTTTTTCAGCTGGGTTCTGGACTTTTCTGCGCGTCCATCGCACCCATCGTGGCCACGATGGTGTGTATTTTCGCCTCATCGTGGCCACGATGGATCATATCGTGGTACGATGGAAGATTTTCTCAGGATTTTCTGCGTTCTTTTCAAGTCATCATCGTGCCACGATGACAAGTCATTGTGGTACGATGAAAAAGATTTGTTGCAGATTTTCTACAATTGAACTGTCTTCTCATCGCGCCACGCTGGGATTCATCGTGTGTACGATGGTTGCGCTGTTTTATTATGTTTTTTCCCTTTTTTGCTGTTTTTCCATTTTTCTTGCTTCTGGGCCAATTAACTTCACTTTTCTAGGTATTTGTTTGCTTTTGAGTTTCAACTGCTATTAAAACTACCTAAATTACTACTAAAAATATCATATAATTGATAGTCATCAGATGTCATCTTTAATTTATTTATGTTTTTGTTGTTATTTTGCTTTCATGAGTATTCCAGGAAATTTGATCTGATTTCATGGTTGGTCGTGTCCGGTCTGATCTAGCACAAATATCTCTTCTTCTTTTTTTTTATGCATGGTTGTTATAATCAATCTTCGAATTTTGTGTTCTACAATCATTTGAGCTAAGTATTTGTGATTCTTCTTCGTTCGAATAAATATTATAATAAGGAACATCCTTTTTATTATGTGAATATAGGTACACCCATTTATTCATAAATATATTTATAAAATATAATTGTCGATTACTTGTCAATATCCTAACTGAAATAAGAAAAACTTATCTAAAAAACGTTGTTCTGACTTTTGATAAAAAAAAATTATAATGTTTGTCATAGACATTACAAAAGTAGTAAAATTAATTATAAGAGTATTTTTGTGTTGATTGTTTTTAATTACAATGATTATATAAACATAAAAAATTATATTATTAAAAAATATAATTCAGTATTTTGAAAAGTAAAAAAAAAAAGAGAGAAAATGGACTTATATATGACAGTTATAAAAAATAAATGACCTAAATGAAAAAATAAAAATAAAGGATTTGTTTATTTTTGTGTAAGAATGAATTGGGATCCTTAAAGTGATGAAAGTGTAAAGTGAATAAAATAAATGTTGTAATTGCCATTTATTAAAATAAATGACCTAAATGAAAAAAGAATTTGGATCCTCTGAAAAGAAAAATAAGATAAATGATCTCTTTTATAATTTTGTAATTATTATAAAAAACCTAAAAAAATATTTTTTTTTTCTTATAAACTACTGCATAAGTCTTTATTCTTTATAGACCTATATATATTCTTTTCATCTTTTGCGCCGAGACGTAGAGAATTATTTTCACACACCTTATAATGAGCCTGTAATTAGAAGAATTAAACCGCAATAAGTCTAGGGGTCGTTATCCTCATAACATCAGCTAACAATAAAGAGTTTAGTTGAGCTGGACAATGCTTATAAATCATGAAGTTAGTCTCATGCTGACAACCAAGATAAAATTAGAAGAATATGATATAAACTAAAATAAATTAGGAGAATATGAATTAAATTCATAAGCGTGTTGGACTGGGCAGAGGAAGGGAGGAGGAAAAAAAAATTATTTAGAATATCTGGAAAGTAGAAGTAGAAGTAATGGCTTTTGTTTGGATAATTTCAAGTTTTCAACAATAATTTGTTTTTAAAGTAAACTCAGCCTTATGTATATCCTCTATAAATTCAACTTCATGAGATATTGCAATTACAATATTTGATTTATTAAAACAAGTTTTTTCTTTAATTTGCCAAAAAACAAAGATTTTTTTTTTGTATAGGGTAGCGTCGAATATAACTGCAACTCCCATCATATTTTAAACAAAAAGCGTATTTTTATGTTGTATCATGTTTAGGGTATGTTTGATATGCAAAAAATAAGTATTTTCATAAATCATAATATGGCAGCGTCGAATATACCTGCAACTCCCATTTAATTTTTCTTTTTCCTTTTTAGACTTTTTCACCCATTTTACTTTCTTATTTGATATATTAAGTTTACCACAATTATTTATTTGGTGAGATATGATTGGATGTGTTCGATTTCAATTGAGAAGAATGTTGGATATATAAGCGAGGTTACATGTACATATACATAATGACATAATGTTTTAGGTGGAGATGTGTCGTTTCCGTCTCTTGTAGTCCTTGAGCATTGACCCGTTATTTCTCTTGAGCTCCCACGGATTTTCCAACAAGTTGTATTAGAATTGTGGTTCGGCTTGGCAGGGAGCATGGGATGATCCTAATATTGGATCAACTACAAGATGTGGGAATACTTACACTTGGGGGATATTGTTGGGTTTCAAGTGTGAGTGGTTAAGTTCTAAATCGACTATGAATTGAAAGAATGTTGGATATACAAGAAAGGTGACACATATACCTAATATTTTAAGATTTTGGGTGGAAAAGTATCATCTCTTTCTTCAGTTTCTGAAGCATTTACCAGTTGTTTCTTCGAGCTCTTTCGTACTCCCCAACAAGTTGAAAGAGTAAATCCATTTTATATTGAACTAAATATCAATTAATGTCAAATTTTATCCATTCAATTGAATCAAATTAATAATTATTATTTATAACCTATAAAATTTTAAAAGTTTAAGTCACTAGGTTTGGAGTTGTGAGGGGTTTGGGTAGTATGTTATAGGTCCTGAGTTCTATTATCAGCTCATTGTAAACAAAAAAAAAATATTTAAAAGTTTAACTAAATATATCTCAAGTTTACATATTTCAATATATTTTTATTAATAATTTTTAAATAAAATGATATTTTTTAAAATTCTTACTAATATTATTTTTCTTAGGATTAAATATGTTTTTGGTCCCTATAATTTCTCAGAATTTTCATTTTAGTCCTTGAAGATTTTTTTCACACTTTTTACTCCCTGAAGTTTTTTCCGTCAATATTATCAGTCCCTACTTTTCATTCAACTCGTGTATACTTTCACATGATTTTTTGCATTCATGTTTATAATATTATAAGAACATCTTCCATAAAAATTTAATTTTTTTTAACATAAGATGAATTATTTATGAATTTTTATGTGCAAAAAACTAAAAAATTCATATTTAATTCATCTTTTGTCAAAAAAAATTAAACTTTTGTAAGATAGATTCATATAATATACTAAACAGGACTGGAGAAAAAATTTTAAAATTTAAAATGGTATGCATGAGTTGAATGAAAAGTAGAGACTAAAAACATTAACGAAAAAAACTTCAGGAACTAAAAAATATAAAAAAAATCTTTATGAACTAAAATAAAATTTCAGAGAAACTATAAAAACCAAAAATATATTTAACCATTTCTCTAAACACTATGTTATGATGTTGATAGTGTGCCTGTCCAAAGTTAAATGATCAACCTAGTTTCGTCTCAACCCAATTATTGTATAGGAAAATTGAACCGTGTAAAAAACAATCCAATTGTTTTGTGCCTTACATTTTTGGATTATGTTGGACTCTAAGGAGAGAGCCTAACTGGATTTGATAAAAAAATTAGACATTGAACGACCTTATAAGGGTGAGGTCTGCTTTAACCCTTCATAATTTGAGATATTTATCTAATCAATAAGAACAAACCACACATAAGTATATTTGTATGTGGTATCACAGTAAACTTGTAACTAACTTTTATTTCTTATGCATATGATTTGTTCTCATTAGTTGATGATTAAATATCCTCAAATTATGAAGAGGTAGTTTAGAAAAACCCTTTATAAGTAACTCTAACACCACGTTTTCACCAAAAACGTTAGGACTTTAGGTTTATACATCATCCCACTTGAAAAATGTTCAATCTCCACTCTTCCAACAAATGTGACACTTTTTACTTACATTTAATATCTCAACAAACTCCACATTTTTTTGTCAAATAACTTAGTGATGAGAATTCCACATTTTAATTATTGAATAAGTAGTGTTAATGTTCAGATCCATAGAAAGAGAAAGCATAAAGTGGCTAGGGTTTCATTAGGAACAACCAAAAAGTCTTAGAGTACAAAATAATAGAAAGGTATAAATACTAGAGTTTAAAAGACTAAACTACCCTTAATATAATATATTATTTATATATTATGTAACATCCCCCCTCAAACTCATGATGCATTGATAGGAAGCATCGAGAGTTTGTCAATCAAGAAATGAAAACGTTTAATAGAATGAGTTTTCGTGAACAAGTCAGCAATCTGCAAGGAGGAAGAAACAAATGGTAAAGTGATAGTGCCATGTTGAAGATGATGACGAGTGAGATGACAATCAATCTCAATGTGTTTGGTGCGTTCATGAAAAACCGAGTTATGAGCAATTTGAATGGCACTTTTGTTATCACAATACATAGGAGTAGCTTTAGACAAAGAAACACCCATATCAGAAAGAAGCCAACGTAACCACACTATCTCCGAAGTGGTAGTGGGCATAGCACGGTACTCTGCTTCTGTTGAAGAACGAGATACAATGTCTTGCTTCTTGCTCTTCCAAGATATAAGAGAATCTCCTAGAAAAATACAAAAACCTGTAGTAGACTTGCGATCAGTGGGATCACCAGCCCAATCTGCATCAGAGTAAGCATGTAACTCCAAAGAAGAAGATATACCTGACAAGCTAGAGGGATTCAAACCTTTGATAGATGAGGCAGACATAGCATGTGGCTGAGTTGCGAGAAACTTTTGAAACTGCTCAGCAAGATCAAATACATGTGAATTAGTCTCAGATGGGTATGCAGAACCAATACCAGAACCAACGAATGGAGGAGCAACAGTAGAAGAAGTAGCAGCAGCAACATTAGATGAGGGAGCCTTAAAATTTTTTCGTCCTGCTTTCATCAATTGCGGACAGTTTGATTTCCAATGCCCCTTTTGCTTGCAAAAAGCACATTCATCAATACCAACACCAACCCTCCCTTGAGGTTTTCCTTTGTTAGAATGAGCAGCAAAGACAGATGGAGGAGATGTATGAATTTCTTTATCCAAATGCGAAAGAGAGTGAGACTTGAGTCTAATTTCTTCTGCCAACAGTTCATTAACAACCGAGTCAACCTTGGGAAGAGGAGTACGATGTAGAATACCCCCACGCAAGGCCTCAAATTCGTCACGAAGAGCCATCAAAAATTGAACTAATCGTTGCTCTTCTCTATGGTCAATGTATGCTTTGACAGCTTTTAATTCATCCGGTTCCATTAGAGCCAATTGGTCCCACAAATTAGTCATAGCCGAATAAAATTCTTGAATGCTCATATTATTTTGCTTAAGAGCTCTAATGTCACTTTCCAACTGATAACGTTTAGCAAAATTAGACTGCTTATACAGCCGTTCCAAATGGTCCCAAACCTCTTTAGCAGTATCATATTTTGCTAATTGCATACCTATTGACTGACAAACAGAATTATTGATCCAAGTAATGATCTTCGAATTACTAGCCTCCCATGTATCTAACTCTTTTTCATACTTTGCTTCATCTTTTTTATCGGTGGGCTTAACAGAGGTTCCATCAACATAACTCCACACCCTTTTTCCTTTCAAAAAATTTCTCATTACATAACTCCAATAAGGATAATTTGATCCTTTTAATTGGACACTAATAGATTGAAGAGAATCATCCTTATCACTAGCCATTGCAATAAACTATGAAAGAACCAAAGGAAACAAAAAAAAATAAAAACAACAATTTGCCGAGGAAAGGAAAAGAACACCAAATCACAAGTTTGCTCCCAGTATGCGTGTAGCAACAAACAATTCCAAATTACACACTTAATACTAAATCAAAAAGGTGCCAAGGCTTGTAAACAAGTCCACTCCCAAACAGCAACACGTGAAAAAATTTCAAGAGAAGTATTAATCCAAAAATAATTGAAGGATAGAAACAAATCAAACCTTATTGAAGAGATTAAGACTAGTCATCAAACTCCCAAGTCCTAATAGAATCAACCAAGCTCTTTGATACCATGTTAATGTTGAGATCCATAGAAAGAGAAAGCATAAAGTGGCTAGGGTTTCATTAGGAACAACCAAAAAGTCTTAGAGTACAAAATAATAGAAAGGTATAAATACTAGAGTTTAAAAGACTAAACTACCCTTAATATAATATATTATGTATATATTATGTAACAAGTAGAATATTCGAAATTTAATCTCCGATTTTTACGTATAAGATATAATATCACCATCGCAGATAGATTTTAAGAGTGACCATGAAAAAATTGTCCTCTCCTAATGACATAATTTGGAAGTACTATAAATAACAGCTGAAAGACTACCCTAGTAGTGCACACGCGCACACAACAAAGCCATAAAAGTCAAATTTTCAAAGAGTCAAAAATTGTAGCGTTTTCTTACTAACAACAAGTCATAAATAATTAATTTTTCTTCAAAATCTCATTTAAATTTCGTTAATTAAATCATTAATTCTTACTACTTAAACCTAGTTTATTTTATCTCTCATCATCACATCCCTTCACAACATTTTCTCCTTTTTCTTTTTCAATTTTTCTTCTTCTCTCATTTTCTTGACCCCATCCTTCTTTGAATATATCTATATAAAGCCTCTACCCTTCTCTATCTTCTTTGTAATAAGCCAAAAACCTCTTTCTCTTTCTCTCTCAAATTCTTTACCTCTTCAAACTATAACCAAACCAATTCCACACAAAGTTCTTAAATCAAAAGCCATATAACTAGCTTATATATCTATTGATTAAGTTCATTTTGTTATATATCAAACATATACATAAAATTTCATGGAAGTAAAAGGAAGTGTAATTAGCAACTCAAACATCACCATGCTCCAAAGTGAAGATGATGAGTTGGATCTTCGACGAGGTCCATGGACCGTTGATGAAGATCTTGCTCTCATCAATTACATTGCAAATCACGGTGAAGGTCGATGGAATACTCTTGCTCATTCCGCTGGTAATTATAATTCATTATTTTTTATTTCATGTGTTTTTCTATAGTTTTCAAGGAAGAAAATTATATAATAAGAACTATATATTATATGGTTATTAATTTCATGATTGCAATTATATAGTACTTCAACTATTTTAATTTCTTCAACACTATTTTTCTATAATTGTGGTGTGAAAGCTCCTTCACTTCTCGTCTTGTTTCATCACCAATAATTTTATTTTTTTGGAAAAGCCAAAGTTTGCGGTTTTCCTTATGAAGAGCACCATATGATAGTGATTATGTTAGCAAGGACTTTAATATATGGCATATACTTATGTGTATGGTGGGGCATAAAAAAATAATAATGAAAATGAAATATAGAACTATAGGTGGACCATATATAATTGCTTGGTTGCATCAAGTTTATGGAAATAGAAAAAGAATAATGAATTTGATACTATAACGCAATATCATATATTTTCCGTGTTAAATAAAGTTCAAAAGATTTTCTCTTTATTTTTACTTCATTTGTTTTAGTTTGCATTCTTGAAACTTTACCAATTGAAGAAATTTCATTTTTGTTTTAGGACTCAAACGAACTGGCAAGAGCTGTAGATTGAGATGGTTGAATTATCTTCGTCCAGATGTTAGACGCGGTAACATCACACTCGAAGAACAACTTCTTATTCTTGAACTTCATAGTCGTTGGGGAAACCGGTAAGTCCTATGCATAAAAATACAATCATAAACATCGAAGTTATATGTATTGTTTTGTTACTATTAGAAAAGTTCAATTATTGGCGAAAATTAGTTGCCAAGAAAGAAGAAAAAAAGTCTAATTTGATCGTTACGTATTAAAAACGTCAAATTAAAGACACGTTTTATTTTTTCTCTATAATTTATGTTGTTAATCTAAATTTTTCTAAATTAAAGTACTATTGATCATTCATCAATTTTAATTTATAATTACTTGTTTGATCAATCAGATGGTCAAAAATTGCTCAATATTTGCCGGGAAGAACTGACAACGAGATCAAGAATTATTGGAGAACGCGTGTTCAAAAACATGCCAAACAACTCAAATGTGACGTGAATAGCAAACAATTCAAAGATGCCATGCGCTACCTTTGGATGCCAAGGCTAGTGGAGCGAATCCAAGCCGCTGCATCCACCTCTGTTGCCACAGCCACCACCACTAATAATTATGGTTCTCCAAGCGTTACAACAACGGTCACCACCAACAATCATCCGACATACATCCATAACAACAATTTTGAGGGTCATACGAATATGATGTTAACTCCAACAATTATGAACAACAACAATAACTTATATGGTTCACAAGTAACACAAAGTCATACTCCAGACAATAGTAGCAATGGCGCGGCTGCATCATCAGATTCGTTTGGGACACAAGTTTCGCCTGTCTCGGATTTGACTCAAGACTACTACAATGTCGCGGTTGGTAGTAACAATGGTAACAATAACCCTAATTCTGATTATTACCAACAATTTGGCTTTGATTGCATCACTAGCCCTTCAGGTTTGTTCCCTCAAATGGATTTCAATTCCATGGAACCAAACACTCCATGGATTCAAGGGGACACATCCGACAATTTCTGGAATGTTGAAAACATGTTGCTCTTGCAACAACTCAATGACAACATGTGAAAATAAGGAAATTAATTAAAAAAAGAGGGTTATTATGAAATATTTTACAGATGATAAAAATAATAGAACTAGAAAAATGAGCAAATTAATAAATTCTTATGTAGGACACACATGTAGATTTTAAATTAAGGAATATAAGAACAAAGAAGAAAAATGTGAATTACGTGTTTTCAGTTTGTAGGTTTATTTTTTTTCCTTTTTGTTCTTTAATTTGCTTATTTTAATTAGAGGAGTGTGGGAAAAATTTGTAATTTAAGCTTTCTTTATGTAAGATTTCATTCTTTGAAATTTATAAATCTTTATTCTGTTTTCTATTATATATTTTTATTCTTATCTTAATTCCCTAGCTATCTAGTGACCTATATAGTGAGTGCATTATGGATGCATATATATGATCGTACACATTAAATTAAATAATAATATAAAGGAGTGCGAATAATTGATTCCACACAAATATACCCAATCCTACTTCATTTTTCAATTCCTTAGAAGAATAATTCTTTGTTTATTTTGATTGCTCAAAACATCTTGTATTGAAAATTAGAGACTAATCTTTTAAAAAAAAAATGAAAATAAGTTGATATTTAAGAGATTCAATTATGGAGCAAACTTATGTACAGTTCCATATACACAGTTCTTACTGTGCTAGATACATGGGGGAAGTTATTTTTATTTAAAAACAATTTTCTTTTTTTTGTTTTAATTAAAAAAATATAAATAACTACTTTTTTGTGAGAGAAACAGCAAAAACTGCATCTAAATAAATGCATATAAGTTTTGTCCTTCAATTATAATAAATGTAGAGATTTTTTGTGTGTAAATAGACGAAATGACAAGTCATTGAAAATTCATACATACATACATACATGTGTAGAAACTGTGATTCAAACGTCTGATCATATCGTTCGACACAAATAATTTCAGCATTTTATGTCAATTAAGTTAGAATTTGTGGACAGAAAATTATTTTTTAATAATATAAGTAATTCCACTTTTGAAATCCTGTCCACGGGAGCTGAACCAAAGTGTTTCTAGAT
This sequence comes from Trifolium pratense, assembly GCF_020283565.1. Taxonomy (NCBI): domain Eukaryota; kingdom Viridiplantae; phylum Streptophyta; class Magnoliopsida; order Fabales; family Fabaceae; genus Trifolium; species Trifolium pratense. Next base: position 23,570,632 of record NC_060063.1, on the reverse strand, counting down.
TGTTAAAAAGCATGTGTAATTTTTTAAAGACGTGGTATTGAATTATTGGTTAAGTAGCACCAATACTCAACTTGGCCCTTATTAGCGACAAAAAAATTAAAAGTTCCAACATAAGCATCTATTATTAACACTAATGATAAAAAAAAAAAAAGCTTAATCTGCCACCTAAGTAAGATTCAAAAGACCCTACTCTAATTTATCTCACCCTTAATTTGTTGGAATTCGTACGAACAAAGTTCCACTCAGATCCAAAATTACCAACTTTCAGTCCAATCCACATTTTCATACAATAGGAGTATGATATTGTTAAAGAGTCTCACAAATATGTTTATAAGTGTGCAATTTTCATTTTACATGTCATTTTTAAAGTTGAATAAGGCTAAATTTTAAATTTAAAGATGATATTAATGTCTACTCTAAAATCTGTTAAATTATCTGCTATCGAAATCACTCCGTTTATATCGAGTACTAGACCCAACAATGTCGTACATGAAAAAATATGTTAAACTAAAGGTGCGTTTGATTTGCTAAAAAATAAGTGACTGAACATGACAACTTCTGTTGTACTGTGTTTGATTTTAAAACTGTTACTAGTACTGGACAAACTGGGGGTCAAGGGACGGGACAAAAAACTGAAATTCTTGTCCCCACAGAACCACGGGACAACTTTTTGTCCTCAACACAAGTTGTCTAAAATATCAAAATAACTTTTTGTTCACCAAACATCGTACAACACCAAGTTTGTTCAATACATTAAATGTGTGTCCTATGTTGTTCTGTCTTGCACTGTTCTGTCAGTATTTATATTTTGCAGATCAAACGGATCCTAAAATATTGAGTTCAAGTGGTTAATGAATTCCTCTTAGAACGGATCGTTCCGGAAGAATTCGAGTTCGATTCTTGGTGGGAACAATTATTGACCAGATTTTTCTAACATTGTAGCCGAACTCTGAATTATCGAAGACCGAAGTTCCATCCATAAGAGCCCAGAAGACTAATGACAAAAAAAAAATATAAAAAGTCTCATGTTAACTGATGATAATAACATGAAAATAAATTTATAAATAGAAACAATACTCACTTTATTACCTCATATAAGATTTTATATGATTAAGTTAAACTTGACTCAAAATTGCAAGAGTTATATTAAGATATACTTAATGGGTAATTTGGTAAATTGAGGTAGTGCACGTGCAAATGAGTTGCAAAAAACGTGAGGGAATAGTTGAGTTGGAAAAGGAGAGAGAAGAAAAAAAGAAATAGATGGTCGTGGCGGCGGGGAATCTTTGTAGGCCGCGTGCCTAGACGAGAAGTCATCTAAAGTGGTCCCAAAGAGTAGTGTGTTTAGAAGCTGCCACGAGTCAAATTTCAAATAAGTCCATTCATATTGATTTAATGATTTTGATTTTGATTTTTCAAAAGAGAAAAGAGAAGAAGAAAAATGCTACACCCCCTCCCTTCTTCCTCCAAAAATAAAAGTTATTTTTATTTAATTTAATAATTAAATATATTCCAAAATATTTTGTTCCTCCTCTAGTAAATAAGTTGTTTTAATTTGAAAAGGGTTATATAAGTTTTTAGTCCCTATAAATATTTTGAAATTTTGTTTTTAATTCATATAAAAATTTTCAGTAATTTTTTGTCATTCAAATATTTTCAATCACAATTTTTGCCCCTTATTTTTAAACAAACTTTTGTGTACTTTCATATTTTTGAATGGTTTTTTTGTATTCTTGTTTATAATACTATAAGAACATCTTTCATAAAAATTTAGAATTTTTTAATATAAGATGAATTATTTATGAATTTTTATGTGCAAAAAACTAAAAAAAAAACTCATATTTAATTCATCTCATGTTAAAAAAATTTAAACTTTTGCAAGAGAGATTCATATATGTACTATACTAAATATGACCGCGGAAAAAATTTAAAATTTTGAATAATATATGAATGAGTTAAATGAAAAGTATGAAACAAAAAGTTACTAAAATTTTTTATAGGAACTAAAAACAAATTTTTAGATATTAATAGGAATAAAAAACATATTTAACCAATTTAGAAATGACTTTAACAAATTTATTATTGTGTGAGTTTATGTGGTCTTGTTATTTATTTTTTATTTTTAACCCACTGGTTTCTAGGGGAAAGGGGCCCTAGTAGTCTCAGAGTTCAGCTGCGGGATAAATAAAATATGACTAAGAAATTATTTCATCTAAGAATCGAACTCGGGTTCTCCCAAAATTCGTCCTTTTTTTTTGTACATGAAGATGACATGCCTCGTCCTTTAGTAAAGCTCATTAAAATGTGGAATTGTTATTTTGTCTATTGAATAAATAAGTTCATAATAAATCATAAAAAAAAAAAAAAAGTTCTTAATAAATGACTTTAACAAAAGGTTTAATTGTAGTATATTGATTTTCATATTTTCACCATTTTACAGAATTGATCTCCCTATTTTAAAATTTGACAATTTTAGTCATCAATTAAGTATTTTGTCTAAAAATTGGTGATGTGATATGTTTTAAACAACGTGGTATATGACTTGATGATGAAAAAAATACCAATATGAATAAAATTGTAAGAAATAAATTTATAAACTCAATTTAAAACATATGGTATCATCATAATTTAGAAAATTATTTGATGAATGAACTGAAACTATTAAATTTTAAAATAGAGAAACAAATTCTGTAAAATATATTTGTCGGTGCATTGTAAAATTTTTCAAAAAAACTTATAAGTAGCTGTTTATTTTTATTTATTTTTTGATCAACAAGTAGCTATTTCTTTTTATTAATTTGGGGGTTAGTTCTGAGTGGTTCCAAAGTCCCTTCTCGATCGCAATTGTGGATGATTGAATTGTGATTCTCCTTACAAAGTGCAACATTAATCACCACTGAATCAATTGTTAATTGATTTTTTTCGTTTTTATAATATCTCTTATATATTCTAAGCTTGTTCCAAAAAGCTAACTTTACCCTAATTTCTTTTTCTCTATCTTTTTCTATGTGGTCCCCTCACTCTTCTTCTAATATCAACCGTTTAATTACATTCCTTTTTTATATGGTCCCCTTAATCTTCCTCTAATCTCAACTGTTTAACGAAACATATCATTATGAAAAAAAATATATAATAAAAATCTTTTATTATTATTTTTTTTGTACAACAAATACTAGCTCAAAAATATATAATAAAAATCTAAGTTTAATTTTTTATTTTCATAACCGTTTAACGAAATAAATCATGTCCATATATTTTTAATTTATTACGTCAACCATTATTTGATTACAACACTTCATTATTAAAAAATATATAATAAATATCTAGAATTAACATTATTGTCACATTAGTAAAAAACGTAATAAAATAATTTGCAATGTTCACATTATTGTAGCATAATTGGAGAACGAGAACAACAAGCTGAAGATGCAATGTTCACATAATTCAAAATAATTTAGAATTGTTCAAAATATTAGCAAAAAATTGAGAATGAACATTATGAAACGAATACGTTAAGGTATAATATAGAATGAATATTATATTCAAAGTAATTTAAACTATTCCAATTAATTTTTGAATTGTTGGCTAAGAAAATATTATTGTCAAATTTCAATTACTATATTTCTATTATTGACACATTTATATTTTCATATTTCTTACCTTGGAATTTAATTAATATATTTAATGTCGTTTATTTTCAGAAGTTAATTGATACGCCAATTATTGTCACGTTTCAATTAGTGTCTTTTTATTATTGAAACATTTTGTTTGGATACAAGTGTGGATACACACAAGCAAACCCTAAACATAATTTTTTTTTCCTTCATTTTTATATTGCTGTTTTTATTAAAAAACATAATACAAGATTGTCTTGACTATGATTCAAACCCACACCACTTTATTAACATACAACATTTCAACCACTATGTCATGTAGAACAGTTGTGATTAAAATTATGTCCACAAGTGTTAAATCTGACTCACAATATCAATCAATTAAATTTCTTGCGGAATTAATTTACATTAATTAAATCTGACTTATTATTACGAGATTGAGAAAACGTGCTCTTGAAGGATACGAATAAGACTTCCAATGTAGTCTATAAGGAAGTTTTCCGTAATATATCATAATTTCCTTTGTATAAATACTTATTCAAATTTATTGTTGAACTATCGTTTAATTTTACTCAACTTTTTTCATATATCTTTCATTATTGCATTTATCATATTTTATTTTATCATTACATCTTACGGCTAATTAGACCCGTGCACAACACGTGTCGATGTTCTAGTCTTTTATTACTCCCCCTGTCCTAAATCTTTAGTCCTTTTAACTTTTTAGTTTTGTCCCAAAACTTTGGTCCTTTTAAGAAATCAAGACACAATTAATGATATTTTACCATTTATACCCTTACAAAAAGTAATGCATTTATTAAATAGATTTTCTATTTCTTAATAAAGTAAGGATAAAAATGACTTAACTTAACAATTTTTATTATGGGTTCTGCTAACATGTGCCCTAAGGGCACATTTTAAGGTGCATTTAATTAACTAATATCTCATTTAATTTACTTCAAAAATAGCAATAATCAACTTTATTAATTAAAAGATATGATACACTATATTTATTACCCATTTTAAAAAATACATAGGCAAAAATATGATACTTGCCAAATATGATGATGTGCTTGGTTAAAAAAATTCTACAAAATTTTTTTTTTTGTCAAACCTTTCTTTTTAAGTTGAAAAATAATTAAATTATAGTAAGTATTATAAAATTCTAAAACATATTAGCAATTCAAAAGCTAAAATAGTACTAACAATCGTTACTATTACAACATAATACTATAATACTCGATCTTGTTCACCGGAAAAGAAAAAAAAAACAAAAAACACAAGTTAGCATAAATGAAGTATTACCAGAAGTACTATAAGTCTGATTGTTAACAAACCAAAAAAAATTGGATGCATATAATTGTGGTCGTATTACCAGGCAGTAGGCACGTGATCATAAATCAAATTTGGCAGCATATCATATTTTGTCTTTCCAATTCTTTTAAATGGGTAATAAATATAGTGACAATATATTTTAATTAATAAAGTTGATTATTACTATTTTTGAAGTAAATTAAGTGAGATATTAATTAATTAAATGCACCTTAAAATGTGCCCTTGGGGCACATGTTAGCATTTGCCTTTTATTATTTCTTAATTTACGTGCAAACTCTAAAAAGACCAAAATTTTGGGACGGAGAGGGAGTACGAGGCTGCACGAGTGAATTATAGGGTTCTATAAATAAATTACCTTAATTAGAGTAGCAGCCGCAATCGCAAAAGCCGTCCATATACAGTAGCACTACATGTATGACTATCCCCCCTCTATTTACTCACTCTGTGTATACCACAATTTTCTTCACATCTACCACTTGTATTAATGGTTATTTTGTCAAAATAAAGTTGAAATAGAGTTTCTTTTTTATTTCAAATATAATTACTATTATATGGAGTACCATTTTCTTTTTCAACAAGCAGTTATAGGTCAAATATTTTTACACTGTTAATTTTTTATATTAAAAAATAACATCACTTATATTACCATCCGGATGAAAAGGTAATTGAAAGTGTTAGTATGCTTTCTTTAATTAACAAGAAAATCAGCATTATAATTAACTTTACACAAGATATATATTATGTGACAAAGAGAAGTGTTTTTTTTTTTTTTAAATATAGTTTAGTAGCTAAAATTTTATCTATAAAATGAATAAATAGAGTGTTGAAGTTTTGAACCCCGACTCTTATATATAAAATGTAATATCTTTACTGGTTCATAAAACACAAAGGAAAGTGTTCTAATCAAGAGATTATGGAGGAGATCAAGAGTGGACCTTTTTAACATATAGGTTTAAAATCATCATTTCATTTCATTTCATGAGTGTATTAATGCGACAAATATTTTGTAGATACGTATGAGAAACGTACACACAATAGTATCTAATTGAGAAGTAAAAAAAAGAGAGATCGAGGAATGTATATATGTATATAGCTGGATTCCACTACCATATATATAACAATGTGATGAGGACTTTTTTTTTAAGCCTTAATCGCCACGTTTGATTTCTTGCTATGTTTGCTTCTCCACAACGACGATGACTTACGAGTCAAAGAATGGGACCAGCTTGGTGAATCCATGTGTGCTTGAAACTTTAAGAATTAGAGATGATGGCTCATAAGAATTTTGTGGGTCCAAACTTTGATTGCTCCATATAATAGTTCTCAAAACGGTGGAAAAGTTCAAATTTAGTATTTTAGTGTCTTATTTTGCTCTAAGATTCAGCTGCGAAATTTACAAGGAGACATTTTGTTTGTGGAATAAAATTTGTTTTTCTTATTTTATACTACTTCCACCGGCTAAAAATTTCTCAACCTTATAAGATAGTCCAATAATAAGATAGTCCAATAAGCTAGTTCAATAAGTTATAAGCTAGTTTATTGGACTTATCAAACAGACACTAAATCTACATTGAGACTATGCAGTCATGTCAAAAAGTAAAATAATTAACGAGGGACACTTTTAGAAGAATATCATTAAATAAAGTTAATTTTGGTAACTTTTTATTATTTGAGTCCAAATTTTTCCTACAAAGTGCAACATCAATCACCACTGAATCAATTGTTAATTGATTTTTTTCGGTTTTATAATATCTCTTATATATTCTAAGCTTGTTCCAAAAAGCTAACTTTACCCTAATTTCATTTTTCCTATCTTTTTCTATGTGGTCCCCTCACTCTTCTTCTAATATCAACAGTTTAATTACATTCCTTTTTTATATGGTCCCTTTAATCTTCCTCTAATCTCAACTGTTTAATGAAACACTATCATTATGAAAAATATATATAATAAAATCTTTTTTATCGTTTTTTTTTGTACAACAAATACTAGCTCAAAAATATATAATAAAAATCTAAGTTTAATTTTTTATTTTTATAACCGTTTAAAGAAATAAATCATGTCCATATATTTTTAATTTATTAGGTCAACCATTATTTGATTACAACACTTCATTATTAAAAAATATATAATAAAAATCTAGAATTAACATTATTGTCACATTAGTAAAAAATATGATAAAATAATTTGCAATGTTCACATTATTGTAGCATAATTGGAGAACGAGAACAACAAGCTGAAGATGCAATGTTCACATAATTCAAAATAATTTAGAGTTGTTCAAAATATTAGCAAAAAATTGAGAATGAACATTATGAAACGAATACGTTAAGGTATAATATAGAATGAATATTATATTCAAAGTAATTTAAACTATTCTAATTAATTTTTGAATTGTTGGCTAAGAAAATATTATTGTCACGTTTCAATTACTATATTTCTATTATTGACACATTTATATTTTCATATTTCTTACCTTGAAATTTAATTAATATATTTAATGTCGTTTATTTTCAGAAGTTAATTGATACGCCAATTATTGTCACGTTTCAATTAGTATCTTTTTATTATTGAAACATTTGTATCAAACAGACACTAAATCTACATTGAGACTATACAGTCATGTCAAAAAGTAGAACAATTAACGAGGGACAATTTTAGAAGAATATCATTAAATAAAGTTGATTTTGGTAACTTTTATTTATTTGAGTCCAATTTTTTTTTGTTGACTTTTGCTTATAAATAAAGTCGGAGGGAGTATGTCGATGACATTTTACTTGCTACCAATCATAAATGTTGTTATATGGTGAAACAATTTCTCTCTATGAGTTTTGATATCAATAAGGTCTTAGAGAGATTTCACATGAAAGATTGTTCACAAAATCACTACAAGAAAATATTCATTTATCGGCGAAAATTACTGGCGGTTTTGGCCCTCAGTAGCTTACTGGCGGCCTAAGCCCCCAATAATTAAACAAAACCGCCACAAACTAATCAAATAATATTTAAATAAAAAAATTTGAATTTATTAGCGGTCCTGGCCATCAGTAATTCTCTTTTTAATTACTGGCGGTCCAGGCCGCCACTACCTAAGCAAGAATATAAAAAAAAAATAAAAAAAAACTGACGCCTTCAGACCTTACTGGCGGCCTAGGCCGCCACAAAATCTTGGGAATATAAAAAAGTAGCCGTTGGAGGACTTAGTGGCGGTTTTGACCGCCGGTAATGTTCTTGAAACTTGCCCAACCATTAATGGCGGCCTGGGCCGCCGCAAAGTTGTTGGAATTTGAAAAAAAAAAATGACCGTTGGGGCTTAGTGGCGGCTTTGACCGCCAATAAGCTCCAAGTCCAGATTTTTACGAATTTCATCCCCCTCTATATATATCTTCCTTCACTTCACAACTCTCATTTCCTGCAATCCTTTCTCTATCTAAAATTTCTCCAACATCTCTCTAAAAATTCTTAACTCTTTATCATTTCAACTTTTATCATTTCACTCTCTAAAAATTCTCCAACTTTTTATCATTTCACTCTTGTTTTTCTTCATTTTGGTAAGTATTTCTCTAATATTCATGCAAGTTTAATATTTGATGTTTATATTGATATGATAAATTGTGTTTATGCTAATAGTTAGTTTTTAAATTTTATTGTAGCAAGTGTTATTTTGTCTGGCGATTTGTACATAGTTCGTATTTCATCGTTTATTATCGAATTTTTAATTTATGTTGTTATTTTTGGGTCAACAAATTAATTTATGTTTAATTATTAATATTTTAAATAATTCTGTCTTATTTTTATATTAAATAAAAAAAGTTTTTTTAAAATAAATATAAACAAAATTATTAAAAATATTAAATTTTATATTAAAATAAATTAAAATGTTTTTTTAAAGCAATTAATATTTAAAAAAATGTTTTTTAAAACAAAATAATTAATTATTAAATTTTATATTTAAATAAATTAAAATGTTTTTTTAAAGCAATTAATATTTAAAAAAACGGTTTTTTAAAAACAAAATAATTAATTAAAAACGTTTTTTTTTAAAAAAAATTCGAAAAGGCTGTAGTGGCGGTCCAAACCGTCGCTAAATGGTCAAAATCTGGGCAAAATTAGTGGCGGTCCTGGCCGCCAGTAGCTCTGTCGCAACCTGCAAATGGAACTGTCCTTTCTGACACTAAATTTTGCGGCGGTCAAGGCCGCCAGTAACGTCTTTGGTCTTTGAATTGACCGTTGTTACTTTGTGGCGGTCTGGGCCGCCAGTAAGTCTCGTCAATTCAGTTTTCGACGGCTTTGGCCGCCAGTAGTGTTACCTTCGCCTTAATTACTGGTGTATCGTGGCCGCCAGTAATCCGCCACTAATTTGGCTGTTTCTGGCGGTTTTTGGCTGTTTCTGACGGTTTTTGGCCGCCAATAATTGGTGTTTTTCTTGTAGTGAATGTAGCACCCATTATGAAGGGTGATGGGTTCCATTTGGACCAGGGGCGGAGCCACTTGAGGGCTGGGCAGGGCCATGGCCCGTCCCAAGTTTCAAAAAATTTATTTTTTATAGGTATATAGACATATTTTTAGCTTGGACTTGTATTATATATATTAATAGTTGCATATATTTAACAACAATATGATACATTTTATTGGTTAAGAATCTCGTCCAGTCGCCTGTTCGATTCTTGCGCCTAGCAAACTTTATTTTTAACTATTTTTTTTAACAAAAAGTCATGTTTTATTGTTTTCAACCTTAATTTTTTTTTATCAAACATGGCCCTCCCCAAAAAATTATGCTAGCTCCGCCACTGATTTGGACCAATGCCCGAAGAACAGTTTTGTGAGGGATCAAATGGTTCATATGCTTTCGTTGGAAGCCTAATGTATGTTCAGGTTTGCACATGACCTAACATTGTGTTTGCAATTGGGATGTTAGACATATATTAGAGTAATCTAGATATGGAACACTGGAAATCAGCAAAGAAATTAGGTACCTTCAAGGAACCAAAAATTACTTACTTATGTATAAGCAAACTAAAAATTTGGAGGTCAAAGGTTACTCTAATAAATACTTTGCGGGTTGTGTTGATTCAAGAAAATCAACATCCGGTTACACATTTTTATGTTAGCCGAAGCAACCCTTTCTTGGAAAAATGCAATGCAGGCCTTGATCACCACTTTGCACATTTAAATTATGAAAAATGAATTTACCACGTTTGGATTCTATAATTCAAATGTACAAAATACATAAATTAGTCAAATTTGCTCATGGTATTAAGGCAAGTTTAATTCGTCCCAATATATTATAATAATTTTAATATTGAGGTAAGCTTATTTCTTACCAAGACATTTAAAGGTTTGTTCGTTCAATAGTTTGGCTCATCCATGATCTTGTTGATGTTTAATTTTTGTTTATAATTTATGTCTTTAATCTTAATCATTAAATTTCATGTTAATTTCTGATTTTGTTATTGTTATTGTCTTTTGTTTGATTTGTTCATTAGTATATATGAAAATTAGGTTTCTTAATTATTGTGTTTTCGATGCCATTCAGATTTTAAAACTCGGTGTATAAAATTTGTAATTTTCAGAATAATAAATTTTCTTGCCATTCAGATTTTAAAATCTTAAAAGAAAACTTGTATGAATAATATCAACAATTGGAGTATTTTGATAAATAGTTAAATACGAGAAGCGTGCAAGATAGGTGGGTGTGGATAGAATTTCACTTTTCTTTTGAGTGAAAAATGAGGGCAAAGCCCAGTTCCTTACATTGTCTAATCCATCACATCCTGTTATTATATTGGAAAATTTTTCATCCCACCCACTCACTTTCTCACCTACCCCCTATTTTTCCATTTTTGCCCTTGGTCAAAAAATTTGGAACGCGTTTTCCGAATTTCTTTAGTTCAAATTTGAAAAAAAATTCGGAAAACACATTCCGAAGTTGTTTTTAAAGGCAAAAAAAATTCGGTAAACGCGTTCTGAATTTTTTGACCAAGGGTAAAAATGGAAAAACAGGGGATAGGTGAGAAAGTGAGTGAGTGAGATGAGAAATTTTCATATTATCATTATTATTACTTGAGTGAAGTTTGAAAAATTCTCTTCCTCCTATGATTCTCTTTTTTCCATGAATTTATATTTTTGGCCATACGTAAAAAATTTGGAACTCATTTTTCATTTTTTTTGCCGTTAAAAATAATATTTGAACTAGAAAAACTTCGAAAAATACGTTCCGAAATTTTCGTAAGGACAAAAATGGAAATTTGGGATGAAAAGAGAGTCATAGAGGAATAGAATTTTTCGTGAAGTTTTATGATGTTCGACCAAAGAAGTTTTATGATGTTGAAAAAAAAAACATGATTTCAAAATTATGGATGTTTTCTTGCAAAATAAAAAATTGTTAAGGATGCTTCAAAGGTTTACTCTCAACTCCTCACAGCCACAAGTTAAAGGTGTGCAAATAGAAGTTAAATTAAATGACCACCTATTGTTATATTTCATAGGTCATTGCCTCAAAATGGAGAGAAGATTTTTCCAACCCGTAACAATTAAGTGAATACATATATTGGTTTTTCCATTAAAAGAAAAATCATGTTTTGTTTGCATTAGTCTTTAAGTATGATAATCTTTTAGCTAATTAAAAGAAAAACCAATGCCACTAATTACACATATGATGAGATTCAACCTTAGCTTATTAATTTTAGACTAGCAAAGTGTGATTTGTATTGCCTTTGCTTTGAGAAAATTATTGTCTTATGTTTGATTTTGGAAATTCTAATTTTGTAGTTATCTCATACTCAAACATTAATTAGCCAAAATAGAAGGATTGTTTCAAATAGAGACATATATAATTGTCTTATTATGAAGGAAAATAGCATATGTAGGAGTTGGAGAAAGAAATTTCCATTTAGACTTGACCTAAGTGAGGTTGATTAACTATTCACATGTAACTAATTAAATTACTCACTATATATAGAGGATGAGTTAAACTTTATAGTGCAGAAAATTAATGTTTTAGGTCCTAGAAATCTTCCTATAGACGGTTGTCGTCATGAACATATCATGTAGGGAGATTGTCTAAATTCCTTCATCCGACGGTCATAATGGGACACTCAAAACTTATTCAGTGTGGCTTTAGGGCGTGTCCATATTATGGTCCGCCCAAGCGCTAGTGACTAAAGATGATCCAGTCTAGTACAAAAATGAGTCTTAGCCAATCTGAAATATAATGTAGGAAAATTCCAAAAAAATTGTAACTTTATTTATTCTCACTTTTATTATGAGTTTAATTGTACCACATATATTTTTGAAATAAATTTAAAATTTATAGTGATATTAATAATTAGTTGAATAGTTGTTCAAAAAACAATTAGTTGTAATTCATTTGACTCTTTGTCTTTGGAGCAAGTTATTAATATCAAGTTTCGAAAAACGTTTTTTAAAGTGATCAATGTTAGCCTTCAAATCAATGGTTTGACAATATCGAGTTTCAATTTGTCTGACAGATTTTATTCATCATCCATAACTACAATTAAACGACAGAACATACAAAATAAGTCCAATGATATTGTCAATCCTTCAAATTAATAAATCTGCAGAATTATGCATGTTTTGTACATTCCAATTTCAATTCGAAAGTCGGAACCTTTCAAAATTACTTCAAAAAAATATAATCCAATGTTAATTCTTTATCTATTATTTAACATAAAATCATAATTAAAATCTATAAAAACACGTTCTTGACTTCCATAACTTTTGGATAAGACCAAATATCAAATTCTTGTTACGTAATGAAACAACTTGCTAATCCTAATTCAAATACGTTAATACATAGCCATCGTATTCTAAATTATAATGCATGGTTCGTTAATTTCAACTAATAATATAATTAAACAATATTTTAATTTGTTTGGCTATATTGCCTACTAATGAATGTGCATGAGAATAAGCTTTGAAAGTAGTTTAGGATAACTTGATGATGCCATAAGATTCAAACATGTAACGAAACAAGATGTATATAGTTTAGTTATTCTCTGATTTTAATACCTTACAAAACATTAAAAAAATTAGATTAGAGTAAGATAGGCATTTTAATGGTTACTTACGGTAGAAAAAAAAGTTTTTTTTTTTTTTTTACAATATTATCAATGAGAATCGAACATAAGACTTCATGTATACTACCTAAATTCCTCATCACTAAACCTAGTAACTTAAAAAAAAGTCATTTTAATACCTTGCGAAACAATTTAGATTTTTAAATTTGCAAAATACCCCGAGTAACAATTTATTCATTTAACTTATAAAAATTGAAAAAATATCGGTCAACTTAATTAGTCTATTTCTTAAAAAAAAAACATTTTCTTAATGTGAGGTATATATTGAAAATTGATAGGTTGTGAAATGTATCATATTGTATCTATAAGATTGGTTCAGTTAGTGGTGTAATTCCTCTTTTACTGATCTCTGTTTGTCTTGTGCAGAGACATGATTATTAATAATAATATATTTATCGTTTAAAAAAAAGAGTAGCTCAGTTAGTAGTTTCTAGCAATATTATTAAAGGAGTCAATGTTCGAATTCTATATTCTTCATATATCAATACTTATAATGTGAGTTTAGTTACTAGACTGCCGTAAAAAAAATATAAATAAAACTCACTTGATCTATTACTTACTATATATTTTTTTATAGGCTTAAATGCAGTTTTGCCCCCTGTTTTGATTAAATCGGAATTTTAACTCCGTGTTTTAAAATGCGGACTTTTATCCCCTGTTTTATAATTTTTTGGATTTTGCCCTCTCACCAAAATTCTACAAAAAATCTGCTTTCGAGTCTCAACTTTAAAGCTTCGCACAAAATTCAATTTGGATCCATAATTCACCAAACTTGTACCGAAATGACCGCAATCGAGTTAGTTTTCCATAGAATCAAACTCCACTAAATTTGGAGTTACAGAGAGAGATTAATTACCGTTTTAGTGAAGGTCTGTCCAAATTAATTATTGTATGGAACTACTACTGGTATTTTTGTCATGTCTCTCACCCTGTGGCTGATTTTTTAATAGCATTTACATGTCTAGAAAGCTAATGAAATTACCCTTGTTTTCATTTCAATTTCATCGAATTTGGAGTTACGATGTGTTTGGTAGATGATGTTGAATTTAAAGGTCAGAAGTAGATTTCTGCAAAATGAGTAATTGGACAGACCTTCACTAAAACTGTAATTAATCTCTCTTTGTAACTCCAAATTTAGTGGGGTTTGAATCTGTGGAAAGATAACTCGATTAGAGTCATTTCGGTATCCGTTTGGTGAATTATTGATCCAAATTGAGTTGTGTGCGAAACTTTGAATTTGTGACACGAAAGCAGATTGTGTGCAGAATTTTGGGGGACATACCTACACTAAAACAGTAATTAATCTCTCTCTGTAACTCCAAATTTAGTGGAGTTTGATTCTGTGGAAATCTAACTCGATTACGATCATTTCGGTATCCGTTTGGTGAATTATTGATCCAAATTGAGTTATGTGCGGAGCTTTGAAGTTGTGACTCGAAAGCCGAATTTTAGGGGGGGGGGGTCCAAAAAATTATAAAATAAGGGGGGTAAAAGTCCTCATTTTAAAACAGGGGAGGTAAAATTCCGATTTAATCAAAACAGGGGGTAAAACTGCATTTAAGCCTTTATAGGTTCATCATTTATCAAATATGTATAAATAGTATGTTTTATATTCTTTGAAAGAAAAGATTAAATATTAAGCAAAATGAACTAATTGCATTTCATTTAATATAATATCAGAGATACAATTAGGTGGATAATAATGATGATACTGTGGCTAGGCTGAAATAAAGTCCCCCTAACAAAATTGTGAGCGACTCTATTAGCTTGCCTCCTAACAAAAGTTATATATATTGTAATTAAAAATAAAAATGCGAAGGGAACTATACAAGTTGATAGAAAAATGTCAAACTCATTTACATACAAGTCATTACGCATACCATTCATAATCCGTTGACAGTCACTTTCGAAGATTATATTACTCTCAAAAGGCCATTAGACAATGCGAGCGCGAGAGCATGCATGCTTCATTGCAGTAACTTCACATTCAGCAACACTAACTACAAAGAAAAAGATCATAGTATATGTTTTGACAAAGGAACCCGAGCTATCACGAAAGCATACACTGATACCGAATTTTCCTTCTATCATAAAAATAGATCCGTCAACATTACACTTTATAGTCAATTTGCGGAATGTTTCTCCCAAGTAAGCATGTGAACAGACGTAAGATTCACATTAAGCATATTGCAGCACAAATTAAAGTCTCGAATCAGGTCAGATGCAAGCCTACAAGAAGCAACAAGGAGAGGTTAATTTAATCTCTTCCATACTCGAATAATGAAGAAAGTAATATAGGACAAGCTACCGCTTTGATGAAATTAGTGCTCTAGAGTTTGCCAAAATAATTTATTATAAAATAACTTCTACACTTTATAAAATTTGAAAAACCACATTGATAGAAATTTATAGCAAGTATACTAAATTGTCGTCAAGTAGTATAAAATCGTTCTTTGCTCAGGGATTATTGTGATTCAAACACGATTTTGAACTCATACTTAAACAAATAAACATAATTGTAACAAGGGGAAAAATTTGCTTGGTTCAAATTTTGATCAGAAACTTAAATATGACTTAGAATTCAAATTGATGAAAGAGAAGCGATTGATCCTTGTTGGTTCATCTAATTACTATTTTTCTTGGTAATTTCATGTATGATTACAAATTACTTAATTTAGTTTCATGATTAGATTAAATCTCAACTGATTATGCCCAATGTCTTGGTAACATAATCCTCTCCCTTGATCATTAATCCCTAATTTTTTAGGATGATCGATGATCAAGTGAGGAATAAAAACTTTTATCCTTTAAATCTCAATTAACAATCTAAAATGTCTTAAGTGAAAGTTAATTGATCAATTATTCCTAGATCAATAATTCATTCCTATTTTCATAGTAAAACAAATAATTGAAATCATCATATAATTGGCCAAATCATATATATAAAGCATTAAGCACAAGGAATAATCAATAGAAACTAACTTCGTAATTCATTGATCATATCAAATGATAATCACATTGTTCAAGATAAATAGTAATTAGAATCCCCTAAGGACCAATCATGGAAATTTAGTTACACATAGTGAAATGAGAAATTACAATCAAAAGGGTAAAAGAAAGCATGATTACAAGTTGATCTTGATGTGTTTCCACACTTCAATCCTTGCCTCCAAGCTCCTAGATCTCTCAATTCTCTTCAAAAAACTATTTTTCTTGTCAATTTTCGATCCCCAATTTCAGATCTCCAACTCCCTTTTATAGATGAGGCAAGTAACTAATGTTTC
The DNA here is from genome assembly GCF_020283565.1 of Trifolium pratense. Classification (NCBI taxonomy): domain Eukaryota; kingdom Viridiplantae; phylum Streptophyta; class Magnoliopsida; order Fabales; family Fabaceae; genus Trifolium; species Trifolium pratense. Next base: position 23,554,302 of record NC_060063.1, on the reverse strand, counting down.
CGCCTCAGGCTATAAGAATTTCGCCTCAGGCTGATGAATACAAGAAAACATGATATTGTTGACCAAATTTATTGAGGGCTAAAAGCCCTCAGTAATGTATTTTTACGTTAATGAAGGATTTCATCCGTCAGTAATGCATTTTTCCTTTCTTGAAGAACGAAAAAATTCTGACTGGTCATTAGTGACGGCTACAGGCCGTCAGTATTGCAAAAAAGCGCGTAGGCATTAGTGACGGCTACAGGCCGTCAGTATTTCAGGTAACCCCGTTGAGCTTTTATGGCGCATGATGGCCGTCAGTAATGCATGTTACTTTATGACGGCTACAGGCCGTCAGTATTCTTTGACCGTTGTGCATTATTGGCGCCTGCTGGCCGCCAGTAATGCATGTTCGAAATTTGAAAAAGAATGCAACGGTCACTTGCACTTACACTTAATAATTAATTCACTTCTCCTACTTCTCCTATATATAACTCATTCCACTTTCACTTCATTTTTACATTTTCATTCTCTCTCTAAATTTTCTCTAAATTCTCTCTTAAATTTCATACTTTCAACTTTCATATTTTCATCCAAAAAGTGGTAAGTGTTGTGTTTTACTTTTCCAAAGTTAAAATTTTTGTTTTGTTATTTAAATGTATATGTTCTAATATTTGTTGTTTACCATTTTTATTCGCAAGTCTTATTATCGTGGTCGTCGGAGGTTGTGGGTTAGGAGCGGAGTTCGTGGGCTAGGAGCGCGCCAAGTAAGAATCTACTCGGCACCCAAGTAAGTAACGTAATTTTAATTTATAATACTTAGTGATAGTTTTTTTTTACCGTATGCTTAGTAATAGTTATTAATTAGTATTTTGTAATTTGTTACTAATATTTTCTTATCACTATTTATAAAAATTATTGTTTTTGAAAAAAAAATAAAACAAATATATTTAAATTTGATTATTTCGAAAAAAGTAAAAAAAAAAACAGTATATTTATATTCTTTTTTTTAAAACCGAAATTTTTAAAAAAATCTTTTTTAAAAAGATAAATTTTAACAGTTTGTGTAAATGAGGGAGCGACACTCCCCCCATTCAGAATAAATGAGGGAGGTAGAGGCCGAGGCCAAGGAAGTCCGCGTGAGCCAACATACATGAAGGTGTGAAAACACAAGAAGGGGGGGGGGGGGTTGAATTGTGTTTTAGTCAAGTTTAAAACTTTTTCAAGTTCTTAACTTAACTTCAACAGCAGCGGATAAATAACACAATAAAACAAGTTAAGAGAGAGAGAGATCACACAAGCAATTTATACTGGTTCCTCTCACAAAACGAGAGTAGTCCAGTCCCCTTGCACTTCCAAGGGATTTCACTATAATCACACAAGATTACAACTGCTCAAGCACACAAGCAAGAGACTTCACCACAATGCTCAAGTACAAATGAAATGAATAATAGAATGTATACAACAGCTCTTAATCAGAACCTAGAAGAACAAATACTAAATATTTGAACTAAAAGTGCAACAACACAGTTCAGAGGTTCAGAGCTTTGTATGAGGAATTCAGAGTTTGTTCGAGCGTGTTAATAATCCTTGATTTTTTTTACAACTGATTCCTTTAGTATATATATATGACTAGAAAAGAGTCGTTGTAAAGAAGACCGTTGAAGTAGATAACCTTTTGTCTTCAAGCAGCCTGTCTTGATGCAGTTTGGTTGTATCTAAAACTAAGTAAGAGTTTCAGGTACTTTGACTACTGCAGAGAAGACTTTCCTTATTCAGCTAACACCACTGATGACCCACGTTCTCAAAAGAGGACAGACAGAAAGAGATTAGCTGTTCTGATCAGGCTTGAAAGGTCCTTTTCTTCATTGGTAGAAGAGTTGACTTGCAAAAGAGAATCTTTACAAACTTCAAGAAGATCATCAGAGTTTGATGAAGCTTAGACCTTAAGAAGTTCTGAAGGCTTCATCGTCTGAAGATTACAACTTCTGAGTCTCACAATCTTCTGAACGCTTACAAACTTCTGAATTCCTTATCTTCTGATCTTTAATCAGAGCTTAATTGAATCTAAGTCCTGCACACTTAAATTAAATTTTTAGTCCTTCCAATTGTTTATTAATACTTTGTTATCATCAAAACCTTAATAGATTTAGGGGCAAACATTTTTAAATCAATTTTGTTCCAACAATCTCCCCCTTTTTGATGATGACAAACATAAGTATTAATTGACAATTGTTGTTAAATTAACTTATCATGTTTCTCTTAGGTTTGTGAGGTTTGCAAGCTCCCCCTAAGATTGATACTCCTTAAAGCCTAAGCTTTAAGTTTTATCCATGATATTTTAATTTAGTATAAGATTAAGATAATTTGGAATAAAACAAATTTCATATCTTTCTTCAGAGTGAGAGGTTTGCAAGCTCTCCCCCTAAGTCTCATAAGGCTAAGTTAAAATTGCACTCTTAACTTATCCTTACTTATGAAATTTATTTCAGTTTCAACTTACTTAGTCTCCACATTGAAATACGTAAAACAACTTAAAAGAAACAACTTTTAACTTTTAACTTAACGGATAAAAGCGTGAGCGTGGTTTCAACTTTGAAACTTATCACTTATCAATTAATGTGTAACTACTCCCCCTTTTGTCATTATCAAAAAGTAAAAAAATTTAGATAACCAAGACAGTCAAAGAAGAAGAGTGGTTGTTACAAAGGTGAATTTATTTCAAAAACAAAAAACAACGCGCTAAAGGGTTTATAAAGGTGAACGAGTTAACATACATTCTTCACACAAAAACAATAAAAAAACAAGTATATCAAGAAGAATCAAGAAGAATGAGAAGATTTAGTTCACGTATTGCAGAGGTTCGGAGAAAGAAAGAAGAGGAACGCGAAAAAGATGAGAAAGATAAAGAAGACAACAAGAAACCACAAGATGCTGAGATTATAATCATTTCATCAGATTCTGAAGCTGAAGAAAATGATGATGATGCTGACTACGTTGAGTTCTTGGCTGGCTATGTTCCAGAAGAAGAACAGGAAGAAGAAGAAGAGCAGAACCCAGAGCCTATAGAAATTTCATCAGAGGATGCTGAGGAGAAATCTGAGATTTCTTCTGAGTATTATCCTTCTGACTAGGATTAGGTCGTCTTTTTCTTTTAACCAATGTACTCATCGTTATCAGATCAGCAATAAAAAAATTTTCTTTTAAATTCATCTTGTGTTTTTATGTTCTTGTTTAGCAAAGAAAATAAAAGTAAACATCACACAACAAAAAAAAAAATCAAACCAATAAATAAGAGAAAATTTAAAATAAGATTGTTCAGACTATAAATAATCATTAAAGACATAAGGTGCAAAGAATCCTAAGGTTTTTTGAGAAAGGCTAAGAGCTGGTCAAATTTGTCATTCAGAGAACCCACGTTGGAAACTAGACCATCCACTTTAGATTCCAAATTGAGTTGAGCTATCCTTTGCCTTTCCAAACCTTCTTGTTGTTCCCTCAGAGCTTCTTGAAGAATCTGCAACTGATCTTCAACCAAAGGTGCCTTGCCTTTATCAGAGGAGGGTTCACCTTCCTCTGGATAATCAATCATCAGAATATCAGCATCTGGAGCATCCTCTTGGTTCAGCTCAGGAATTACTTCAGCAAGTCTTGCAACAGCTTCAGCCAGACGTTCATTCTCAATCCTTTGATCCTCAAGACTCTTGAAAAGCTTGGAATCCACCCAGCATTCCTTAAAAGCAGACATATGCCTTGCAGTAGCCGAAATAACAGCCAGCTTAGCACGCTCATGCTCTTCATGGTTAAACACAGTCAGTCTTTTCAAACTAGCCCTTGCTAAGCTGTCCTTTAGCAGATGTACCACTTCCAAATCCCGTTGTCCAAAAACAGTCTAGATCTCATCACCCATTGCATCCAGAGCATTGCATATTTTAGCCTTAATTAGTGACACCTCCATATCCACATCAGAGGGACACACCAAAAACCTGTCCTGAATGTGTGATAACCTAAGTAAATCATCATAAAGCTGATTGGAGAGGTTACCAAAAGGGTCAGAGGATGAGGGTGAGATATTGGGAATGGTAGAGTGTTTTGTTGATTCAATGGCAGGGTTGTCAATGATGACAACTTCTGCTTCTGAAGGTTTAGGGGCACAAGTATGAATGCGTGCAGGAGAAGCATGCTCAGCACTTGGATTAGGATTGGGTTCAGGAGTTGATTCAGAAGATGAGATGTCAGATGTTGATTCAGGATATATGTGTTTAGATGATGGTTCAGGAGATTTGTGTTCAGTTGTTGGTTCAGGAGATTTGTCAGGAGAGGGTTGCTTTGTGGGAGAGGTTTGTTCAGAGATAGGATTATCTGGTTGAGGTTCAGATGATGGAATGTCAGATGATTCTTTTTGTGGTTGAGGTTGAGGTAGAGGTGATTTTGTTTTAGGAGGTGATGAAGATTTGTGGGTTTCATGAGTAAGAGACTGATTATTGAGGGGGTCAGGGCTAAGGTGTTTTTCTAGCTCAGAGAGGGGGTTATCAGAAGTTGAAATGTTGGGAAGAATAGTTCTAAGAGGTTTGGTAAACCCTATTCCAATTTGAGCTTCGTTAAAGATGTACTTAGGAGACTTACCTTTGGGATCAGGAACATGTTTCTGATGCATCCTAGTACTCAGAGTTTCTTCATCAGACTCAGTTTCTGAATCAGACTGAGTTTCAGAAGAGTCACTTTCTTCACTTTCCTCTTCATCATCAACAACAATAGGCTTCTTTGATGAAGTTGCAGCAGCTTTTCCAGAAATAGCTTCATGTTTCCTTTTCGTTCTTTGCTCAGCAATAGCTTCTTCTACTTTAACCTTCTTCTGAGCAAGAAGATCTGGTTTTTCTTGTTCAGCTTTCCTCTTACGTTTCCTCTTAGGATTGTACATGTTTACAGGAGCTGGAGGGACCATACTCCTATCAACAGTATACCCTTCTTTTCTAAGAACTTCCAGATAATCTTGGATGATGTGCTCAGCATCCATTTCAGAGATTACTGGATATCCATCTACATACAGTCGATCTTCAAGACTAGCTGTAAACTCTTGTGGAGGTTGAACCAATTTTGATGAGATGATACGCATCTTGGTTAGAAAACTTGCATTCAGAATCTCAGGAGTGAACTTCTTTTCCACAAGTTCTGGATGGAACTTCTTCAGATTCTGAACAACATGACCTTGATAAAGAAGGTCTGAAAGTAATCTTGGATAAGCGATGGCTGTTTTCCTCTGAGATTTGCTGGAGAAGATTGCTTCACAGATCCTCTCAAAGAAGTATTCTCCCAGATTCACTTTCGTTCCTTTCAGAAGGAAGTAGATCAGATGACGATGAGTCCAGGAGATTGTATCAGTACCACCAACTCTTGGACTGATAGCAGCTAGTATGATCTTGAAAAGCACTCTGCAGACATCAGTCAAACCCTTGACTTTACCCTTCAGTTTCAGATCTGTACATATCAGAGCCAGAAGATCATCTCTGTACCTTGTGTCCTTCTCAAAAACATCTAACTCTATCCCAGAGTTATCCAAACCAAGCAAAGCGTTGAAGTGAATAGGAGAGAAAGCCAGATTCATACCACAGATATTTGACCTAATCTGTTTTCCAGAAAACTCCAGTAAACCCATTTCTTTCCTAGATTTACCTTTTAAACTGGGATCTCTTTCAATAGCAGCAAGTTCTTCCTGCTTAGCTTCAACCTTATCAAAAACCTTTGCCTTCATCCAGAATTTCTTTAAGAGATCTGGGTAAATAGGACCATTAAGCATGTTGAAGTACTTATCCCATCCTTGAGTGGAGAAGTACTGTTTCACATCGAACCCATTCGCCTTTAAGCTATCAAAATCTATCATCTTCTCAGAGAGAAAGATGAGTTCAGATTCTGGAAACTCCATTTCGTTCCCAACGATTTGAAGATTTCTGAACATGAACGGAGGAATCTTTGTTGTTGAAGAAGACGAAGAACCAGCCATGATGGAGTTTAGGTAAGGGTAGGAACTAATGAGAGAGAAAGAAAATTTTGTTGAAGGTTTAGAGAGAAAAGAAAGTGTAGGTTGTGAGAGTGAGAAGTGTGCAAGTGTATTGTGTAAGTTTTATTTAAATGCACACAGTTAACACAAAAATGGCAAATTTGGGAAGTTACGCTAATTGACAAAAAGTTGAATACTAAAAGTCATCATTAACCACCCACTACCTGACACACGTAGACCACGTGCAGAAATTTACTCGGTAACTGCTATTTTAATGGACAACTGTTCAGCAGCGAATACTAAACGTTTCCCACTTAAATAGTTCAGAGCCTCTGAGATTTTTTAAATTCTCTATCAGAGTTAAGTACTTCAGAGCTTGTGTTTCAGATGTTCTGAATCATAAGTTCTGATATACATAACCTCTTACACTTTAATTGCCAAAAAAATTTTCATTCAGAGATTGAAAACATGTTCAGATGTTTCTTTATAAAATCAAATCTTTCAACAGGTAAAGCTTTAGTAAATATGTCAGCCCATTGATTTTCAGTATCAACAAACTTAATATCTATAATGCCTCTCTGAACATAATCTCTGATAAAATGGTGTTTGATTTCAATATGTTTGGCTCTAGAGTGTAGGATAGGATTTTTTGATAAATGAATGGCTGCAGTATTATCACAATATAAAGGAATATTGTGACTGCTTACCTGATAATCTTCTAACTGATATTTTAGCCAGAGTAGTTGTGTGCAACACTTAGCTGCTGAAATGTATTCTGCTTCTGCTGTAGACAAAGCTATAGTAGTTTGTCTCTTACTAGCCGAGGAGATAAGGTTTTCACCAACAAATTGACAATTGCCACTTGTGGATTTTCTTTCAATTTTATCTCCAGCATAGTCAGCATCACAGAATCCATTTAGCACATAATCATTGGATTTCTTATAGAGAAGTCCAAGATTTGTTGTTCCTTTCAGATACCTAAAGATTCTCTTTACAGCAGTAAGATGAGATTCTCTAGGATCTGACTGGAATCTTGCACATAAGCAAACACTGAATAAAATATCTGGCCTAGAGGCTGTCAGATAGAGTAAGGAACCAATCATACCTCTGTAGACCTTTTGATCTACTTTTCCTTCATCTTCTGACTTGCTCATGTTGGTAGTTGAATGCATAGGAGTGTTCATTATTTTGCAATCATCTAAGTTGAACTTCTTCAGAAGTTCCTTGGTATATTTTGATTGATGAACATAAGTTCCTTCCTTCTTCTGATTGATTTGAATTCCCAGAAAGAACTTCAATTCTCCCATCATGCTCATTTCAAATTCATCCTGCATTATCTTAGAAAAATTCTTGCACAAGGAAGCATTAGTTGAACCAAAGATAATATCATCAACATAAATTTGAATGATTAAAATGTCTTCTTTGGTTGTTTTTCTAAAGAGTGTGCAGTCAACCTTCCCTTTCTCAAAACCCTTTTCAAGAAGGAAATTACTGAGTCTATCATACCAAGCTCTTGGAGCTTGTTTCAGACCATACAGTGATTTCTTCAATTTGAAAACATGTTCTGGGTTTGAGACATCTTCAAAACCAAAAGGTTGCTTAACATACACTTCTTCAGAAATAAAACCATTTAAGAAGGCACTTTTAACATCCATCTGATACAAGGTTATTCCATGATTAACAGCATAAGATAGAAGTAACCTGATAGCTTCAAGTCTAGCAACTGGTGCAAAGGTTTCAGTATAGTCAATCCCCTCTTGCTGACTATAACCTTGTGCAACCAATCTAGCCTTGTTTCTTACCACTTCACCTTGTTCATTCAGCTTGTTTCTGAATACCCATTTTGTTCCAATAATGTTCTTGTGTGAAGGTTTGGGCACTAGAGTCCATACATCATTCCTTTGAAATTGATTCAGCTCTTCTTGCATTGCTACAATCCAAGCATCATCTTTCAGAGCTTCATCAATCTTTGAAGGTTCCATCATTGAGATAAGACCAACTAAAGATTCCTCATTTCTCAGTTGAGATCTTGTCTTCCTTGGACTATCCTTGTTGCCTAAGATCAGTTCCTCTGGATGTGATGATTTGTATTTGAAAGTGTTTCTTGGGGGCTCATCATCTTCAGACTCATCAACAGCAGGTTCAGCAGTTGCTTCAGTTCTTTGTTGTTCAGAGTCTGTAGGAACTGTCATGTTCAGAGGTTCTTCAGAGAATGGATGTTCTGAGTAGTCTGGAATATCTGAATACTGATCCTCTGATACCTGAAATCTAGACAAACCTTCCACAAGCTCTGACACTTGGTCAGGCTCTTTGTCATCAAATTTGACATGCATAGTTTCTTCCACAGTGTGTGTTTCAGAAATATACAGTCTGTATGCTTTTGAGCGTTCAGAATATCCTATAAAGATACCCTTATAACCTCTAGCATCAAATTTCTTTAGATGGACTTTGTTGTTTAAGATGTAACAAGTACATCCAAACTGATGAAAATAAGAAATGTCAGGCTTTCTTCCTTTGAACAATTCATAAGCAGTTTTGTTCAATTTAGATCTGATATAGATTCTATTTTGAACATAACATGCTGTGTTTACAGCTTCTGCCGATAAAAATTTTGCTACATTAGTTTCATGCATCATGGTTCTGGCCATTTCTTGCAGAGTTCTATTCTTCCTTTCTACAACCCCATTTTGTTGAGGAGTTCTAGGAGAAGAGAATTCATGCAAGATGCCATATTTTTCACAAAAGTTTTCAAAAGGTTCATTTTCAAATTCTCCACCATGATCACTTCTAACTTTTAAAATCGTGTAGCCTTTTTCATTTTGAATTTGTTTGCAGAAAACACTAAACTCATCATATGCTTCATCTTTTATTCTTAGGAATTTTACCCAAGTCCATCTACTGTAATCATCAACAATCACTAATCCATACTTCTTTCCATTGATAGAGGCAGTGTTAACTGGCCCAAACAGATCAATGTGAAGAAGTTCCAATGGTCTTGAGGTAGAAACAATATTCTTAGGTTTAAAAGATCATTTTGTAATTTTTCCTTTTTGACAAGAACCACAAAGTGTGTTTGAGTGATATTTGATTTTTGGTAAACCTCTGACAAGGTCAAGCTTGCTAAGCTTAGAGATTAACCTCCAGTTAGCATGGCCTAACCTCTTATGCCAGATCCATTTTTCTTCACTCAAGGTCAAAAGACACAACACTTTTTGTTCATTCAAATCAGAAAGATTAATTTTATAAACATTGTTCTTTCTCAGACCTTTGAATATAATGGAGTTATCAGATTGTTTAGACACAGTACATGATTCCTTATTAAAGACAACTACATAACCATTGTCGCAAAATTGACTTATGCTCAATAAGTTATGTTTGAGTCCATCTACTAACCAAACATCATTAATAGATAGGGAAGAATTACCTACTGTACATGTACCTATTATCTTTCCTTTTTGATTACCTCCAAAGCCAACAGATCCTCCTTCTTTCATAGTCAGCTTAGAAAATAGTTGTTTGTCACCAGTCATATGCCTTGAACATCCACTATCCAGATACCATGAGTGATTCATGATACTTCTTTGAGTGGCAGGCTGTAGGAGAAACAACTTTAATCATTGCGGTAGAACTCTTCATCACAGTTAATGATAAAATCATCCCAGTATTCTTCCTCTTCATTTCTCAAGTTCTGATTGTTAACTTGAGAACTTGTCAGCCATTTGTCTAGGACATAAGCCCTTCTTCCTTTGCATAGGACTTGTTTCCATACTCTAGGTAGGACATATCCTTTCCTAGTTGGTAAATCTGAATGATACATTATTTCAGCTTTTGGTACCCATCTTCTGGGTCCACGCTTGTTAGTCCACAAATGCTTACTATGTTGTTTAGTGTTAGAGAAAGATCTTGGTTTGGAATAATAACCTTTTTGAAATCTTTTCTTTGTTTGAAATCTGTTATTATTTCAGGATTTGGATTGTTTATGATTCCAAGGTTTGTATTTATCACCAATCCCATGTTCTGATTGATTATATCTACTGACTCTAGAATCATAAATAATCTGAGTCCTGTACTGCATCTGAGGTTTGGAGTTTGAATTCTTTCTTTTAAAAACTTCTGAGCTTTTAGATTGACTAGACTCAGGTACTGAAGTCCCTTTGGTTCCAGAATTTGAAGTCTCAGATGTTGAAGTTTTCAGAACTTCTGAACTAATGTTCTCAGGTTCTGAACAACTTCTATCTTCTGAACTTTTCTTTCCAGATCCTGAGGAACTTGGTTCCTTTGAGCTGTCAGCTTCTAAATCACTCAGATCATCATTGTCATTTTCAACAATACCAGGATTCTTTCCCTCTTCACTTGGTGGAACAACATAATAAACCCAAGATTTTCCAACCTTTTTGGCAAAGGTCTTCAGCTTTGAATATGTTCTACCATATTCATAGCCAAGTCCTTCTCCTCTATGTCTCAAAACATTATAAATTCTATTAGCAGCTTTGCTCTTCCCAAGGTTGAGATGCACAAACTGTTGAAGAGCTATTTCCTGCTCATCAATAGGTTTGTGACAAACAGCACAACCCTTTTCAAAGTCATTCACTCTATTCAGAGTTTCTTGATATAGACCTTGAAAATGTTCTGCTTGTTCAGTCAGAGTGTTAAGCTTTTCTTGTAAAACTTTTTGTTTACTTAACACTCTGAGATGTTTCTCAATGACCTTGTTAAGTGCAGTTATAAGTTGAGATTTAGAACAGTCAGAAAATACCTCATCTGTTACTTCTGAATCTGATTCTGATTCATCCTCTGAGTCTGCATCTGAGTCAGTTGAAGCCATCAGGGCTAGATTTGCCTCTTCTTCTTCCTCAACTTCTTCCTCAGATGATAGCTCTTCAAAAGTAGCCATCAGACTCTTTTTCAATTTGCTCTTAAATTGTTGCTTCTTTGAGCTGTATCTTTTGTTTTTGTCTTTGGCAGACATTTCTGGACAGTCAGCAATAAAGTGTCCTGGCTTCTTACAGTTGAAGCAGTTCTTCTGATCATCCTTTTTGCTGACAAAATTTCTGGAGCTGTTACCTCTGAAATTTCTTTTGTTAAATCTGTTCCATTGCTGAAACTTGGTGAATAAAGCAAACTCATCTTCACCCATTTCCTCCTCTTGACCATCTGCAGAAGATTCCTCTTCAAAGTCAAGAAGCTGAGTCTTAAGAGCTTTAGAAGGAGTCCTAGTTGACTGTAAAGCCACAGACTTGGACTTCTTCTTAGCTTCTGAATCAGCATTCAGAACCATCTCATGGCTTCTGAGATTGCTTATCAGAGCCTCAAGACTCAGAGTCTTGAGATTTTGAGCTTCTTCTATTGCAGTGACCTTAGGTCTCCAAGCAATAGGAAGACTTCTCAGAATCTTCTGAACATGGTCATAGGTGGAATAACTTCTCTTAAGAGCTTTAAGACCAGATACAAGGATTTGAAACCTTGTAAACATAGTTTCAATGTTTTCACCTTGTTGCATAGTGAATAGTTCATATTGCCTTATCGAGAGACTAGCCTTAGCCTCTTGAACCTTTTCATTACCATCATAGGTAGCACACATAGAGTCAAAGATAGATTTAGTAGTAGACTTGTTTTCTATTCTGACATAATCTTCATGTCTAATAGCACCAACAACAATGTCCTTTACTCTATGATGCTTAGTGTAGGTTTTTAAGTTAGCTGGTGTGAGTAACTTTCTATGCTCAATGGACAATCTTCCATGTTCATTTAAGTTTTCAAAAGTTACTCCCAGCTCAACCAAATCCCACAACTCATGATCTATAGCAGTAATATTGCTATACAGTCTTTCCTTCCACCACTCAAATAATGATGCATCACCATTGAATATAGGGGCTTTCCTATTGCCACTATGTTCATGTGATTCATTACTTAAGTAGTCAAAACCAAAAGCATTTCTAGGACCACCACCAGCACCACTGGCATCACCGGCTTCACCGGTTGTTCTAGTGCTACTATCGTCTCCTCCAGACATAGTGTTCTCACAAGATCTTTACTGTCTCACTGTTAAGTGAAAGTAACAGACCAGTGCTCTAGATACCAATTGAAGGTGTGAAAACACAAGAAGGGGGGGGGGGGTTGAATTGTGTTTTAGTCAAGTTTAAAACTTTTTCAAGTTCTTAACTTAACTTCAACAGCAGCGGATAAATAACACAATAAAACAAGTTAAGAGAGAGAGAGAGATCACACAAGCAATTTATATTGGTTCCTCTCACAAAACGAGAGTAGTCCAGTCCCCTTGCACTTCCAAGGGATTTCACTATAATCACACAAGATTAGAACTGCTCAAGCACACAAGCAAGAGACTTCACCACAATGCTCAAGCACACAAGCAAGAGACTTCTCAAGTACAAATGAAATGAATAATAGAATGTATACAACAGCTCTTAATCAGAACCTAGAAGAACAAATACTAAATATTTGAACTAAAAGTGCAACAACACAGTTCAGAGGTTCAGAGCTTTGTATGAGGAATTCAGAGTTTGTTCGAGCGTGTTAATAATCCTTGATTTTTTTTTACAACTGATTCCTTTAGTATATATATGACTAGAAAAGAGTCGTTGTAAAGAAGACCGTTGAAGTAGATAACCTTTTGTCTTCAAGCAGCCTGTCTTGATGCAGTTTGGTTGTATCTAAAACTAAGTAAGAGTTTCAGGTACTTTGACTACTGCAGAGAAGACTTTCCTTATTCAGCTAACACCACTGATGACCCACGTTCTCAAAAGAGGACAGACAGAAAGAGATTAGCTGTTCTGATCAGGCTTGAAAGGTCCTTTTCTTCATTGGTAGAAGAGTTGACTTGCAAAAGAGAATCTTTACAAACTTCAAGAAGATCATCAGAGTTTGATGAAGCTTAGACCTTAAGATGTTCTGAAGGCTTCATCGTCTGAAGATTACAACTTCTGAGTCTCACAATCTTCTGAACGCTTACAAACTTCTGAAGTCCTTATCTTCTGATCTTTAATCAGAGCTTAATTGAATCTAAGTCCTGCACACTTAAATTAAATTTTTAGTCCTTCCAATTGTTTATTAATACTTTGTTATCATCAAAACCTTAATAGATTTAGGGGCAAACATTTTTAAATCAATTTTGTTCCAACAATACAGTGGCAAGGGGAAGCGACCACTAGATCAGCCGCCTGACCGACCTTGATGTGTAATTTTAATTATCTGTTGTTGATTTAATTATTTGTATAACATAACGACAATTTAATATGTTTAATTGTTTTCTTTTTGTGATGGTATGTTTAATTATGCTTGCTTGTAATGACAATATTATTGTTATGTTTAATTATGCTTATGTTAAGTATTTATATTATGCTTTTAATTAAATTTTAATATTTTTTTGTAAAAATAAAATTATATTTAATATTTTTTAATTATTTATTATGCAGTATATTTTTTTAAAAAAATTAAATTATTAAAACTAGAATTTTTAAAAAATAATTTAATAATTTAATTATTTAAAAATCAATATTATTAATATTGATTTTTAAATAATTAAATTATTAAAAATCAATAATATTAATTTAATTTAATTATTTTTTAAAAAAAATTAAATTATTAAAACTAGAATTTTTAAAAAATAATTTAATAATTTAATTATTTAAAAATCAATATTATTAATATTGATTTTTAAATAATTAAATTATTAAATTATTTTTTTAAAATTAATTAAACCTTATTGGCGGCTGCAGGCCGTCACAAATGCATTGCCTTTTTGATGAGACTGTTGTCCTTTATTGGCGGCTCCAGGCCGTCAGTAACGTTATTGACGGTCCTGGGCCGCCAGTAACCATTACCGGCGAGTATTTTGCTGAGTCCATGGCCGTCAGTAATGCATGTATTTTTGACGAAAATTGCTGCATTTCCGCCCCAAACGTGAAAACAGAAAGTTGGACTGATTTTGATACAAATTTCCGCCCCGTGCTGCCGAATTTCGCCTTAGGCGTGAAAACAGAAAATCCACAATTTGTTTACCAAACTTCAACCGCTTTCTCCCTTTGCATGTATTCTCAAACTAGTGCATTATTTCTCCATGATAAGGGTCAAAAATCTTCTAAAACACTTGTAATTGGTTTTTATTTCCACGTAATGACACACATCATCACACATATCAATATTGAAAGTTTTATTTAATTTTGATCAATTAAATAGTTATATTTAATTTTAAATAAAATAATTAGTATTAGAGAATTATAATTTATAACCGACTCAAGTGACCATGTGATTGAAGAATGTTTTTAAACAATAATCATCAATAATAATTGCAAGAAAGAACATTCTCACACATGATATGATATAATAGAGTATTTTTTTTGTTATCTAAAACATTATAACCAAACTCCCCTTATATAGTCAACAAAACAAAAGAAATAGGAGGATGAAAACACTTGATATCAAAATTGACTCCGAACTATATTAAGCAATCCAGTGAATCAGATACTGATGGTAAAAACAAAACGAAAATTTTTTTTACACCATGAACAATTAATTGATTAATTAATAACCCAATATATTTTTGCCTCTCCATGCAAAGTTATAAACTTTCACAAATCCAATCCACACATACAAAATTTGTTGGCACATTTTAGCAAAAGTGTATACCACCTAGTAAGGACACCATAAAAAAACCATAAAAGTGAATAAATAACATTTCTCAATTAAAAATGGCTTTACACTCTCACTCTTGTATTAATAGTACCAAACAAACTTTAGAATCCTCATGCACCATTACTCTATTTGTGTGCAATTCTTGAAAATGTCAATGCGATTGTCTCCAAGCCTTAGAGAGTAAGTGACTTTCTTGTATTCTGCCCAAGTGAAGGGTTTGTAGAGAAGGGAGGGCCTGTTTGGTGTAACCATAACTGAAGGAGCAACAATGCATGCATCAAGTGGTGGAGCCCCAAAATATGCCACCGACATTCTAGACTTGTATGAGTTGGTCACAGCCCTATGTCGAACACTCATAAATCTTCCATTTGTCATAACCTTTATTACATGTACAACATTTAGAATATATATTAATAACAAAAAAAATAAAAATCATTTCCATTTTTAAACCATATATTTTACACAATTTTAAAGGGTAACTTGTCACCAAGCCTTTAAGTGTTTCTAATTAATTAATTTGTATTTCATTAAATTTTCTTTGTTATAAAATGTATAGTATATAGTACATACATTTTTTTTTGATAAAAATAGTACATACATGACATGTTGGTTGTTCTCTATTACATGTTATTATGTCTATCATATTTTGATGAGCAACAGTAACAAAATGAAAATAAGAGTATAATAGATATTTCTACTTTAAATGCAAAATGTTGATAGTACAAAGTAAGAACGTACATCATCACAAAAGTATTTATGAACCTCAGAAAGATCTTAGAGGCTAGGGTGAATTAATGTGAGAGTAAAGTAATTTTTTTCTGGTATTTTTTTTTAAAAAAATAAACACAATCAACTTAATTAGAAGGTTAGTGATTCAATTTTCACCACCACCAAAACTAACAATATTAATTATTAATATTTACCGTTAAAAAAAAAAAAACTACTTCAGACAAACACAAATTGTTTTAAGCTTAATTTTTATTTTGGTCTTACATTATGAATTTCACTCACTAATTTTATTTTATTTTTTGGTTACATTTCACTCACTAATTTTACTAACTAATTTTTAATTTGTTTTGTAAACAAAATTAAAGCGAAAATTAATTAAACTTAAAAGGCCTCCAATTTTGTTGTTTTAGTTTTTTAAATTTCCACGACTCTAAAAAAAGTTTTTGAAATTTCCAACGACTTTAATTTAAATTTTACCTTAGACCTATAAATTTCACATATGTTATAATTGGGAAAAGCCCCTTGAGTGTGCCCTTCATGCTGATACCCTAACATGTTCAACCAAGTATGATACCCTTCCAATGAAAATATATGTTTTAAATATAACTTTAACTTTAAATTTCATTCGATTTTAGTTTATTATATTTATAAAAAAATTAGTGCCCTTTTTTTTAAAAAGAGAAGTGTTTTTACTCCCAACATTTAGTTTCTACAAAAGCAAAACACCAACTAAAAATTGAACAAATTTTATGTCAAAACTAAACCTAAAAAAAGTAAATATTTTAGATACAATTTTATCCAAAATACAATAATTTATGAACCCTCAACCAAGAGCAAGATCAAGCTTTGTTCAAAAAAAAAAAGAGCAAGATCAAGCTGCATTATATTCCCATTTACCCCTACCCTAACATGTTATTTGTCTATCTATTTTTAACAATAGTAAAAATCATGGGAAGTATGAGTAAGATATATATGCCAATCCATTACACCTCAGTAATGTACCCTCTTAAATGTCTATACATATAATAATTGTGTCATATATGTAATGTCACAAAGCAAAACATAACTATAGTACATTTCATCACTCTATTTTTATGTTTATATATATGTAGCCCCCCAGTCCCCCCTACCCAGAATCTATATTCAGCATAGCAAAATTGTAACCACTAGTGGGGTAGAAAAAAAATACGGTGAACAAGAACATATTTTATTTAAATATGTACGGTTACACCTCTGAGGTGAATAATTCTAATAGGTTCATAAATAGTGCTTAATATAAAAAATTAATAAAAACTATTTATGAACCTATCAAAATTGTACACATGATCAGCGATATGCCGGTACATATTTATGAACCTATCAAAATTGTACACATGATCAAAATTGTACATGATCAGCGATATACCGGTATATTGATTAATACTCAATAGGATAAGAACGAATTCAGAGAAATTGTCGTCAAAATCACGTATTCACACAGTCAACATGTCAATGACCATTAAATTGAGATTGAATAGCCTAAATTTAATTTTAAGAATGAGATTTTAGGGTTTGTCATATGCATTGACTAAGCTTGATTGCATCAATGTGAGATTTTGACGACGGCGTGAAATTGGATTTGGAGAAGAACGAATTCAGATTCCCTGCTGTCGTCAAAATCACGTATTCCCAGTCAACATGTCGATGACCATTCAATTGTGATTGAATAGTTTAAATTTAATTTCAAGATCAAGTTTTAGGGTTTGTGAAATGCATTGACTAATCTTGACTTCATAAATGCGAGATTTTGGCGACAGCATGTAATCCGATTCGGATAAGAACATGTATATACCTCAAGGAGATCACCAACATTAACACAGAAAGCAAAGGGATCAGGAGTAACTGGGTTCCACACACCATGTTGAAGTGAAATTTGAAGTCCAGCAACATCGTTGGATCTAAGGATAGTAAGAATCTGAGGGTCAGAATGTTCTCCAAAGCCAACGTTGTAGGAATTTGAGTTGTCTCTATCTTTGCAGTCTTTAGGAGGGTAGTGATTGAACCTAAGGAGTGAATCATTATCAAGTTGAGTGATGAATGTGCTGAAAATGGATTTATTAGGGACCCCCAATCCTTCTGCCATTAGCTCCAATATCTCACATGCAAGCCTCTTCACAGCTTCTGTATAAGTACTTACAATAGAGCTGTCATGTACAATCATCATACAGTAGCATAATCAGAAGCTAAAAAAGTGTGTTGGATATAATGGTTACATGCTTGTTTGTTCTTATCAAAGCAAAAGTAAAGGTAATATTCCTAAGGAGGAATCCATTAGAGTTTATAAATTTGAATCGTGTGCTGTCCGCCACCACCACATCGGCGGCCATCGATGGTAACCCTAATCCAGGAGACGAGATCCAATCCAGTGAAATCCAAGCCACACAAAAATGGAAATAAGAAAAATTTAATAATAAAAATAAAATTTAAAGGTCGGAATATCACTAGAAGTACACAGGAGGGAATTATATTCCACGGGAGAGAATCCGGGTTCCTAAACTAGACAGGTCTAGATGGGTGACCGCTAATGTTTCATAATGGTCATGTAAGTAGTAGTCTTAGCAAGGTTGAAATGGATGACCGTTCAATGTCTCATTTTTGTATGACATAAAAATTTATTATTATTACAAAGTATCTTGACTCTATGGACGTAAGTTATAGAAAGGTAGAGATCGAAAGAATTGAAGACCATGAGAAAAAAAATTGAGAGAATCTATTTTCGACTATAAGTAATACATTGAAGTTTATTAATATTAATTGAAAGAACTTTAAATATAGGATGAAGGTTCATTACCACTCAACTCTACACGAGTTTAATAACTCATTCAATAAGATATCTCCAAAGTTGAATAAAATGGGACAACTCAAATTTTATGAGTCATCAAATCAAATTTATCATATATAATAAAGATGACTTCATCTTCATTGATTTAGAGGAAATACTCCATTTCATCATAAATATAAAAAACAAAATACTTTTTAGATTTATTGAAAAATAGATGTATTTGATCTAGACTAAATATATCATTTTTTCATTGAACCTAAGAAATGTTAATTAATATTGTTAATACTCTTTACTAAGATAAAAGAATTTAATTAAGAGTTCTTATATTGGGAATATAAGCTAGAGTAGATACACAAAATTATTATAATTAATATTGTTAATACTCTTTACTGAGATAAAAGAATTTAATTAATATTGTTATTTTATCTTTTCCCCGTATAAAGAAACATGTTATATGATTATCAACTATGATTTGTAAGCATTGTAATCTATTGGAACAACTTCAAAAGAAACCTTGGACAGTGAGTTGGCCATGATGCATGTAATATGTGCTTAATTATAAAGGGTTTGTCTAAGATGTGTCGCACAAGTTAAAGTAATAAAATATAGTAATTATTTAATGAAAAACAATAATTATTTATTAAAAAATCAAACATTTAATATGAAATGCACAAGTTCCAATATAAACTTACTATTTTAAATTTCTTAATATGTGCAAAGTTGCACATGTGCAAAGTTGCACATGATAGAAAAACCCAATTATAAATAAATAAATGAAAATAGTTAATTGTTTTAGTTTATTAAGTAAATGATGTATTTAAAGATTTAGCGGTGCAACTTATTGTCCGTTTACCTTTTATTTATGTGTAATTAACTTATATATACTAATATATTACTTCCTCATTTCCAAAATTAATGACCTAGTTGACCACCTTCATGTTTTTTTAATGCACATATTTAATCATTAATATCCTAAATTATTTATTATTAAAAATTATATATTTTGTTTGTAAAAAAAAATTACATATTTTGAAAATACTGATTGAAACAAATCAAACAATATCTCATATGTTAATATTTGTATACACATATTAGTAGAAATGTACGGTCAGAGAAAATCATATGAATAATAGAAAAAATAAAAAATATGTTATTTATTTTGGGACAGATGAAATATAAATTTAAAAAGTAAATTATTATTTATAAAAATGATCGGAGAGGGTATTATTGGTTAGCATTTTGCCATTTTGCATTATTTAAATTTGTTTGAATTAGTTTGCCCTAGCAACTTTAGTGGATTCCAATTCCCACAGCTACCTAACATTGAGTGAAAGTAAGGTGACAAAGGTGGCAGCAGGATGGGTTTTAACCCAGCACTGCCTCCAATCAATCTCACTCACTCTGCTTGACCAGACAATTCACTGCCACACTCTGCTTTCAATTTCAATTCTGGTTTTGGTTATTTTGGTAACAAAATTATTCATAACGACCTTTTTATAACATTTTGGGAATTTAATTATGCAAGATGACTTCAGCTTTTACAGTGTACAAAGTTTTTGATTTGATAACACATAATGTCAATCTCAAACCCAACTTTATTTACTGTTGTTTAGGGTCCGTTTGATGCGAAAGATATAATAAGAAGCTGGATAAAGATATGATAAGATAGTGACTGGATAAACACATATGATAAGAAGGAAGATATCATTATTTTATCATATCCGATATTTGGTCCACACTTGATATTGACATGATAAAATACATACATGTTATATTTAAATGAAAAAAATATTTTTGGAAAGCAAATACATTTTTTATAAAACAAATAATTTTATATTTTTAATTAACATTAAGAAAAATAAAATTAGTATACACATTTTTTATAAAATAAAATGATTTAATATTTTAATTGGTATACAAAATGGGCTGAATAAGCTGAATAAGTTTTTTTACTTAAACATCAAATATTCAATAGGAGTAAATAATATCTATTTGTATAAAATAATAATAAAATATCAAATATAATAAAAAATCAGATCAGATGAAGATTAATATGGGTTGCCCTTGCCCAATCTAGCATGTAGCAAAGCAACACGTATGGATCTGGTGGAAAAAAACGAATAAAAACTTCATAAAATGCATTCAACGGGATTTGAAGAGGCTGCTGACGTGAGTTATATGATTTGCTTATACTATTACGTTGCTAACCCAACTTAAAATAAGGATTAAAATTACAAAGGCTCAACATGATAGGATAAGTAATATGTTTATTTTATCCTTTTCAATTGGTGTACCAAACAAGAAATTTGAGTAGGATAGAATATTTTTATCATATCCAGTCTCTTTATCCTGTGCACCAAACGTACTCTTATATGACACAAATTCAGTTTAGGAGAATGTTAACATGTGCGTATATGACACATATTAAGAAATTAAAAATAGAAATTATGCTTTAAAATTTGTGCATTTTAACTTTTCAAGTATTAAATTTTTTGTATCATTAAATGTTGAAATTCTATATTAACATATCTTAATATGTGCCCTATAATATGTACATGTTAACAAAACCTATCATTTTAAGATTCATGAAATTAAGGTATGTTTTATCTATAATATATTTCTTTCGTCCTAAATGTAAGTAAAAATGAGTTAAAGAATAAAAATTTGAATTTAATTTTTGATAAAAATAATTATTGATTAAATTTTATTTATTTCACGGTCGATTTTTGAGTTACGGACACCCTTCTTTTAAAAGTTAAAGGGTTAACACCCAAAAATACCCTTAATTAAATGAAGAGAAAAGATCACCATTCATTTAATTAATGGCATTTTTGTAAATATTTAATTAATATACCTTAAACTTTTAAAAAATCTCATAAAAGATCACTTAGTCAAAAAAATAAAAATAAAAGATCACTATTTCACCCTTAATAATTAAAAAGTAATTTTAAAAAGATAATATACATTATTGACAAATTTAATATAAAAGTTACTTTTCTATTTTTTTTAAATAAAAAGATCTTAACAAATATATCAATTATTTAATAAATTTTAAAAAATAATTTCTTTCATATAAAAAAACAAGAGGTAGTATTGTTTATAGAAAATAATGGAGATAGGAGTAATTTTTTTTCTTATGACCTTTCTATTTGATTTCTTCTTTTTCCTAAAGACAAATGCCAACATGTATGATAAAGAATCTGTCAAAAAAAACTGTATGATAAAAAAATTAATTTAATATAAAAATATTAATTTTAAATAATGTAAATTTAACTTTTTAAATAAAAAATTTAATTTTTTTTAATATGTACTTGTAAAATACACGCTAACAAGATCATTTCTCAAATTAATCATAACAATTACTGCCCCATTTTTCATATTGTACCAAAAATAATAATACCTACCATACGACAAGATGACATGAATATAAATGCTAATATTTAAATTGCACACATGTCATTTTATCATCAAAATACAAATATTGTGAGACACCATATACAATACTTATCTTTATTTTTACTTTTATATTTTACTAGCAGCCATAACGATCTGCGTCTATGTGTATTTATTATTTAAATTTATGTAATAAAAAACAAAAAAACATGTCGTATGTTATGATAAGTTTGTTAATAAAAAAATTTTGTTGCTAAAAAAAAAAAGACATGTCTGAGTTTGTCAATAAAAAAGTTTTGTTGCTTAAAAAAAATAATCAAGTATATTGTTGGCATTATGAAAAGTAGGTATAGATAAAATTGCTATACATTTTTCCTTTTAAAGAAACTTATATACATTTTATAAATACACATAAATAAGCTATGAAAGATTGGGAAACAATAAATCTTTCATGTGGTGGGTGATTGTATCTCAGTGTATGATAGATAAGTTTTTGATGGATATTTTAGAATTTATCTATTATCGTTTAATGTGGTTTGCTTCACATTTTCTTCGAAATAAGATTTAGTCTCATCTTGTACATATTTTTTTCTTTTATTTATTTATTTATTTATTTATTTATTTATATTATGGGTTATGGGCAAAGGATGAGAGTGCGATTAGAAATTTCAACTTCGTTAGGATGTTTAATTAATTCCTCATGTCAGGATGTTTTTGATTCAGCTTAAAATAAATAAGGAGAATGTTAACTTGTGCCCTTAAGGGCACATGTTAAGAAGATAAATGTGGAAAACATTTATTGAATTTGTGGTGTATTCAATTTTCTAAACATTAAATGTTTTCTACCATTAAATGCTCTATTTCTATTTTTAGGTAGCTTAACATGTGCCCTTAGGGCACAAGTTAACATAACCCAATAAATAAATATAGACATAAATAACACCATATTTAATTTCAACATTTTGATTGCTAATAATAAACTTATGCCATAAATTAATTAATTAAACTTTGCGAAAGAAGAAAAAAGATAGACTGACATATATGAGAATCCCACCTCTCCTAAGAGTACCTACTCCTTTTGCATAGTCCCATGTGGTGTGAGATGGATTCAAAACCTCACGTGTACCAATTTTTTCTTCTAATATTTCTTTGCTTTTATTGTTTATTAATGAGTTGGAGTTTCCGTTTTACTTATTTATCTTAAGATAAAATTTTAATCATTAAACTATTTGATAAAAAAAAAAAAAACATTTTCTCTCGTAATTCAAAGAGAGAGAAATCGATGAATAATTTATTAGATGTCCCTGAAAAGACTATAATACATGAATAAGTTAACTAAGGTGTACTTGAATAGCAAGATGTCATATTTTATTTTCATGTGAAATTTACACGTAAGATGATATATCTTGTATAAATATAATCTAAACATTCGGAGGAGGAGGGTGCGAAGTTTGAGTTGCTGCTTGAAGAGAAACATACACAAAAAATAGATGGTAAAAAAATATTTTTATTTTTTGAAATTAAATAATAATTTTATTTGCATCTTTCTCTCTATAAATGAAGCCATACTTTTTTGAAATTGAGAGTTTACCAAGTTGAATTAAAAAAACACAAATTAGTCTGTGTTTAGATTTTAGTTGAGACTCTCATTAGTGGATAGTGAGATTGGACCAAAAACTAGTCGGTGTTTAAGTCGGATATTGAGTTTAAAAAAATTAATATTTGTATTGCCTAATTAAATAACTCTATTGATATTTGGTACAGTCCCTCTCAAAAAAAAAAAAAAATACAGTCACTATCACTATAAAATTGGTATTTTTTTTTTGTGTATTATAAAAATTGTAATTATTAATAAAAAATTGTGTTTTTTTACTACTAAATAAAAAAATTATGTTCATATATATACTTAAAAAAGTGACAATGGCATTAAAGAAAAATATTGGCATGCATGAAATAATGTCCCAATTATTCATTCCCCTTTTTCACCTATACACGAGTAGCTATTATACTAAAAACAAGGTTATTATATGCCTAATTTGACCCCTCAACCACATTAATATTTTGCATCTAGTGTTTCGAATTGAGTGTGTGAAGCATAAATTGTGTGTGTCTCAAATGCATGTCTAAGGACCACAAAACAACATGTTGTTCTATAAAGAATAGTTGGGACAGTTCTACTATTCATAGATGGAACAACCATACCTCATGATCCAAAATAATTTACACTTTGCTTTTTATTTTTCTATAATACTTCTCTCTATATAGAGTAAAAGACCATCTATATTTTTTTTAAAAAATTTACTGTGGTTAACAATAATTTATTTCTGTAAAAGAATATATATATATATATATATATATATATATATATATATATATATATATATATATAAAGTGAGCAGAACTCAATAATTGAAATTCTGACCATCTACTTAATGAGGTTAAAAACCTTACCACTCATATCAATTCATTGTTGGTTGTGTATTTATTATTCTATTTTGGAGGAAACCATTTATTTTGAATATTAAACAAAATTTAATGTATCAAATATAAATAACTTTATATTTTTATTCAACTCATATTTAGACATAATCAAATTTATTTATCAATCGTTAGTTGATTCAGTAGTGATTGATGTTGGATTTGGTAGGGAGGACCACGGTTCGATCCCTACAACTGTGATCGAGAGGGGGCTGAAACAACTTGATGTCAGAACTGACCCCTGAACCAGATTAAGCGATTTAGTGGACGGATAATGGTGAAAATCAACTAATTAAATTTATTTATTTTTCTACAAATAAATAATTAATTTTATCGACATTATACATTCTCAATCTTTTTTTCTTCCACTTATCCTTTTTTAAGTTTCCTTTTTACATCATTTTCTCTATTGATATTTCTCTTTCAATTCCATCACATTACTAGCAACATATCGATCATTTATATATGGCTTTTACTTTCCTTACACCCCTAATGGCCCCCTATGACATGTGAGACAATCTTTATCCTTCTCTCTCTGTTCTTTGTTGGTCAGATACAACTCATATGAGGAGGTACGTAGTATCAAGCAAAAGACGTTATGATTCATTGCTGATTTAGCCCTCCCATTTTAAGATGCCAAGAACTACTTACTAGCGTGGTCCAAATAAAATAAAAATCCATATATCAAGGTAATATAGATTTTATGATATAATCTTAAAAAAAAATAAAAATTTAAGATATATATAATAAGAATTTTATTGATATACTTAATAATAAAAATTTTGTTGATATACTTAAAACTATAAATGGACATTGTCGTAATTTTTTATTGGTGTATTTAGATTTTTTATTTTTTGTATTTTTTTATTGATTTTTAATAATAATTTTCTAAAATTGTGTAAACAAAAGTAACAATTTTCTAAAATGAAAATGTTACCTATCACATTTATTTGTTGCATTGCATTTTAAAAAATATTCGTGGATAATCGTGAAAATTGATCCACTTAGAGCATCTCCAATAAGGATATCTAAGAGAGTTTCATAGATTAATGATACGATACCTTAATTTTTTTATAATTGGAGTTCCATGACGTGGCACATAGGTATCAAAGTTGATGATACTGATACCTTAAATAAGGTACCGTATCAATATCATCAATTTAATGTTATCATTATTTTTAATTTTGGTATATAAATCCAATTTAAGCTTCCATATATGTCAAAACATTACAGTTTGTCATTAATGAATGATACTCAAAAAATGGACCACTTGTTAGTAATGTATAATACTCAAAGTGGTATCACCATTGAAGATGCTCTTAGGAATTTCTTTTTTTGACATAAACCATTTGGGAATTTCTTTTAATAATAATAAATGTACAAATATTTCCAATGACTCCAACAAAATAAGGGGACCATAAATTTGACAATATAAAGCATAATGTTTTGATCATCTATGAGTTTTGCAAAATTATCGTGGGGTTCGTGGCAATAATGCAATATACTTTTGTTTTCTCCTTTTGACTGAATAATTTTTTCTCTTTACAAACAGTCTAATGACTAAAAATTCACCGTGAGAGATTCAAGGTTCGAACCTCAGCCCTGCATATAAAATGCAATATCCCTACTAATTGAATTATAATTACGGAAACTTTGGTGACTAAATAATTTTGTTGAAGTTACACAAAAATAATAATTTTTTTATCTAAAGCAATCTCACCACAAAATTTAAATAAGCACTTACACCTACCACCGGAGTGTATACTAAACCAAACATGCAATAAATGCAAAAGATTTGGACAATGACATATTATAAGAAGAAAAAAAAATTAACATAGACAAACCTGAAATATGATGTATCATTAGGAATAGAAGGAACATTGGCATTGAGAAGAAGGTACTCAACCTCACCCATGTCTCCATTGAAGCCTATATTCTTGCAACCATAACCAAAAGGTTTATCAAATGCAACTAATTTCTTTTGTTCCATTGGTTTTGCAAAGAAATCAAAACCTACTTCTTCCATTTTTGTTATGATGTCATGAGGGATACCATGGTTAATCACATTGAAAAAACCATATTCTTCACAAGCTTTCACAATGAGTTTCATAACTATTGATTTTTCGGATGATAGGTCTATCATTGGTAGGTCAATAGGTATAATCTTTTCTCCTATGATCGAATTTGGGGAAGCCACCACCATATTAATTTTTGAAAATAAAGAGGGTGAAAGGGAATACAAATTGGTGGAAGAAGGAAGAGAAAAAATTGGTTTGAGATATAGGTTATTGTGTTGGTAAATAATGGTTTTATGGTTTATATTTTATAAGAGATATTAAAAAAAAAAATAGAGAAGAGGGGATAACAAGGAAGAGGAAAAAAATTGGTTTGAGATATATGTTATAAGAAGGAAGAGAAAAAATTGGTTTGAGATATGCAAAGATGATGATTGGAAGTAAGGTAGGAAATTGTAACCAAAATAATGGGATATTTATGCATAAACAAAACAAGAGACTAGAGAGAGAGTGTTGTACCATGAAGAAAAGAAAGTGAAATTTAAATATTTTTTCCTCTATATATCTTAATTATAAGCAATTTTTCATTTTTAAATTCGTTAACTAATGCATCTAGTCTATAATATAAATCAGATACATTAATTATTCAATGAATTTAAAAAATTGAAATTTGCTTATAATTAATACCCAAAGGAGTTATAAAATATGATGATGATAATTGAAAACTTTGATGCATGTTTTCCGCAATTATATTATACCGTCTTTGTGAACATAGTTCGATAATTAATATTGGAGTTCCAACTTCATATATTTACTTATGCATTTTAAGAGATAAATTTTAGTCACTTTGAATTTGAGATTCCTCATTTATTCACTTTAAAAAATAAATTTTTAACAATTAGACTACTTGATAAAAAAATTGCAAATTAATGATTTGGACTTTTTTTTGGGGTTAAGTACAATGAATCCATCACTGCTAGCAATGATTAATTTTCTTCATTGAACTTTTTGCTTATGGGGCACAATAGGTAATTTTTTTGTTAAGCAATGTTAATTGTTAGTATTACAATATTATGTTAATTTTTTCTTTACCAGGACTTGAATCCTGGACCCTTACTTCTTAACCCTTAACTCAACTAGCTTAACCAGTTGAGCTACCTCCCACCCCGGGACACAAGTATGTTTTCTCCTCTCAATCAATCATGATCACCTGCTTAAGGGCCTCAACATCTTTAGCACCATTTTATCATTGTTGATTTTTTTATTTTATTTATTGATAGTAATTAATACAAAAAACAAATTAATTGTAAAATATAAATAGCTTTTTGTATAGTTTAATTCACATTTATGACTACATTAAATGTTTTTTTTAAGCAACTATATTAAATGTTTTTCAAAATAAAAAATGAATATACTTATCTATATATATAAATCCTAAATAGTTCTCCTACCACTAATCCTAACCCTAATTGTATTAACCAATCATAGCTTTTAAATCATTTTCTTTAAAAAATAAATAATAAAAAAAATTAATAATTGTAATTAATTTTTTTTTATTTAGCTACATGTCATATTACTTCTAATGATTTGTCATATGCCACATTTAATTTCAAGCATTCATATGCCTTTTCATTTCATTTTATTCATACACCATTATCTTTTTCATATGCCCAATTTAATTACCAAGAAATCTAATAGTTTCTAATGAAAAGTTTTTTTTTTTTTGAAGCAATTGAAATTGTACAAATTTAATTTCATATAAGCACCTATATTTCCCGTGGGCATTATAAATATTTTTCTATTTCTTTGTTTATTTTTCAATTCCACCACCCGAGTCATTTGGAAAAAATTGATTTTCTTCTTTACCTATGTTTTTTTTCTTATCTTCCATTCACATTCACCTCTTCATCTTCTTATTTTTTCATTTTGTTCCTTTTTAACGTGCTTTGCACATGGTTTTAGGTAATAGTTCATCATTTTAACTATTTTTGTTTCCTCCTTTAATTCCTTGCATTCAACATTTTTGCAGCAGTTGGTTTAATTCATATGCTTTGAATATCTATAAAATCTTTTGTTTTGTAGATCACTACAAGAAAAACGCAATTTATTGGTGGCCAAAAACCGCCAGAAACAAGGAAAAACCGCCAGAAACAGCTAAATTAGTGGCGGTTTACTGGCGGCCACGATGCGCCAGTAATTAAGGCGATTGTAACATTACTGGCGGCCAAAGCCGTCGAAAACAGATCTGACGAGACTTACTGGCGGCCCATACCGCCACTAAGTAACAACGATCAATTTCTTTTGCAGGTTGCGTCAGAGCTACTGGCGGCTAGGACCGCCACTAAATTTGCCCAGATTTTGACCATTTAGCGACGGTTTGGACCGCCACTACAGCCTTTTCAATTTTTTTTTAAATAAACGTTTTTAATTAATTATTTTGTTTTAAAAAAACCATTTTTTTAAATATTAATTGCTTTAGAAAAACATTTTAATTTATTTAAATATAAAATTTAATAATTAATTATTTTGTTTTAAAAAACATTTTTTTTAAATATTAATTGCTTTAAAAAAACATTTTAATTTATTTAAATATAAAATTTAATATTTTTAATAATTTTATTTATATTTATTTTAAAAAAACTTTTTTTATTTAATATAAAAATAAGACAGAATTATTTAAAATATTAATAATTAAACATAAATTAAAAATTCGATAAAAAGTTGGAGAATATTAGAGAAATACTTACCAAAATGAAGAAAAACAAGAGTGAAATGATAAAAAGTTGGAGAATTTTTAGAGTTAAGAATTTTTAGAGAGATGTTGGAGAAATTTTAGATAGAGAAAGGATTGTAGGAAATGAGAGTTGTGAAGTGAAGGAAGATATATATAGAGGGGGATAAAATTCGTGGAAATCTGTTCTTGGAGCTTATTGGCGGTCAAAGCCGCCACTAAGCCCCAACGGTTATATTTTTTTTCAATTTCCAACCACTTTGCGGCAGCCCAGGCCGCCATTAATGTCTGGGCGTGTTTCAAGAATATTACCGGCGGTCAAAACCGCCACTAAGTCCTCCAACGGCTACTTTTTTAAATTACCAACACATTGTGGCGGCCTAGGCCGCCAGTAAGGTTGAGGCGCCAGTTTTTTTTTTTTTTTTTTTAATATTCTTGGTTAGTTAGTGGCGGCCTGGACCGCCGGTAATGTCCAAGACAATTACTGACGGCCAGGACCGCCAATAAATTCAAATTTTCGTAATTAAATATTATTTGATAAGTTTGTGGCGGTTTTGATTAATTATTGGGGGCTTAGGCCGCCAGTAAGCTACTGAGGGCCAAAACCGCCAATAAATTTCGCCGGTAAATGAGTATTTTCTTGTAGTGGATATACTAATTTACATTGGTTGATCTAACAAATACTTTATTTTAATTTTTGTCCAGGTAGATGTTGCTATCATCATGGAAGTAGGATTTTGTGTGATTGCTTATATATTTATAATGTAATACTACTATTATGCAATTGCCTTTATATATGCTACTATTTATTTTGGGTTATTATTACGGGAGTATTGTTTTTAATTTATCTATACTTTTTTATGTTTGCATTATATATATTTTGATTTCAATTTAGAGATTGATATACTTGATCTATATGTATACAAGATTTATATTATAATTGTGTTTCTTCAAACAATTGACACTGTTTATGCTTAATAATTGATTTGTTTGTTTGATTTTTTATTACAAAGTTGGAAGAACTTGAAAAACTATGTTTGTACCAAAAAAACAACTTATAAACTATGTATGTCCTTGCTTAAAAAAAAATATTGTTCATGATTTTTTTTATTTCAAGTTGTCCTCCTTCAATTATTTAAATTTTTTAGTTGACATTATCTTATAAACAACAAATAACACCCGTGCATCGCACGGGTAAGGGTCTAGTTAAATAATATTTCCAATAATCAATCGTTAGTTGGTACAATGGTAATTGATGTTGGACTTGGTAGGGAGAATCATGATTTAATTCGCCGTAACTACGATCGAAAAATGGCTGAATATTGGTAGTGTAAACAAAACAAAAATTTCCGATATAGAAAAATTGCAAATTTTAATCGGTCAGTCTTAGCTCAACTAACACATGTCAAAATTGTTAAGCTCAATATTTGAGTTTCCTATAACGTTTACTAATATTTCGTCTATTCCTATATATAGACCCCAAAAAAAACGTTATATCTACAATGACATTGCTTTACACAGACATATAAATGCAGCATTTATGTCATATTATCACTATGATAGATATCTTATCTATGATAGATATCTTATCTATGATAGATATCTTATTTGGATGTGTACCGATATACGGTTGAGATTGATAATTTTAATATATTCAAAAATAGTGTTTAACATGGAAAAATTAATAAATACTATTTGTAGATCAATCACAATTGTCCATCTCAACAAGTATACCGCAGTGCATATCTATCTATATTATATATAAAGAGAATACATGAGTTTTGGTGTGGAATTTTCATAATTTTGATCGCTAATATCTTTAATTGTCTATTAGTAAAAATTATAAAAATTTAATATTTTGAAAATACTCATCAAAACAAATTAAACAAGATCTTATATGCTAATATTTACATTTATATATTATTAAACAAAATACGATCAAAACAAGATAAATGAATAGCACATTTTTGTTAAACAGGGTCTTTTAATTAGGGACGGAGGTAGTATTCACCAATCCTTATCCTTCCTTACTCTACAAATAATTTATTTTATTTTAAGAAAATATTATTTCTTTTTTTCTTACTTTCAAAAAAAAAAAAACTTGTCCCTTCATGAATATATTATCGCCATAAAAAACTCAAAAGGCAACCCTGAAAAAGGGTTTTAGGGTTCATATGAAACAATAAATTGAAGAGGGTTCCCTTCTATTGAATTGGGTTCTTTGAAAACAGAAACTAGGATTCTTGAGTTTGAGAAAGGGAAATAAAATATGAAAGGGTATAAAAGAGGATTTAGTGGTTAAAAGTAAAATATCAAGGTTTTATTAATTTTCTTATTTAATTAAGTCTCTTTAGCGTTCGCTCTAACACACGCTCGCAAATTTGTTAATTACTGTAAATGATAAAAAAGAGAAGTATTTGAGTCTAACCAATGCATACGCTAATATGAGGAGGATACCTGGACTCCACTAGTATGTATTGTAATTTTCATTTTTGTTTAGCTTCGAAGTAGCGTCAACACAAGCGGACGTTATATTTAATGATTCTTTAAAAATTAAAATAAAATGGAGAATCCCCTTTTGTATAAAAAAATAAATAAATGGAGAATGCGGAATAGCGTCTTGTCGTGGCCGACACTAAAAATTTTAAGCTACAATGCAGTTTTCTTGTAGTGATTATCGCTCCGTAGGCAATCCTAAAAAAGTCATAAAATAACACATTGAAAATTAACATTTTTTTTAATATTAAAAATTTTACTCCATCCGTACCAAAATATAAGTCGCTTTGATCATATTACATAAATTAAGTAATATACAGTGGCAGAAATTTTCTTTGGTGGGGGCTAAAACATATTTTCTATTTTTTATTATAGAAACCTCTAAAAAATTATTGCTTTTAAGAAAAGTTGTTGGAGTAGTAAATCTGTTCAAATATGTGTGACTATTACAAAATTTTCATTCATGTTAAATATATTCAATGTTGGATTTTCACATTTCAATGCAAATTGTTCTATATAGTTCCTTAACATGTGTCTTTAAGTCACATATTAACATTTTTCTAAATTTTATGGGGCTTAAAAAAATTTATAATAATATTTTCTTCGCAATAAACATATAGAATTATATTATTATTGTTATGATTCAAGGATAAAGAGAGAATTGAAGGAAAAGATTCTTCATTATTGAATAGAATGAATTATTCTTACACTAAGATCACTTATATACAATCTAATGGATCTACCATAAGCTAAGCTACACTATCTACACAATAACTTGTGCTACAAGTTAGTTACAAAGTTGTTAGCTATACAATGTATAATGCATCTTAGGCTTGATCATGAGCATCACTTAACATCCTCCCACAAGTTGATGCTTGGTATATGTCAAGCAATCCAAGCTTGGACAAGAGATTGTTAAACTTTGGTGCAGGCAATGCTTTTGTCAGAAAGTCTGCTAACTGATCATGTGTTGAAATAGGAAGCAACCTCATCAAGCCTTCTTGTACCTTCTCTCTAACAAGGTGACAATCAATCTCTATATGCTTAGTCCTTTCATGAAAGACAGGATTGGAAGCTATGTGTAATGCACTCTGGTTGTCACAGAATAACACTGGCTGTTTGGAACTTTCAATGTGTAAATCTTTCAGCAAGTATAGCAGCCATGTTAATTCACAAGTTGCTGAAGATAGTGCTCTATATTCTGCTTCAGAGGATGATTTGGATATAGTTGACTGCTTCTTAGCTTTCCATGAAACTAGTGATGAACCTAAGAAGAAGCAATATCCAGTTGTTGATTTCCTTGTATCTAAGCACCCTGCCCAGTCAGCATCTGAGTATCCAAGGAGTTGTATATCTGTGTTTCTGTGGAACATGAGGCCTCTACCAGGATTATGCTTGAGATATCTAATGACTTTACAAGCTGCTTTGTAGTGTGTCACAGTAGGGTTATGCAAGAACTGACTTAACTGTTGTGTTGCATATGTTATATCAGGCCTAGTGTTTGTGAGATATAACAATTTCCCTACAAGTCTCCTGTACAAGCTTATATCTTCAAATGGCTTCCCATTGTCTTGATGTAGCTTGATAGAAGGATCCAGAGGTGTAGATGCAGGTTTGGAACCAAGCAAACCTGAGTCATTGAGCAGATCAAGACAGTATTTCCTCTGAGAAATGCTGATGCCTTCTTTAGAATGAGCAACTTCCAATCCAAGAAAGTACTTCATGTAACGACCCATTTTTCGTATTCGTATATTTTATTAAATGTTATTTTATTTATTAATTGGCTTTTATTATTTTAGTGAGCGACGAATAATTATTTAGCCGAACGTAAGTTGTTAGACGCGAGAACCATTGTTTTGGGCTTAATGGGCGTGAGAGGCCATATGGGCCTAAGCCAATTGGGCTTGGTTCATGATTTTTAGGGAGAGGTATTTAAGGAAAACTTGTCATGAGACTTAGCTCATTTCATGATCTTTTGTCTTAGAAGCAAGATAGAGCTAAGCTAGGGTTTGATCAAGAGAGAAAGCTTGAGCAAGAGAAGGCTTGGATCATCACCAACTTAAGGTAAGAGATTAGAATTCATGATTCTTGAGTGGCAAGGAGAGGGGAGATTGTCTATGTCTCCATTCCCGAACTCTCCCACTCAATTTCTTTTAGACTTTCGATTAAGCTTTTGTATGTGAGTGTGATGTCCTTCATCATCACTTTGTATGTGTTAATCACTAGCTTGATTTCATGATAAATATGCATGTGTTTGGATCATGTTGAAAAAGTTTATGAAAGTTGCTTAAAACCCAAGAAATTGGCATGATTTTGATTGTTTGAGGTATTTGGATGTTTGGAAGGGATGATTAATGTTCCTTGATACCATATATGCTTGAAATAGCTGTTTATAAGAATTTATAACATGTTTGAATGAATTTTTGAGTTGATTCAATGTTAAACCGCCTTATTGAAACTCAAGAACAGATATTTTTCTGGTATAGTTCGCTAAGCGACCAGGAGTTCGCTGTAGCGAACATGTTCGCTGAAGCTCGCCAATGCTCGCCATGAGCAGGTGACTTCCGGGTGAGGTTCGCGTAGGCTCGCTAAGCCTTCGCTCAGCGACTAGTTCGTTGAAGCTCGCCAATGCTCGCCATGAGCAGGTAACTTCCTGGTGAGGTTCGCCATGTCTCGCTGAGGCTTCGCTTAGCGAAGGCCTCTGTGACAGCAATTCTTGTTGATGTTTGTAAGTGTGATTAGGCACTTGTAACATGGTTTAATGGTATCCTTACATGATTGTTGATACATGTTGATACTGTTAATGCTTATTGTTAATCGTTATATGATTGATAAACGTGTATGCAATAAGTTGTAGCTTAAAGTGAGCAATGTGAAGTTTTGGCATTAATTGTAATGTTAAGTGAATGTGTTAGGATTGTGTTCCCGCATTCATAAAAGAGTAGCTTCGAGCTAAAGAATATCATATGGTTGATATGTGTATACATACATGCATTCATGATTGTATGTGAACATTGGAAACTTGGGTTCCAATAACGAAAATGGATTATGTGTCCATAATGAAGCCGAGGATCGGATTAGATGAATCCATGAGTCCGGAGTTGCTATCCAACAGGATATAAAACTGTGTTGGCTTATCCAAGGGAGATAAGATGGTTCGGTAAGTTCCGACATATCCAGCAAGATATAAAACTGTTCTTGGTCCACCGTTGGTGAGACACCTTGGTACCACATGCATTTAGTTATGTCTAGGGATGGCATGACAGTGAATTAATTGGCATTAGATACCTTAGGGTAAATGCGCATATATTTGATAAATGGTATGTGACATTATCTGGTTGAATTGTGTTGAACCTTATTAATTGATAATTGTTTAGTACGATGTTTTGGCGTGAGTTAGAATATGTATGATGTAGTTCGAAAGTGTAAGACCTTTCTTATACTCGTATGATATGCGATTATGTTTTTCTAACTCTCTGCTTTGTGTTATTTGCTGGACCTTTGGGGGTTCAGATATTCAGGCTGAGGACTGTGCCAACGTTTAGACTGCTGTTTTAGCGTGGTGTTGAAGTACCTTTTGGTGAGGAGACTTAGCATAGATTTCTCCTTATAGTGCTAGCTTTTGACTAGAGGTTGTAAATAGTAAATGCTCTGGTAATGTAACATCGAGTC
The DNA here is from genome assembly GCF_020283565.1 of Trifolium pratense. Classification (NCBI taxonomy): domain Eukaryota; kingdom Viridiplantae; phylum Streptophyta; class Magnoliopsida; order Fabales; family Fabaceae; genus Trifolium; species Trifolium pratense. The sequence continues at coordinate 23,519,341 of NC_060063.1, read as the reverse complement.
GGGGTTACGCTTGGATTTCATCGTATATCGGTGTTACCTTTTTGATATGCTAGTTCTTGTATAAGTGACATCCTTAGGGATGAATATGGCTTATGTATATATATGTATATATATATATGCATGTTTGGTTTGATTGAATCCGCTGTTGCTTTTCATGTTAAACTTCATGACGCTCTGTGTGTGTATGCTTGTGTTTTAATTACCGCGTGGCACTCTGCCTTTACACTTGTTGAAAAGTTTTTAAAATTACGTTTTTAAGGGTAGTATGGGTTAGGGTGTTACAATAGTGGTATCAGAGCAGGTCGGTTCATGTGAACCAATTAGGACTTTTCTTTTCCCCGTATGAGCATGTGTAGGGAACACTGTTAGTACTTTCTAACGTCTAGTTGTGATTCGTTCAGGAATCATGGCTGCTGCGAGAACGAATGCCCAGATTGTGGAAGCTTTGGCCGCACTCACCAATATAGTGGTTAGAGATCATCAACCTGGAAGAGAGGTAGAGATGAGGTTGGAAAGGTTCATGAAGCAGAAACCGCCAACATTTACCGGAGGTTACAACCCGGATGGAGCTCACAAGTGGCTGGAGGAACTTGAAATAATTTTTGAAGCAATGGATTGTTCCGAGGAAGGGAAGACAACCCTTGGGACATATGTGTTGCGTGAGGAAGCGAACGTGTGGTGGAAGAACGCCAAGTTGAGGCTAGGACCCGGTGGTATGGCTATACCATGGGCAATGTTTAAAAGAGAATTTTTGGTTAAGTATTTTCCTGTTGATGTGAAGAATAAGAAGGTGGTGGAATTCATGGAGTTGAAACAGGGAAATATGACGGTAGCTGACTATGCCGTCAAGTTTGAGACCTTGTGTGCGTTTAGTCCGCATTACAACACTTTGGAAGCGGAGAACGACAAGTGCGTGAAGTTTGAAAGTGGTCTACGTCCAGACATTAAGCATATGATTGGATTTTCACAGATAAGGGATTTTGCGACCCTTGTGAACAAGAGTAGGATCTGTGATGAAGATGGTAGGGCAAAGGTGAACTACTACAAAGCTGTGAACGACCGAAAAGGGAAAGGACAAGAGCGCGAAAAACCTTATGACAACCGCGGTAAAGGAAATACAAGTGGTGGTAAGAAGCCGGTGAATGGGAATTGTTACAACTGTGGAGAACGGGGTCATATGTCTTATGATTGCCCGAAGAAGGGAGATAGGTGTAAGAATTGTGGAAAGCTGGGCCACAAGACCGAAGTGTGTAGGACAAAAGTGGTGTGTTTCAACTGTGGTGAAGAAGGCCACAAGAGTCCGACTTGTAAGAAGCCCAAGAAGGTGGTGGGCAAGGTGTTTGCTTTGAGTGGAGAGGATGCTAGCCTTGAGGACAATCTCATTAGAGGTACGTGTTTCATCTATGACACTCCTTTAATTGCGATTATAGATACGGGAGCGACGCATTCTTTTATTTCTTTGGATTGTGCGAAGCGTCTTAGTATTCCTTTAACGGATATGACGGGTAGGATGGAAATAGAAACTCCTGCTAATGGTTCAGTGATTACCCGACAAGTATGTCGTAATTGCCCCGTAACCATTTTTGGTAGGCACTTTGGTATGGATTTAGTGTGTATTCCACTCAGTGGTATGGATGTAATTTTTGGTATGAATTGGTTAATCTTCAACCGAATTCATATCAACTGTCGTGAGAAGGCCGTTGTTTTTCCGAAGCCGGAGGAGAACTTGCATTTGATGAGCGGGAAGGAAGTATCGGAATCGTTGAAAGAAAATGCCGAGATGTTCATGATGTTTGCATCATTGAAACACGAAGGAATAGTTAAGATAGAAGAGTTACCGATCGTTTGTGAATTCCCAGATGTGTTTCCGGATGATATATCTGACGTGCCTCCAAAGCGAGAGGTAGAGTTTTCTATCGACCTAGTACCTGGAACTAGCCCGATATCGATGGCGCCGTATCGAATGTCAGCGTCAGAGTTGAATGAGTTGAAGAAGCAACTTGAAGAGCTGCTTGAGAAGAGGTTTGTTCGACCGAGTGTTTCGCCATGGGGAGCGCCGGTATTGCTTGTAAAGAAGAAAGATGGAAGCATGAGATTGTGTATAGACTATCGTCAGTTGAACAAAGTGACGATCAAGAATAAATATCCACTTCCGAGGATAGATGATTTGATGGATCAACTAGTTGGAGCTTGCGTGTTTAGTAAGATCGATTTGAGATCTGGATACCATCAGATTAGAGTGAAGACGGAAGACATACCTAAGACTGCATTTAGGACGAGGTATGGGCACTACGAGTATTCAGTTATGCCGTTTGGTGTGACCAATGCACCTGGAGTTTTCATGGAGTATATGAACCGAATTTTCCATTCATTTTTGGATAGATTCGTGGTGGTATTCATCGACGACATTTTGATTTACTCAAAATCCGAGGAAGAGCACGAAGAGCACTTGAGAATTGTTTTGCAAGTCTTGAAGGAGAAGAAGTTGTATGCCAAGTTGTCGAAGTGTGAGTTTTGGATGAAAGAGGTGAGTTTCCTAGGGCATATAATTTCAAGTGGAGGAATCGCGGTAGATCCTGCGAAGGTTGAAGCTGTGTCACAGTGGGGAACGCCGGAATCTGTTTCAGAGATTAGAAGTTTCATTGGTTTAGCCGGTTATTATAGAAGATTCATCGAAGGTTTTTCGAAGTTGGCTTTGCCGTTAACCAAGTTGACGAGGAAAGATCAAGCGTTTGTTTGGGATGGTATTTGTGAGAAGAGTTTCCAAGAGCTCAAGAGAAGATTGACTACTGCACCCGTGTTGATTTTACCCGATGCCAAAGAGTCGTTCGTCGTGTATTGCGATGCTTCGAAGTTAGGACTTGGCGGAGTGCTTATGCAAGGGAGTAATGTGGTAGCATATGCTTCAAGGCAACTGAAGGTTCACGAGAGGAACTATCCAACGCATGATTTGGAGTTAGCCGCAATGGTGTTTGCTTTGAAAGTGTGGAGACACTACTTGTATGGATCGAGGTTTGAAGTGTTTAGTGATCACAAGAGTCTGAAATACTTATTCGACCAGAAGGAGTTGAATATGAGGCAACGAAGATGGCTCGAATTCTTAAAGGACTACGATTTTGATTTGAGTTATCACCCCGGAAAAGCCAATGTGGTGGCCGATGCATTAAGTAGGAAAACTTTGCATATGTCATCATTGATGGTGAGAGAGTTAGAGTTGATTGAAGAATTCCGAGACTTGAGTCTTGTGTGTGAGGTTACTTCTTCAAGTGTGAAGCTTGGAATGTTAAGATTGACGAATCCTTTTCTTGAAGATATTAAAGAACATCAGAAATCGGATAAGAGATTGATGGAGAAGATGGTACTCATCAATGAAGGCAAGGAGACCAATATCAAGATTGACGAAAGTGGGGTCATGAGATTTCAAGGAAGAGTTTGTGTACCGGATGTACCCGAATTAAAAAGAATGATCATGGAAGAAGGTCACAGAAGTGGTTTGAGTATTCATCCTGGGGTACACAAGATGTATCAGGATTTGAGGAAGTTATTTTGGTGGCCGGGAATGAAGAGGCAAATTTCTGAATTTGTTTATTCATGCTTAACTTGTCAGAAATCGAAGATCGAACATCAGAAGCCGTTTGGTTTGTTACAGCCAATGTTTATACCCGAATGGAAATGGGATAGCATTGCAATGGATTTTGTGGGAGGTTTACCGAAGACCAAGAAAGGTAACGAGGTGATTTGGGTTGTGGTAGATCGTCTGACGAAGTGTGCTCACTTCATTGCTATCAGGAAAGGTACTTTGGTGCCTAAGTTGGCCGAGATTTATGTGGAGCAGATTGTGAAGCTACATGGTATTCCAACAAGTATTATTTCGGATAGAGATCCGAGATTTACTTCCAGATTTTGGGAAAGCTTGCAAGAAGCTTTAGGAACGAAGTTGAGGTTGAGTTCAGCTTATCATCCTCAGACAGATGGTCAGTCGGAGAGGACGATACAATCCTTAGAGGATTTGTTGAGGGCTTGTGTTTTGGAGCAAAACGTGAATTGGGATTCTTGTTTGCCGTTGGTAGAGTTTACATACAACAACAGTTACCATTCTAGTATCGGAATGGCACCGTTTGAGGCTTTGTATGGGAGAAGGTGTAGGACACCTCTGTGTTGGTATGAAACTGGAGAAGGTGCAATTCTTGGACCAGAGATTGTACAAGAAACAACAGAGAAGATTCGAATGATTCGTGAGAAGATGAAAGCGTCTCAGAGTCGACAGAAGAGTTATCATGATAAGAGGAGGAAGGACATTGAATTCCAAGAAGGGGATCATGTATTCCTACGAGTTACATCGACTACTGGAGTAGGACGTGCGTTGAAGTCAAGGAAGTTGACATCGAGGTTTATTGGACCGTTTGAGATTTTGAAGCGAGTTGGGAAAGTTGCATATAGGATTGCATTACCGCCATCATTGGCGAATTTGCACGATGTTTTCCATGTATCACAGTTGCGCAAGTATGTGTCTGATCCGACACACGTGATTGAATCGGACGATGTTCAAGTGAGGGATGACTTGACCATCGAGACTGTGCCTTTGAGAATCGAAGGAAGAGAAGTGAAGAGGTTGAGAAACAAAGAGATTGCATCCGTGAAAGTCGTGTGGGGAGGACCGGCTGGTGAGAATGCAACGTGGGAGTTGGAAAGCAAGATGAGAGATTCTTATCCCGATCTGTTTCTAGGTAATTTCGAGGGCGAAATTCTTTTAAGGGGGGTAGGATTGTAACGACCCATTTTTCGTATTCGTATATTTTATTAAATGTTATTTTATTTATTAATTGGCTTTTATTATTTTAGTGAGCGACGAATAATTATTTAGCCGAACGTAAGTTGTTAGACGCGAGAACCATTGTTTTGGGCTTAATGGGCGTGAGAGGCCATATGGGCCTAAGCCAATTGGGCTTGGTTCATGATTTTTAGGGAGAGGTATTTAAGGAAAACTTGTCATGAGACTTAGCTCATTTCATGATCTTTTGTCTTAGAAGCAAGATAGAGCTAAGCTAGGGTTTGATCAAGAGAGAAAGCTTGAGCAAGAGAAGGCTTGGATCATCACCAACTTAAGGTAAGAGATTAGAATTCATGATTCTTGAGTGGCAAGGAGAGGGGAGATTGTCTATGTCTCCATTCCCGAACTCTCCCACTCAAATTCTTTTAGACTTTCGATTAAGCTTTTGTATGTGAGTGTGATGTCCTTCATCATCACTTTGTATGTGTTAATCACTAGCTTGATTTCATGATAAATATGCATGTGTTTGGATCATGTTGAAAAAGTTTATGAAAGTTGCTTAAAACCCAAGAAATTGGCATGATTTTGATTGTTTGAGGTATTTGGATGTTTGGAAGGGATGATTAATGTTCCTTGATACCATATATGCTTGAAATAGCTGTTTATAAGAATTTATAACATGTTTGAATGAATTTTTGAGTTGATTCAATGTTAAACCGCCTTATTGAAACTCAAGAACAGATATTTTTCTGGTATAGTTCGCTAAGCGACCAGGAGTTTGCTGTAGCGAACATGTTCGCTGAAGCTCGCCAATGCTCGCCATGAGCAGGTGACTTCCGGGTGAGGTTCGCGTAGGCTCGCTAAGCCTTCGCTCAGTGACTAGTTCGTTGAAGCTCGCCAATGCTCGCCATGAGCAGGTAACTTCCTGGTGAGGTTCGCCATGTCTCGCTGAGGCTTCGCTTAGCGAAGGCCTCTGTGACAGCAATTCTTGTTGATGTTTGTAAGTGTGATTAGGCACTTGTAACATGGTTTAATGGTATCCTTACATGATTGTTGATACATGTTGATACTGTTAATGCTTATTGTTAATTGTTATATGATTGATAAACGTGTATGCAATAAGTTGTAGCTTAAAGTGAGCAATGTGAAGTTTTGGCATTAATTGTAATGTTAAGTGAATGTGTTAGGATTGTGTTCCCGCATTCATAAAAGAGTAGCTTCGAGCTAAAGAATATCATATGGTTGATATGTGTATACATACATGCATTCATGATTGTATGTGAACATTGGAAACTTGGGTTCCAATAACGAAAATGGATTATGTGTCCATAATGAAGCCGAGGATCGGATTAGATGAATCCATGAGTCCGGAGTTGCTATCCAACAGGATATAAAACTGTGTTGGCTTATCCAAGGGAGATAAGATGGTTCGGTAAGTTCCGACATATCCAGCAAGATATAAAACTGTTCTTGGTCCACCGTTGGTGAGACACCTTGGTACCACATGCATTTAGTTATGTCTAGGGATGGCATGACAGTGAATTAATTGGCATTAGATACCTTAGGGTAAATGCGCATATATTTGATAAATGGTATGTGACATTATCTGGTTGAATTGTGTTGAACCTTATTAATTGATAATTGTTTAGTACGATGTTTTGGCGTGAGTTAGAATATGTATGATGTAGTTCGAAAGTGTAAGACCTTTCTTATACTCGTATGATATGCGATTATGTTTTTCTAACTCTCTGCTTTGTGTTATTTGCTGGACCTTTGGGGGTTCAGATATTCAGGCTGAGGACTGTGCCAACGTTTAGACTGCTGTTTTAGCGTGGTGTTGAAGTACCTTTTGGTGAGGAGACTTAGCATAGATTTCTCCTTATAGTGCTAGCTTTTGACTAGAGGTTGTAAATAGTAAATGCTCTGGTAATGTAACATCGAGTCGGGGTTACGCTTGGATTTCATCGTATATCGGTGTTACCTTTTTGATATGCTAGTTCTTGTATAAGTGACATCCTTAGGGATGAATATGGCTTATGTATATATATGTATATATATATATGCATGTTTGGTTTGATTGAATCCGCTGTTGCTTTTCATGTTAAACTTCATGACGCTCTGTGTGTGTATGCTTGTGTTTTAATTACCGCGTGGCACTCTGCCTTTACACTTGTTGAAAAGTTTTTAAAATTACGTTTTTAAGGGTAGTATGGGTTAGGGTGTTACACTTCACAACTCCCAAATCCTTGATTTTGAAGTTGTGATCCAGAATAGTTTTGATTCTATCTATCTCTTGCATATTAGTGCCAGCCAATATCACATCATCAACATATATAAGTAATGTAGTGAAGTTGTTTTATTGATTGAGTGTGAATAATGAATAATCAGAGGTGGATTGTGTATATCCCTCCCTGACTAACAAAGATGTAAGCTTCTCATACCACTTTCTGCTGGCTTGTTTCAAACCATACAAATTTTGAGCAGCTTACAGACTTGGTTAGGCTGAGTGCACTGAACACCATCTGGTATTTGCATATAAACATTCTCCTGTAAATCTCCATGCAAGAAGGCATTATTTACATCCAACTGATGTAAGAACCACCCTTTGATGGATGCAATGGCAAGAAGCATTCTAACTGTAGTGAGTTTAGCAACAGGTGAGAAAGTGTCAAAAAAATCAAGACCTTCTACCTGGTTATAACCTTTAGCTACAAGTCTGGCTTTGTATCTCTCTATGGTGCCATCAGACTTGTGCTTAATTTTGTAAACCCACTTGTTACCAATTGGCTTAACATTAGGTGGCAAATCTACAATCTTCCAAGTGCCAGTACGAGCCAATGCCTCAAGCTCAGAATTCATAGCTTGTATCCAATGTTCTGATTTGCAAGCTTCATTATAGGTTTTAGGTTCTGTGTGTTGTGTGAGAGACATTGTGTAGACACTATGTGAAGAAGACAAATGATCTAAAGAATGAAATGAGGAGATAGGATAGAGAATACCTGGAGATGATGGCTGTGTGGATGAATCTGAAGAACTGCATACATAATCAGACAGATAGGAAGGTTTATGCTTTATCCTGTCAGGCCTAACCAATGGTGAAGTAGCAGTTGGTGTAGGGTTAGGTAAATTATGTTGTTGGTTAGGTGTGTTAGGAGGTGAGTCATTTGGTGGTGTAATGGCAGAAGTGTCAAAGTATTGGGTTGAATTATCTGGTGAAGGAGTGATGGAATCACAGTCAAGGATTGAATGGTAATGCCAATGGATTTTGGAATTATTGGTGGTATAAGGCAGGATATGATCAAAATGTTTAACATTTCTTGAAATGAAAATGTCTCTAGATTCAAGATCAAAAAGGATGGTACCTTTGACACCTTGCTTGTAGCCTAAGAAAATGCATTTTCTACCCCTTGGTGATAGTTTTGTTCTACCAGCAGTTAAAGTAGATGCATATGCAAGAGAACCAAAAACTTTCAAATCGTTTAAATCAGGTAAGGATTGATGCAACATTTCATATGGTGATTTATTTTCAAGTACAAGTGTGGGAATTCTATTAATGATGTATGCAGCATGTAATACAGCATAAGACCAGAAATTTTTAGGTAAATTAGACTGGTATAAAAGAGCTCTACCAATGTTCAAAAGATGTTGATGTTTCCTCTCCACTCTACCATTTTGTTGTGGAGATTCTACACAACTTGTTTGATGTAAAATGCCATTGGAAGAGTAGTAATCATGCATTAGAAACTCTGGTCCATTATCAGACCTAACAATTTTGACTTGATGATTATATTGAGTTTTTATCATTTTGAGTAAAGTTACTATATGAGTTCTAGTTTCAGCTTTAGATTTCATTAAGATAATCCATGTGAATCTGCTATAATCATCTACAGCAGTTAAAAAATATGAATAACCATGAACAGATTTTATTGATATAGGGCCCCAAATGTCAAAATGAATTACATCATAAGCAGCAACTGCTTTATTAAAACTACTACCATAAGGCAGTTTCTTAAACCTAGCAAGGTGACAAATGTCACATATTCCTTTATGATCTGCTATTACATAAGGGAACTTATTTTTCAAACTAACAAGTCTATGATGGGAAGGGTGCCCTAATCTAAAATGCCATATAGCTGTTTTGGGAATGGTGGCATGGTTAGAACCATCAATGGAAGCAACATGAGCCAATCTATCTGTGAGTTTAAGGTGATACAGACCTTCATGCTCATCACCAGAACCAATCATCTTCAAGCACTTCTTGTCCTGAATGACACATTGTGAACCAGTGAAATTAACAATGTAATTAGATGAACTACAAAGTTTGGACACAACAAGTAAATTGATTGAAAAAGCAGGCACATATAGAACATCATTAATGACTAAATTTGAAGAAAAACTAACAATACCAGAATATTTTGCAATTGCAAAATTTCCATTAGGCAATTTAATGTGAATAGGATTGATTTCAATATATGATTGAAACCAAGATAATGAATTGCATATGTGGTGACTAGCACCTGAATCAATGATCCAAGTACCAAGAACACATGCATTATGAGAAGAAAGATGAATACCTTTGTGAATCACTGATGAATGATCAGTGATGATGGAAGAACCAACCTGATTGGAGCTTGCAGAACCAACATTGGATGCAAGATTGGAATTCTGAAGGAGATTCATGAGCTTATCATACTGATCTTGAGAGAGTGATGGAGGAGTTGGAGCAACATTAGAATCAACACTACCTCCCTCAGCTGCAACATTATGAGCAGATGAAAACTTCTTCATGTGTGGTGGAACACCATTCTTTTTGAAGCAATTTTCAACCACATGATTGTCCTTTCCACAGTAAGAACAACTACGTGTAGAAGATTTTGAACTAGAAGAAGGTTTTGCAGATCTTGCAGCATTAACCAAAATCTTAGAATCATCAATTTCAGCAAAGTTACCTTGGCGTTCATGCTGGATAACTAGGGAAAAAACTCTGTTAATCGGAGGAAGAGGCTCCATGATCAAAATCTGTGACTTAACAGTGGAAAAATTCTCATTCAAACCAGTTAGAAAACGAACGGTTTGAAGCAAGGTGTGATTTCTACGCGCAGATCTCATAGCTTCGCAAGCACAACGCTGACGGCAAGTGCAAGAAGGAATTGGAAGATACAATTCCAATTCTTCCCAAAGAGTCTTGAGTTCAGAGTAGAAATCAGTTACAGAACGATTATCTTGTTTTAAAGCATAGATTTCTTGTTGAAGTTCAGAGATACAAACCAAATCACCTTGCGAGAAACGTTCACGAAGATCATTCCATATATCAATGGCGTTCTCCATGAATACCACAGATTGAGCAATCGAAGGAGAAATGGAGTTCAAAATCCAAGATGAAATCAACTGATTGCAACGGTGCCAAGCACGATATGCAGGATCAAAGTCATCGTACGACATTGGAAGAGCACCGGTGATGAAATCAAGCTTCATCTTCGCACCGAGCGCACGTTTCATAGAACGTGACCAAGAGTGGTAGTTAGAACCGGTGAGAAGAGGAGTAACAATAACGGAGGAAGGTCCATCGCCGGGATGGACATAGTAAGGAGAAGAATTGTCAAGAACGGGATCAGGTTGAGCTCGAACCATGATGAAAAACGGTTACGGCGGCGGAAGAAAACAGTTACGGTGGTGGAAAAGCGGTTAGGATCTTGAAGGCGGATGATACCATGTTATGATTCAAGGATAAAGAGAGAATTGAAGGAAAAGATTCATCATTATTGAATAGAATGAATTATTCTTACACTAAGATCACTTATATACAATCTAATGGATCTACCATAAGCTAAGCTACACTATCTACACAATAACTTGTGCTACAAGTTAGTTACAAAGTTGTTAGCTATACAATGTATAATGCATCTTAGGCTTGATCATGAGCATCACTTAACAATTATGGAAGATTTTCATTTACTTGTGGCGGCTTGCCCCCAATGTGTTTGCCTTACATCCGCCACTGGTAATATAATTAATGTTGCATGGAAAAGAGAAATTATAAGTTACTCCAGTTTACAAAATTGTCCTTCATTAATGGTATGGAAAAGATAAATTATGAGTTTGTTTACAAAATTGTTCTTTGTTAATGGTATGGAAAATATAAATTGAAGAATTTAAAAAAGATAGAGTAATAAATAGTTAATTGTATAATAGGAAAAATAACATTAAATATTTCATGGGTATTATAAGATGACTTATAATTTAGTACAAATTTTTTTCTCAAAACAACTTATAATTTGGTACGGATGAGTAATAATTAGAATTCTTTTCTATTGTAACCAACTCAATGTTTCTCTACATACCCATAGTTGAGAGCAAAGCCTCATAACAAATTAAGACTCATGGTTAACAGCAAAAATGAAAAGAATTTGGAAATTTTTATGAGCGGGAGCTACCTGATAGGGCGGGAGTTAGACGGGCAGTAAACAGTGTTAAATGGGAAGGGTGATATTTGTTGCATTGATTGACAAATAAGGGAGGTTAGTGTTCACTTACAAATTAGATAGGGTGTTTGTGTTATTTAAAAAGATCTAAAGGGAGGTCAATTTAATTCGTGTAATTGTATTGTTTAAAGCTCATCAATATCATCAACTTCCTTGGGCAAAATTGATATGAAACCTTCAAAATCTCTTAGTTTGAAGAATTTTCATGACAAAATGCCAAATTGCCAATAGATGAGATGCTAAGGGACAGAGGTGTTGTTTAGTAATTGTCAAACTTATCATATTGTGTCAGATGTAGTTACATCTGTCCATAATAAAGTGTAGCGAAAAGTGTGTGAACATCTGTCTAGCTGAGTCAGTTAGTTAGTTAGTTCGACAGTTACACATTCTGTTAGGTTGTTACTTCGAGAATAAGATACACTGTATAGCTTATAAATACAAATGTATACTCTGGTTTTTGAATCAGATGATTATCACTTCATTGTAATTCACTATTACTCTCAAATTAATAAAGAATTCATTTTTCTCTCTTCTCCTTCATCTCTCTCAAACCACAAAGTGTGTATATCTGATTTTGCTTCAACATTTTGTTACAACATATTGGTATCTAGAGCCTTTTGGTTCACAGTGTAGATTACACAAAGATCTAGATTCTTGGGTGAATTCTCATCACAGTATAGAATTCACATCCAGTATGAAGTGTTTGAGATGGATAAGAATGAGTCAATTGCAGAATATGTCTCAAAGGTGCAGGGTTTGGTTCATACAATGAAGAATTGTGGAGAAACCATAACAGATCACATGATCATAGAAAAGGTAATGAGAACTTTAATCCCTAACTATGATCACATTATTGCTGCTATACAAGAATTTGGTAGTTTTCCAACAATGCAATTGGAAGATCTTGTTGGCTCATTGGAAGCACATGAATTAGTGATAAATAAAAGAAAGAATGCTCAAGAAACTGTACAGGCTATGCAAGCACAAACATTCAAGAAGAATGGTGGGAATAAAGGAAAGAATCATGATAAGTCAAAGAATTTTTCACAAAAGCACAATAAATTTGATGGAAAATCTGAATCCTTCAAGAAAGGAGGAGGAACATCAAATTCAAAGAAAAAAGATAAGAGCCACATTCAGTGCTATAATTATGAAAAATATGGTCATTATGCATCTGATTGCTGGTACAAGAAAGGGAAAGAAAAGGCAACAGATTCAGAAGATGATGAAGCAAAGCTTGTGCAAGAAGGTTCAAGTAGTGGAGCAGTCGCATTCATGGCTGCAGTTTCTGAAGAGAGAACTACATCTACATCTGCTCAACATCTGGAGAATGGTTTTTCGATACAGGTTGTTCCAACCATATGACATGACATCAGAACTGGCTAAACAAATTTGATGACACAAGAAAAACAAAGTTAAGTTAGCAGATGGCAGATGCATTCAAGTAGAAGGAACTGGTAACATGGTGATCAAGAGAAAGAATGAGAGTTCAACCATAGTGAAAGACATCTTGTTTGTACCAGGTATGGATTGTAACTTACTTAGTGTTGGTCAATTGATAGAGAAAGGCTTCTCAGTCAGTATAAAGAATGAGAATTTTGAGTTGTATGATCCTGCAAATATGTTAGTATTGAGGTCACCTTTGGCTAAGAATAGAACATTCAAAACTGTGATCAACAATACTGAAGTTGAATGTATGAAGGCTGCAGTAGCAGAATATAAGAAAAATTGGTTATGGCATTTAAGGTTTGGTCATTTAAACTTTAAATACTTGAATCAATTAGCAAGTAACGAGATGGTAGCAGGATTGCCCAGGAATGCATTCACAAAATCTTTGCCACTAAGATCAACAAGTGTTTTGGAAGTTGTACACTCATATGTGTGTGGACCATTTGATGTAGAATCACTTGGTGGAAACAGATATTTCATAACATTTGTGGATGAGTATAGCAGAAAGTTGTGGATACACTTGATGCAGTCAAAGGATGAGGCACTTGATGTATTCAAGAATTTGGTAGAGAATCAAAGCAGCAAGAGAATTAAAATTCTCATAACTTATGGAGGTGGTGAGTATACTTCAAGGAAGTTTGAGTCATTTTGTGAAGAAAATGACATTGAACATGAAGTCACAGCTCCATACACACCTCAACACAATGGTTAGGTTGAGAGAAGGAACATAACCATACTTGACATGGGCTAGATGCATGGTGAAGCATAGAAATCTACCTAAGCCATTTTGGGGTGACGTAGTTAACACTGCAGTTTATGTGTTGAACAGATGTCCAACAAGAAAGTTGAAGGATAAGGTTCCTGAAGAGGTCTAGTATGGCAAGAAGCCAAGTGTCAGTCACTTTAGTGCATTGTGTTACAAGCATGTACCAGAGGCCAAAAGAAAGAAACTGGATGATAGAAGTGAGTCTATGATTCTAGTAGGCTATCATGCAACTGGTGCATACCCTAAGTCAAAGAAAATGATATTTAGCAGAGATGTCATAATTGATGAAGCAAAATCCTGGGATTGGATATCTGGCAGCAATACAAGCAAGCCAATGATGAGCCTGACTGAAGATGAAAACACTGACAGTGAGACAGGTGTAGATACACCAGATGTTAGATCACCAGACACTCATGTTAATATAGAAACAAGAGCCAAATCAACAAGGACAAGAAGAGCTCCAGCTAGATTACAAGATTGTGAGCTTGCACATGACAATGAATTCAATGATGATGGTGAATTAGTGCATTTTGCATTATTGGCAGGTGCTAAGCTAATTAACTATCTTGAAGCCTTAAATGACAGAAAATGGAAGAAAGCCATAGAAGAGGAGTTAAATGCTATTGAAATAAACCAGACTTAGGAGTTAGTGAAACTTCCAGCAGAAAAGAAAGCCATAGCAGTAAAATGGGTTTTCAAGGTAAAACTCAATCCAGATGGTTTAGTAGCAAAGTACAAAGCAACATTAGTGGAAAGAGGCTTCTTACAAAAGGCAGGGTTAGATTACTCTGAAGTTTATTCACTTGTGGCTAGAATTGAAACAGTGAGGCTGGTTATAGCTATTGCAAATGCAAGATATTGGCCTATGTACTATATGGATGTGAAGTCTGCATTTTTTAATGGACCACTCGAGGAACTAGTTTTTGTGACTTAGCCACCTGGTTTTGTGATTAAAGACAAGGAGAATATGATATACATGTTGAAGAAGGCATTGTATGGATTGAAACAAGCTCCAAGAGCTTGGAACAAAAGAATTGATGGATTTCTTGTGAAACTTGGTTTCATCAAGTGCAAATCAGAATATGGAGTTTATGTGCAAAAATCAATGTCTAGCATCATTTTAATATATTTGTATGTAGATGATCTTTTGATAACTGGAAGTGACATAGTGAAGATCAATGAATTCAAAATTGTTATGATGACTGAGTTTGAAATGACAGACTTGGGTTGAGTTTCTTACTTCTTAGGAATTGAGTTTCTGAGAACTACAAGAGAGTTGATGCTACATCAAAAGAAGTATGTTGGAGAGATATATGTTTTGCTGTAGGCTTGGTAAGTAGGTTCATGGAAGAGCCTAGAAAGTCACATATGAATGCAGCCAGAAGAGTGTTGAGATACATTGCAGGTACACTTGAGTTTGGAATTCTCTTTCCAACATCAGCAAGGAATGCAAGGCAAGAGATAATTTGTTGTTCAGATGCTGACTGATGTGGTGACAAGATTGATAGAAGGAGTACCACTGGTTATTTCTTCAAGTTCATGGATGCTTTAGTTTTTTGGTGTTCAACGAAGCAACCTGTAGTTGCCCTTTCATCATGTGAAGCAGAGTAGATTTGCTGGTTCATATGCTGCTTGTCAAGCTTTATGGATTGAATCAGTTTTAAAGGAGCTAAAGGTAGGTGTTGAAAGACTAATCAAGTTGCAGATTGACAACAAGTCTGCCATAAACTTAGCTAAGAATCCAGTGCTTCATGGTAGAAGCAAACATATCGAGGCAAGGTTTCACTTTCTAAGGGAGCGAGTTAATCAAGGAAGCCTAGAAGTGGAGCATTGTGCAACTGAGTCTCAGATTGCAGATATTCTGACAAAGAGTTTGGAAACTGACAGGTTTTTAAGCCTTAGAAATTCACTAGGTGTTTTTTAACTTAAGAATTGATGTATAGGTTTGAAATTAAGGGAGTATGTTGTTTAGTAATTGTCAAACCTATCATGTTTTGCCAGATGTAGTTACATCTGTCCATAATAAGGTGTAGCGACAAGTGTGTGAACACATTCTGTTAGGTTGTCTAGCTGAGTCAGTTAGTTAGTTAGGCAGTTACACATTCTGTTAGGTTGTTACTTAGAGAGTAAGATACACTGTATAGCTTATAAATACAGATATATACTCTAGTTTTTGAATCAGATGATTATCACTTCATTGTAATTCACTATTACTCTCAGATGATTTTGTTTCAACATTTTGTTACAACAAGGGGTTGCTAGTTACCTTCTGTCTGCAGCTTGTGCTTCAAGTAATCTGAAACCTTACAACATTTATTCTTTTCTTGTCCATATGCTTTGAAAATCTGGGCCTAGTTCTTTGACGTTCTGCACAACAGTTATAAAAATGTCTTTGATTGATGATCTTGTCAACATTTGTGATAAAGCTACATTAGTTAATATTTTAAGCACAATGTTTTTTTTTTAAAAAATGGATTTTAAGGAAAAATGCTAACTAGTGCCCGTAGTTAATTAATGAATCAAAAGTATTAAAATTGTCTTGAAACTTGTATAGTCAAAATTTTTTTAAAATCTATAAAAAAAATTAATGTAAAATTTAGTATTATTTTTGGGTTTGTTAACTAGTGTTCCGAAGCACTAATTAACATGACCCATGTTTTAAGGTATACCGGAAACCAAATTAAATTTCAGAACGCTTATGCACTTCAATTTTGTCATTGTCTTACTAGTTTCAAATGTTGCTTTATCGGGTAACAAATCCAAGTGCTTCGCCAATTCATCCATCACAAACTTCATTATTTTGAAACTCCTGACAAAAAAATAAAATGGAATTACTTGCTTCAAAGTGCGAGTTTTTAGCCACTCGTAACACAAAAATAAAAATTTGCAGGTTGGTCCGCCCTGCTCCCGCTCTATTTTTTCAACTAGCTAAGCGGAGTGGCCCAATTAGAGGGGTCGAGTTCAAACTTTTGGCTTAGTTCACAAAAAATAGCAAGTTAAACAAACAAACCGACTCATTTTACCATCCCAATAGTCATCCTAGTTTCTTTTTATGAGAGAAATTTTACTTCAATTCTTCTTCATCCATCGAAAATAAGTGATTTTAGGTCTTTTAATTTTTTGGCTCGAAATCACCATGCATCCTTTTCCGCTCATTTATATATATATATATATATATATATATATATATATATATATATAGAGAGAGAGAGAGAGAGAGAGAGAGAGAGAGAGAGAGATATGTACTATGAGAATGATATTGTTATATGAGAATATGAGAATGAATCTTAACCATTAGATTAAAAATAGACATTTTGCATTAAAAGACTTATTAACAATAAAACATGTTTCTCTCTCTACTGTATCATTTCTCATAAACCAATACACTTTGTCTTCTCCAACCCACCACCACCATGACGATATGCAAATCTGGAACTTCAAATTAAGGAAAGAAAAATCCAATTACAGAACATGTCTCTTATCTAGTGAAGGGGTTTGCTGCAACATAAATTCTTTCATCTCTTCCAGTCACTTCAATTTTTGTTGCCAATTTCTAGTGCCGCCAATATTATAAACAGATTTCAAACAAAATAAAGTGCTCAAAGATTAAATTTTATAATCTGGCGGTGACATGAATCATTTCAATTGAAGAATCAAACCCATAAAGAGTTGTGCTTGTCAATTTTTCTACTGTGAATGCTTTAATAGAGACAACGAACAATAACGACGAATCGACAAGCAACAGGAGAACAACGGCGGACAACAACAACACGGCAAAATTGACCGACACGGCAAACAACGATGTTGACTATGAATGTTCAATGGCGAACAACGACGTCGACGGAAGCAACGGGAGAACAACAACACGGTAAAAACGACCGACACGGCGAAATCCACAAGGCGAAAAACGGCAACCAACGACAGCAAAATGACTCTCAACGCTGAACAAGATGTCGAAAAGAGATGCAATGAGAAAATGAGAGAGGAAGAAGAAGCGATAAAATGGGTAAAAAAACATTAAAAAAGATAGGTTGTCACTCACTTAATCCATGTATTTCAATCCAATGGTTAAGATTAATTCTCATATTCGTATATAACAATATCATTCACATAGTATTACATCGTATGAGTGTAGCATTGTTGTCCTTGGTGCGACAAGGTAATTGGTTTTTCATGTTTGTATGCCGGAATATTTGTTCAGCTCAGATTGACAAAATAACTTTCGATTCAATGTAGATTTATCTAATGTTGAGCTGGTGATCAACACTACATATTCAAATGCATAGTATTCCGGTCACTTTAACTTTATCAATTTTGTAGTTGTTTTGTCGTTAACTTGATATTGTGAACTTATTCACATATTCATATAGTTTTATACTACAAAAGATAATTGCATTTTGCGACGGTTCTGGAGGCTATTAGCGGCGGTTTGAAGCGTCGCAAAATCTTGGTGTCGGAACCACAAAATGTGACGGTAATGTCAACTCACTGCCGCACAAACCTTCGCAGACGGTCTTGCGGCGATTAATAGCGTCGCAATACACATAAATGGAGCTGAAATTTTTGAACTATTCCGCGGCGGTTTTGAACTGTCGCCCTTGTATTTTACTGTTTAGCGGCAGTTTGAAACCGTCGGAATATATATCGTTTTTTAAAAAAAAATAATTCTGGCCTTATTTTTCCTGCAATTATTTGTTCTTTTCCGTTTCTTTTTTTTTTTTTTTTTGGAATTAACTTCTTTTTTTTACAACATAATGTAATTCAAATCTTCCCAAAATATAACATAAGTGTGAATATATTAATAATTGGCATAGCCACAAACACATTAAGTGGCTGTAGCTAAAATTAACACAAAAATAACAATATCAAATGTTGCACATTAATACTTGAGAAGTTTGATCTCATAAAGGCTTTGATCAAAGAAATCCTTGTCGTAAGCCACTAGATTTTGGTCTAGTGGTGAGGGGTTTGAGTAGGGGCGTCTCTGGGTTTTAGGAGACCCTGCGCAAAATATAAAATGGCCCCTTAATATAAAAAAATTATTTTTTTTATTAAAAATAACTGTCGATTTAAATTGCGTATAATATAAAAAAAAATCATTTTTATTCTTGTAAACATATAGATTATCAATATTAAACCAATTGCATCAAATCAAATGAGATAAGAAATACAAAATAATTATCTTTGTATATAACGTCAAAAAAGAACCTCCTAATCTGAGTTTAAATTTTATGGAAAGATTAAAATGGACTAAAACTATATTTCCGAGTATAGATAACTAATCTATTGATATTCATATGATATTATATGAACATTAACAATATATAACTATTAGTTTAGGGCCTAAAAATTAATCTATTAATATACATATACATATGTCTCTACATCAACACCTGGGCGCAGATCTTGAGCTTGTATAGCTTTATTAAATGTAGTAGGTGACATGATAGCGGTCAACTATTACAAAATTTAAAACAACTTGTAAATTCTTGTCCTGGGATGTAATGTAACGTTTTGAATGAATAAATATCTTATTTTTAATAAATATATTATTTAAATTTGAAAATAAGTCGTTTTCCACGTTTTCTTTTCATTCATTATAAATTATAATGCGTTCTTTGAAATGTTTTTTTGCGTGAATGTTTTATCATTGATTAGAAGGCCAGTGAGATAGTGGCCAGAAACACATTGACAATGACTGCAAGATTATTAAGGTTAAAAAGAATTTCAAAGACAAACTTCTAAGAACTATTTTGAATTTTCATATTATTAAATGGAAGAATGATGAAAGCTTGTTGGAGGGACAAGGTGACAAAATTGGGTATGCTGGCTTTTAAGCATCTTTCTTCATGATAGGGTCACAGGGAACAATGCTAAGGTCATTTCTGTTTAAATTAGAGACTAGAAAATCTAATTAATCTTATTATAATGTTTTAAACATGTCTACGAAATATTCATTCAAAAAGACACATAAAAGAATGGACTAAAACTAGCACTGACAATGACCCGAGCCAACTCACAAATAGTTCGAAACTTGATTCATTAGTTGACTCATTGAACTTGGTTCATGAACTAAATGAATTGAACTTGAGTTAAAAATTAAATTCGTTAAATAAATGAGCTGAACATAAACTATACGCGTAAATGATCTTTTTAGTTCAGTTTAAACCTATATTTGGCTATAGCCTATACCTTTGCACTTTAATTTGTTTTAAACTCTCCCTTTACCACAAAAATAAATTTGTATGCGTTTATGCATTATACATTTGTGGTGATTTTTATATTTCTTGTTTTTTTGTATTTATGTCGGCTTGAATTTTATACGTGTTTGTCCATTATACATTTTGGGTGACTTTTGTTGGAATATTTTATAATATTCTAATAATATTATGTGGGCAAATATCTTTATATAATTATATTAGCTATTTATCAATTAGAAGCCTTAATTGATTAAGTGATCAAATAAAGTTAAAAGGCTTATTAGATTTCTATTTAGAAATTAATTAATTAATTGGATATGGGTTCAATATGAGTGGATGTCAGGATGGCCCATTTCGGAATAATGGGAACCCTAATTGGCCATCACACTATATATAGGCTATGGTCCCCAATATACCGGACACACCGCATATCGACTCTTCACCCCATCTGAATAGTCCTAAAGGCATAAGGAGTCCTGGTTGAGGAAGAACCATAAGTCAACGGGTGTTCGTCATCCGATTCTGTTTCAGGTCAGTTCATCAAGTGGATTCATCTATCCATGTATTCCTATAATCCTTGATAAATCAACATGTCGTAGATCCTATTTTATATACATGCTTGTTTTTATTTGGCTTCCGCACTAAAGTAAGATTATAATTTAATCTTTATTATTAAGAGCATGTATATAATTAAATTATTAAGTTAATTCCAACAAGCGGTATCAGAGCAGGTCTTCATAGTTGATTTATTAGCATTCAATAGATTGGGATAATAAGGCTTTGCGTTGCAATTTTCTTTATGGTTATGGTTTTGGTAGTTCAAATCGATCCGGTGGGTTTAATTAAAGGCATGACAAATTTCAATTTTTGTGAATTTGTGTCAAAGTTTTTTTTTTTTCTTCTTCTTCTTCACCAGATTGAATGTTTCGATGATTAAGGATCCCATTAAAATAATTGATTTAAATCCAGGTTGTTTCTTTGAGATCATTTATTTTATTTGAAGTGTTTTGTGATTTTAATTATTTGGTACTAATTAAAATCGAATACGTGAACTGGCTAGCATCGGAAAAATTGGACATTGATATGATATATTAAGCTTAAATTTGAATATGAGGATTTTAAGTGATTGTATCTTACTGTTTTCTTCAATTTATCAAAATATACAAAGTTATGGAAAATAAAATCCGGTTGATTTTACTGTCAAAAAAAAAAAAATCCGGTTGATTTGTTTTCTATTTTATGGTTCATATACTTTTATCAGGTTTATTAGTAGTATATTTTGATCATATCTATTATTTGGTCAAATTTTGTGTGACCATTAATAAGGATTAAAGACTATGATTATTTTTCTAATCTCCAGATGCCAATTTTATTTTAATTTTCGGATCATATTATACTTATATATCCTTGATCCAACTTTATGTTATGTATAATTGTATTGGAAAATTGAGCAGTAGTTTTTCCGGATCATATTTCTATGATAATCTATTCTCGATGCGAAAGCATGTTTTCGGTGACTTTCAGTTTGATACAATCTTTCGGTTTGACGTATAAAGTTTGGTATAATGTCATACCCATTGTTATAGCAAATTCAGATATGTTATCGTCTACTAAGGGTTTATATTTTATTTTTTGATGATTCAATTTTTTTTTAAGGATTAAAATTGATTCACATTAGTTTTGTACTTGAAGTTTATTTTGAGAAAAATAAGGTATATAAAGATTTGGTATATATATTTGGTTATTGTATATATTTTTGTACAAGATTAATTGCCGTTAAATAGCAATTATAAGATTCTCAAAATATCCTTAAAAAAAAAAAAGATTCTCAAAATATTTTGATCAAATTTGTTTGGTATGTACAGAAATTAAAGTTTTGATTCTTTAATTTTTTGGGAAAATATAAATTCTATAATTATTTGTTTATTTATAGAATATAAAGTTTTTTTTTTCTTTTGTTTTAGAAATATCATTCTAAAACTAGTTGATTATTCATTTACAGAATCATTGAGCATATGTGAATAAATTGTGGCATGAGATTCATTGGTATATATAAAGATTTAATTTTATTTGAAATTAAATATTTTGTTTGTAGCATGATTATGATGTTTGAGTTAATTGTTATTATGTTTCATGTTATATATTCGGATATATTTCATGCTAAAATTTAGGTTTTTTGTGAGTTTGTTCTCACATTAAGGGATGTCGTTTAATCTTGTGATTATCAGGTAACATCATAAGGAAAATGGCCTACATTTTGTGAGTAGTGCCTTGTAAATTTAAGACTTTTCTCATTTGATTTAATAAATTGTCAGATGATTTTGACTGTCTTGGTTGAAACAACAAGTTACAAAAGTAATCTCTGTTGCGTAGATTTGATTCAGTTAGAATCACATAAGGATGTATAAAATTATTCATGCAAACTTGACATTCTGGTATCACTAAAATGATGTTACAACAGATGTTCCAACAACTGCTTTATGAATAATGTTGTACTTATTGTTGGCACATCTGTCGAAACATGTGTAAATGACAGGAAGTAAATAAATTGCACAAGTAATTGTTAACCCAGTTCAGCCAACCTGCCTACTCTGGGGGATACCAATCCAGGAAGGAAATCCACTAATAGCTCTAGTCACTAAGACCTCCAGCAAACCCTCAGGCTTACGTCTTACACTAAGACCTCCAGCAAACCCTTGGTTTACGTCTTATAACCTCGACACTATTCATGCAACTTATGCCTAGGAACTCATAGACATGAGATCCCATCTCACTTCCACTCAACCAACACAACCTGTGTTGTTCATACAATGTTGGATACAATGTGGTGACAATCACCAAGACAATATTTCACTCTTACTTAAAAGCTTCGAGTAAATCACACACGGTCAACTCCGTACTTCAAAGCTTGGGAGTAACCTTAAAAACAAACACAACAAACTCAGTTCTTATCTTGTGTTATAGAATCCACAAGTAAGAATCACAAATAACAAATACAGACACTTTGACTCAATAAAGACTCAAATGTATATTTCAATATATTTCAATGAGATACTTAGTCTTGGTCTTCATATAAATAGTGAGCTAGCACGCTCCACTTTCTTCAAGATAGATAGGACGCTCCTTCAGAGTCATAAAGGTGATCTGATTCAATCTCAATGATCATCAATGATAGATCAAAACATTCCTAAAGTGTTTGAATGACTTAAGGAGATAAGTATAGTCATACAATTGTTCCATTAAGTCTGACTTATCTCAAAAACATTTGATCAGATCAAATCTTCAACAAAACGCGCTCCTATGTGGATTTCCATATATAGAAGATGCTCGTATTAAATGCGCGAGATTTCCTTAGCAAATAACATGTTGTAACGAATGTTGTAACATGTCTTCCAACATCTTGCTTGTATATTTGTTTTAGCAAAATTAGGCCAATTCAAATATCCAACAATCTCCCCCTTTGGCAATTTTTGGCTAAAACAATTTCTGGCCATTTAATCACCTATGAGAGATAAAAAACACGCAATCCTTCAAGTCACCATGATCACACAAAAATGAAGAATGTTAGAGCAACTTAAACAAAGTATCAAAGGCAGGCAGTAGCGGAGTCATCATCAAATAGCCTCGAACAAATAAAACATGTGTTAACAAAATGTTTCAACATGTTCAACCAGCATGGTATCAATGCATGTGGTCTTCCAATCAGAGCAATGAGCATCCATCTAGCAAAAACTCCCCCTGAATTCATCAGCTCGTGCATTATCTCAGGGTAAATTTTTTTTTACTCCCTCTGAACACAAGCTTACTGCTACTCCACAGACAAGTGTCTTAGAACATGTCACAACAAAAGACACAACAACATAGTAGCAGAACAACAAACATCAAAGTACTACTCCCCCTTTTTAGCCACAAAATGTGCCAAAATAGTGAAGCATAGTATCCAAAGTGCAGAAACAAAACAAGATTACAAACCATGCACTCAGAAGGTGCTAAAATCCAGGGCAATGAACCCATAAACCAAATAAAAGTAAACGTGCATAAAAAACAAGTAAAACTTGTAACACAATCATTCTTCATCACTGCTACCAGAGTCATCATCCTTAGCATCTGTAGCAGCCTCAGTGTCAGAGTCTTCATTGTCATTAGCATCCTTTGGTTCATCATCAGCAACAACATCTTTATTTGCTTTGACAGTCACCTCTTAAGCCTCCAAGGATTAGATCATCCTTTCAAACATCAGCTTCTTCTCATCGAGCTTGTCTTTCTGCTTATCAATCTCCTGACATTGAACCATTAGAGCAGCAATGATCTCCATTCTAGTCATAGGACCAGCTGCACCAGTAGATGTCCCAACAATGTTTGCAACATTATGGTCTCCAAACAACTTGTGATGAAAGGTGAAGGCAGTTTCCCTTTTCTTAGGAGTATCAGTAATGATCTTGATATCAGGGTATTGATCCAAAATGATCCCATATAATAAAGATGGAAATGCTATAGGCATCTTAACAGCAGTGGATCTAATGTGCTTAACAGTTTGATCAAAAATATAGGTACCATAATCATAATCAACTTTGGTTCCTACAACATAAATAAAATGACCCAAACCTATTGCAACATTTGTGGCATGCTTGGTTGGTACCTAGTTTGTAGACCCAATCCTATTCAGGATGGCATACTTCATAATCAGCTTACTAGTGGGTATTAACTTGTTTTTAGGCCACACCTTGACCTTGCCAGCAGTAATCTCAGTACTTACAGCATCATTAGCCACCTCTAGTTCAGGCTTAGGTTCAACAGATCTTCCAAGATAATTATTGATCACAGTAGGAGAAAAGTCAATACATTTACCTCTGACATACACCTTTTGATAATCCTTGCTCAGTGGATTATCACACTCCTCAGGAATGTTGACAAGGAATTCTTTGACAAGGAGTTCATAGCATGGACTAAAGTCAGCAACAGTTTTCAACAAACCTGCTTCCTTGATGAGGTGAAAGATGTCTTGACATTTGAGGGCATCTTTTGTCAGTTCCCTCTCAACAGCAAGTCTCCTCTTGTATATATAGTCCCATCTTAGTGTTGGGAAATCGTTTCATAAAACATTTTTATAAACGCAGCGGAATTTTAAAGTTTAGAATTTCCCATCAATGGATTCTTGTGAATGAGCATGATCAGGTCTAGAATATTACCTTTGAAGAACAAATTCGTGGTCGCCTTTCTTGATCACAAGCACCGCACTTGCAGCACCTCCACTTAGTCCACACGAACAGGAACCTTCGATCTCACAGTGCTAGCTGTTCTTGGATGAAGGCTGAGGGAATTTTGTGCGGTTTTAGGGTTTAGAGAAATTCAGAATTCTTCTAAACTCAGTTAGGGTTTCAAAAACGTAACTACTGAACTTCATAAGGCTCTATTTATAGAGTTTCTTATGAGGTCTTTAGTTTACACGAAATTGGGCTTCTCAAGCCCAATAACCGTTTTTCACTAACTGCACCCCCACAATAAGTCTTACTTATTTTTCCCTTCTTAACTGTCCTTATGTGTGTGACCCTGTAGGTTCTTATGACGTTGGCAATAATATTAATCGTAATATTATAAACAGTGAGCGGTATCTAGCAACACATCACTGTTACCCAAGTCACAGGAATGTCACGTGATCTGACTAACCTTTCCGTGATAAATATCTTGTGTATAATTACCCTTTTGTCCTCATGTCTATATTGAACACAAGGCATAGTATGTCATCCTTGTCTAGTTCAATATTGGGCCCATAGACATATCTCCCGTTATGTAGGAGGGACAAATTCCATCTAGGTCACTCATGTCCCTCAGCATGATTCGTGGGATACCCATCAACCAACTTTATAATTATCCAGTTACGGATAACGTTTGAATGGCAACAAGGTATTACACTCCTGCATCTAGGGTACATAGTGGTTTCAGGTCGAAGGGTGGAATACACCTTTTATCACTATGAGAAAACTTATGACATTTCATAACACTCTATGTAGTATTCTCATGGTGGGTCAATCCGATATAAAGTTACCCTTAACATTTATATCTATGTGAAGACTTGATAACTCATTATCCATGATCAGTGAGATATGATCATCAGTCTACCAACATAATAGTCTTTATGCTTTAACGTTATCCCATTTCACAATAAAGCTTGACTATGGATATGTTTAAGAATAGTGTTCTTATATTTAATGGAATCTCACGATTAAGTCATACTTAACGTTCCATACAATGAACTTACTATTCTAGGGACTCTATTATTATTTAACACATACACATAATAAAGAAAAGCCTTTATTTAATAAGTAAATTATTCAATACATTTATTATGCAATTATAAATAATTGGCCTCTAGGGCTTACACCAACAATCTCCCACTAGCACTAGAGCCAATCAGGCATACTCCTAATACCTATGCCCCTAGTGTGGCCCTCATGCTTCGGCTGAGCAAGAGGCTTTGTAAGTGGATCAGCAGCATTGTCAAGTGTTGGTACTCTGCATATTTTCACATCTCCTCTATCAATTATTTCTCGAATAAGATGATAGCGCCTGAGTATGTGTTTGGACTTTTGGTGAGATCTAGGTTCCTTAGCTTGTGCGATTGCACCATTGTTGTCACAAAATAATTCAATGGGATCCACAATGCTAGGGAATATGCCAAGTTCAGTAATGAACTTCTTTATCCAAACAGCTTCCTTTGCTGCATTTGATGCAGCGATGTACTCAGCTTCGGTTGTAGAATCAGCAACTGTATCTTGCTTTGAACTCTTCCAGCTCACAGCGCCACCATTTATGCAAAACACATAGCCTGATTGCGACCTAAAGTCATCCCTATCTGTTTGGAAGCTAGCATCAGTGTAACCAATTACATTTAGCTCTTCTTGGCCTCCATATATTAGGAATGAGTCTTTAGTCCTCCTTAAGTATTTAAGGATGTTCTTGACAGCCACCCAATGAGCCTCACCAGGATCAGACTGATAACGGCTTGTTGCGCTTAAGGCATATGAAACATCTGGTCGAGTACATATCATGGCATACATGATAGATCCTATAGCCGATGCATAAGGGATCTTACTCATGCGGTCTCTTTCTTCCTTAGATGAAGGAGACTGTGTCTTTGAAAGACATAGGCCATGTTGCATAGGAATAAATCCTTTCTTGGAATCATGCATATTAAAGCGTCTTAACACTTTATCTATGTATGTACTCTGGCTCAGGCCAAGCAGTTTTTGTGATCTATCTCTATAGATTCTTATTCCTAATATATAGGCTGCTTCACCCAGATCTTTCATAGAAAAGCAATTCCCTAACCAAGTTTTAATTTGTTGCAAGGTAGGGATGTCGTTTCCTATTAGTAATATGTCATCTACATATAATACTAGGAATGCGACTATGCTCCCACTAACCTTCTTGTAAACACAAGTCTCATCTTCATTTTGAATGAATCCGTACTGTTTTACAGTTTCATCAAAACGAAGATTCCAACTTCTGGAAGCTTGCTTCAATCCGTAGATTGACCGCTGTAATTTGCATATCTTTTTGGCTTCTCCTGGAATGCAAAAGCCTTCAGGTTGTGTCATATACACATCCTCAAGGAGACTCCCATTAAGGAAGGCAGTTTTTACATCCATCTGCCAGATTTCATAATCATAGTATACAGCGATGGCAAGTAAGATCCGAATGGATTTGATCATCGC
Source organism: Trifolium pratense (assembly GCF_020283565.1). Lineage (NCBI taxonomy): Eukaryota > Viridiplantae > Streptophyta > Magnoliopsida > Fabales > Fabaceae > Trifolium > Trifolium pratense. The sequence goes on along the minus strand of NC_060063.1, from coordinate 23,491,958 downwards.
AACTGGTGAAAATGTTTCATCATAGTCTACCCCATGAATTTGTTTGAAACCTTTAGCAACCAATCGCGCTTTGTAGGTCTGTACCTTTCCATCCATGTCAGTCTTCTTCTTAAAGACCCACTTGCATCCTATGGGTTTAATCCCATCAGGAGCCTCCACCAAGTTCCAAACTTGATTTGTGTACATGGAATCCATTTCAGATTTCATGGCTTCAAGCCACTTCTCAGATTCAGGGCCAGTAATGGCCTCTTGGTAAGTCACAGGCTCATCTTGATCCATGAGTAATACATCACCTTGTTCCGATATGAGATATCCATATCTTTCAGGTTCTTGACGTATCCTGTTGGACCTACGTGGTTCTTGTGTTATATGAGCAGGATTCTCTATCACAACATCTTGTGCATCCCGCTCTTGTTCCTCCATTGGTGTGTCATTACTTTGTGGATCGTGAATTTCTTCAAGATCTACTTTCCTCCCACTGATTCCTTTGGAAACAAAGTCCTTTTCTAGGAATACTCCTGTTCGAGCGACAAACACTTTGCCCTCCGAAGGATTGTAGAAGTGATATCCTTTTGTCTCTTTTGGATATCCCACAAAGAAGCACTTGTCAGATTTAAGTTCAAGTTTAGTAGAAATTTGACGTTTTACATAAACTTCGCAACCCCAAATCTTTAAGTAAGACATATGTGGTTTCTTGCCACTCCACATCTCATATGGTGTCTTTTCAACCGTTTTAGAAGGAACACGGTTAAGTGTATAAGCTGTTGTTAATAGGGCGTGTCCCCAAAAGGAGTTTGGAAGATCAGCGTGACTCATCATAGACCGCACCATGTCCAACAAGGTTCGGTTTCTTCTCTCAGACACACCATTCCATTGTGGTGTTCCAGGAGGAGTGAGTTGGGATAAGATCCCACACTCTTTTAGATGGTCATCAAACTCTAGGCTTAAATACTCACCTCCTCGATCTGATCGAAGGGTTTTGATTTTCTTTCCTAGTTGGTTTTGTACTTCATTTTTAAATTCTTTGAACTTTTCAAAGGATTCGGATTTATGCTTCATTAGATACACATATCCATATCTACTGTAGTCATCAGTAAATGTGATGAAGTATTGAAAACCACCTCTAGCATGTGTGTTCAATGGTCCACATACATCAGTATGTATGAGAGCCAAAAGATCACTTGCCCTTTCACCTTTACCAGTGAATGGGGTCTTTGTCATTTTTCCCAATAAACAAGATCTGCATGTTTCAAAAGATTCATAATCAAATGAATCCAAGAGCCCATCTTTATGGAGCTTGGAAATGCGTTTCTCATTTATATGGCCTAAACGACAGTGCCAAAGGTATGTAGGATTTAACTCATTAGGTTTAATCCTTTTTGTATCAATGTTATATATTGGCATTTCAAGATCAAGAATATATAATCCATTACTCATTTGTGCTGTGGCATAAAAAATATCATTTAAATAAATGGAGCAACAATTGTTCTTTATTATAAATGAAAAGCCAAGTTTATCCAAACAAGAAACAGAAATAATATTCCTGCTAATGGCAGGTACATAAAAACAGTTCTCTAACTGTATTATTAAACCAGAAGGTAAAGTCAAATTATAAACTCCTGCAGCTAATGCGGCAACTCTTGCTCCATTTCCCACTCGTAGGTCGACTTCACCTTTAGCCAATCCTCTACTCCTTTGCAGCCCCTGCACATTAGTACAAATGTGAGAACCACATCCAGTATCTAATACCCATGTAGAAGAAGTAGATAAATTAATTTCAATAACAAAGATACCTGCTGAATTGGAGCTCTCTACTCCATTCTTTTTATGTTCCAGGTATTTTGGGCAGTTCCTCTTCCAATGTCCAGTCTTGTTACAGTGGAAGCACCTACCCTCCTTTGCAACTCCCCTAGTGGGCTTCAAGGCTTTAGGGGTAGGTTTGGGTTTGGCAACTTCCTTGCCCTTCCCTTTGACTCCCTTTCCTTTGTTGCCCTTCCCTTTGTTTCCATTGCCAATCATAAGAACATGGTTGGACTTCCCTTTTGTTTTCATGTTCTGCTCAGCTTGCCTCAACATGCCTAGCAGTTGTGGCAGAGTCTTCTCCATGTCCGACATGGTGAAGTTCAGAACAAACTGATTAAAACTCTCCGGCAACGATTGCAAGATCAGATCAGTTGCAAGCTCATTTCCAAGTGGAAATCCCAATTTTTCTAAGTTCCCCACGTACCCAATCATCTTGAGCACATGTGGACTTACTAGAGATCCCTCAGATAGCTTGGCTGAAAACAGGGCTTTGGAAACCTCAAACCTCTCAATCCTGGCTTGCTCTTGATAGAGCGTTTTCAAGTGTTCGATCATATCGAACGCATTCATGTCCTCATGTTGCTTCTGAAGCTCAGAGGTCATGGTAGCCAGCGTGAGGCACTTTGCATCCATGGCATCATCAAGATGCTTTTGATAAGCATCCCTTTGAGCCTTAGGAGCATTGGCCGCAGGTTCATCCTCCGGGTTAGGTTGGGGTTCCTCAATAGCATACAACTTTTTCTCGTGCATGAGGACTATCCTCAAGTTACGATGCCAATCAAGAAAATTTGTCCCAGACAATTTTTCTTTGTCAAGAATGCTTCGCAAAATGTTGTTCGAAGTATTGGTGTTTGACATGGTGATCTACAATTGTAAAAGTGAAAATATAAGTATTGAACAATTTTAATACACATTTAATTAGGCCTTTAATTAAACATGTGCTCTCACTATTTTACTCAAAACAAATGACCCTCGACATTTGATTCGGAAAATCCCGTTGGAAGATTTTCTAGTGAGAATGAGATCCATATTTCACTTCGTTTTAAGTCAGCGTTGGGCTGATTACACAAAACTTAGTTATTTAGGTAGGAAACTCCTTTCCAATTGTATCTCATACAACTCTCATATCCTTTCTATTGGGTGAATAACACTTATTCTAATCCATCATATGGAATAACCCAATACTTGCTTCTAAAGTCATATAATCTTATTATATTTTCTTTAGTTAAGTTAGACCCATTAAATAGCGATCGGATAAATAAATTACCTCACCGCAACTTATCAATATTGACAATGCACTTCGCGTTGGCAAAACCTACATTGATCGATATTGATCTTGAAGGGCGCTATTCGTTGGAAAGCGATAAAACTTAATATTAATTCCTTTGAGGGCTTTTATAATTAATTTGATCTCACCTTACCACGGCTTACATACAATGACGTCACTCCATACATAACATGCATCAACATACATAATATAATAAAATGATATGGTTATGGCCCCTAGCGTGATTGTTCCCTCAAGCAAATGAGAGAACCTATGCTCTATCTAAGAACGACCTATACTTCTCCAAGATAGATCTTCATTGATATCCTTCCTGTCCTATTTGCTAATCTTATATTACATCACTACAAGAAACTCGTGTTCATACGAGGGAGTGAGATGAGAAAAGAAATTACATCAAGAAAATATAAGAGAGGCACGACACGCAGGCCGTATTTAAAATCCCAAATAAAACAAAAAGAAGAACTAAGGCCATAACCATTCATCATGCAACTTTAATAACAATAAACACACAATTTATTATTATTACTTTAGTCCAATTAATAAAACACCATGATTGATCACCTTACAAAATTTGATTGATCATGGTGTTTATTTAATTGTACTAAAGTAATAATAATAAATTGTGTGTTTATTGTTATTAAAGTTGCATGATGAATGGTTATGGCCTTAGTTCTTCTTTTTGTTTTATTTGGGATTTTAAATACGGCCTGCGTGTCGTGCCTCTCTTATATTTTCTTGATGTAATTTCTTTTCTCATCTCACTCCCTCGTATGAACACGAGTTTCTTGTAGTGATGTAATATAAGATTAGCAAATAGGACAGGAAGGATATCAATGAAGATCTATCTTGGAGAAGTATAGGTCGTTCTTAGATATAGCATAGGTTCTCTCATTTGCTTGAGGGAACAATCACGCTAGGGGCCATAACCATATCATTTTATTATATTATGTATGTTGATGCATGTTATGTATGGAGTGACGTCATTGTATGTAAGCCGTGGTAAGGTGAGATCAAATTAATTATAAAAGCCCTCAAAGGAATTAATATTAAGTTTTATCGCTTTCCAACGAATAGCGCCCTTCAAGATCAATATCGATCAATGTAGGTTTTGCCAACGCGAAGTGCATTGTCAATATTGATAAGTTGCGGTGAGGTAATTTATTTATCCGATCGCTATTTAATGGGTCTAACTTAACTAAAGAAAATATAATAAGATTATATGACTTTAGAAGCAAGTATTGGGTTATTCCATTTGATGGATTAGAATAAGTGTTATTCACCCAATAGAAAGGATATGAGAGTTGTATGAGATACAATTGGAAAGGAGTTTCCTACCTAAATAACTAAGTTTTGTGTAATCAGCCCAACGCTGACTTAAAACGAAGTGAAATATGGATCTCATTCTCACTAGAAAATCTTCCAACGGGATTTTCCAAATCAAATGTCGAGGGTCATTTGTTTTGAGTAAAATAGTGAGAGCACATGTTTAATTAAAGGCCTAATTAAATGTGTATTAAAATTGTTCAATACTTATATTTTCACTTTTACAATTGTAGATCACCATGTCAAACACCAATACTTCGAACAACATTTTGCGAAGCATTCTTGACAAAGAAAAATTGTCTGGGACAAATTTTCTTGATTGGCATCGTAACTTGAGGATAGTCCTCATGCACGAGAAAAAGCTGTATGCTATTGAGGAACCCCAACCTAACCCTGAGGATGAACCTGCGGCCAATGCTCCTAAGGCTCAAAGGGATGCTTATCAAAAGCGTCTTGATGATGCCATGGATGCAAAGTGCCTCATGCTGGCTACCATGACCAATGAGCTTCAGAAGCAACATGAGGACATGAATGCGTTCGATATGATCGAACACTTGAAAACGCTCTATCAAGAGCAAGCCAGGATTGAGAGGTTTGAGGTTTCCAAAGCCCTGTTTTCAGCCAAGCTATCTGAGGGATCTCTAGTAAGTCCACATGTGCTCAAGATGATTGGGTACGTGGGGAACTTAGAAAAATTGGGATTTCCACTTGGAAATGAGCTTGCAACTGATCTGATCTTGCAATCGTTGCCGGAGAGTTTTAATCAGTTTGTTCTGAACTTCACCATGTCGGACATGGAGAAGACTCTGCCACAACTGCTAGGCATGTTGAGGCAAGCTGAGCAGAACATGAAAACAAAAGGGAAGTCCAACCATGTTCTTATGATTGGCAATGGAAACAAAGGGAAGGGCAATAAAGGAAAGGGAGTCAAAGGGAAGGGCAAGGAAGTTGCCAAACCCAAACCTACCCCTAAAGCCTTGAAGCCCACTAGGGGAGTTGCAAAGGAGGGTAGGTGCTTCCACTGTAACAAGACTGGACATTGGAAGAGGAACTGCCCAAAATACCTGGAAGATAAAAAGAATGGAGTAGAGAGCTCCAATTCAGCAGGTATCTTTGTTATTGAAATTAATTTATATACTTCTTCTACATGGGTATTAGATACCGGATGTGGTTCTCACATTTGTACTATTGTGCAGGGGCTGCAAAGGAGTAGAGGATTGGCTAAAGGTGAAGTCGACCTACGAGTGGGAAATGGAGCAAGAGTTGCCGCATTAGCTGTAGGAGTTTATAATTTGACTTTACCTTCTGGTTTAATAATACAGTTAGAGAACTGTTTTTATGTACCTGCCATTAGCAGGAATATTATTTCTGTTTCTTGTTTGGATAAAGTTGGCTTTTCATTTATAATAAAGAACAATTGTTGCTCCATTTATTTAAATGATATTTTTTATGCCACAGCACAAATGAGTAATGGATTATATATTCTTGATCTTGAAATGCCAATATATAACATTGATACAAAAAGGATTAAACCTAATGAGTTAAATCCTACATACCTTTGGCACTGTCGTTTAGGCCATATAAATGAGAAACGCATTTCCAAGCTCCATAAAGATGGGCTCTTGGATTCATTTGATTATGAATCTTTTGAAACATGCAGATCTTGTTTATTGGGAAAAATGACAAAGACCCCATTCACTGGTAAAAGTGAAAGGGCAAGTGATCTTTTGGCTCTCATACATACTGATGTATGTGGACCATTGAACACACACGCTAGAGGAGGTTTTCAATACTTATCACATTTACTGATGACTACAGTAGATATGGATATGTGTATCTAATGAAGCATAAATCCAAATCCTTTGAAAAGTTCAAAGAATTTAAAAATGAAGTACAAAACCAACTAGGAAAGAAAATCAAAACCCTTCGATCAGATCGAGGAGGTGAGTATTTAAGCCTAGAGTTTGATGACCATCTAAAAGAGTGTGGGATCTTATCCCAACTCACTCCTCCTGGAACACCACAATGGAATGGTGTGTCTGAGAGAAGAAACCGAACCTTGTTGGACATGGTGCGGTCTATGATGAGTCACGCTGATCTTCCAAACTCCTTTTGGGGACACGCCCTATTAACAGCAGCTTATACACTTAACCGTGTTCCTTCTAAAACGGTTGAAAAGACACCATATGAGATGTGGAGTGGCAAGAAACCACATATGTCTTACTTAAAGATTTGGGGTTGCGAAGTTTATGTAAAACGTCAAATTTCTACTAAACTTGAACCTAAATCTGACAAGTGCTTCTTTGTGGGATATCCAAAAGAGACAAAAGGATATCACTTCTACAATCCTTCTGAGGGCAAAGTGTTTGTCGCTCGAACAGGAGTATTCCTAGAAAAGGACTTTGTTTCCAAAGGAATCAGTGGGAGGAAAGTAGATCTTGAAGAAATTCACGATCCACAAAGTAATGACACACCAATGGAGGAACAAGAGCGGGATGCACAAGATGTTGTGACAGAGAATCCTGCTCATATAACACAAGAACCACGTAGGTCCAACAGGATACGTCAAGAACCTGAAAGATATGGATATCTCATATCGGAACAAGGTGATGTATTACTCATGGATCAAGATGAGCCTGTGACTTACCAAGAGGCCATTACTGGCCCTGAATCTGAGAAGTGGCTTGAAGCCATGAAATCTGAAATGGATTCCATGTACACAAATCAAGTTTGGAACTTGGTGGAGGCTCCTGATGGGATTAAACCCATAGGATGCAAGTGGGTCTTTAAGAAGAAGACTGACATGGATGGAAAGGTACAGACCTACAAAGCGCGATTGGTTGCTAAAGGTTTCAAACAAATTCATGGGGTAGACTATGATGAAACATTTTCACCAGTTGCGATGATCAAATCCATTCGGATCTTACTTGCCATCGCTGCATACTATGATTATGAAATCTGGCAGATGGATGTAAAAACTGCCTTCCTTAATGGGAGTCTCCTTGAGGATGTGTATATGACACAACCTGAAGGCTTTTGCATTCCAGGAGAAGCCAAAAAGATATGCAAATTACAGCGGTCAATCTACGGATTGAAGCAAGCTTCCAGAAGTTGGAATCTTCGTTTTGATGAAACTGTAAAACAGTACGGATTCATTCAAAATGAAGATGAGCCTTGTGTTTACAAGAAGGTTAGTGGGAGCATAGTCGCATTCCTAGTATTATATGTAGATGACATATTACTAATAGGAAACGACATCCCTACCTTGCAACAAATTAAAACTTGGTTAGGGAATTGCTTTTCTATGAAAGATCTGGGTGAAGCAGCCTATATATTAGGAATAAGAATCTATAGAGATAGATCACAAAAACTGCTTGGCCTGAGCCAGAGTACATACATAGATAAAGTGTTAAGACGCTTTAATATGCATGATTCCAAGAAAGGATTCATTCCTATGCAACATGGCCTATGTCTTTCAAAGACACAGTCTCCTTCATCTAAGGAAGAAAGAGACCGCATGAGTAAGATCCCTTATGCATCAGCTATAGGATCTATCATGTATGCCATGATATGTACTCGACCAGATGTTTCATATGCCTTAAGCGCAACAAGCCGTTATCAGTCTGATCCTGGTGAGGCTCATTGGGTGGCTGTCAAGAACATCCTTAAATACTTAAGGAGGACTAAAGACTCATTCCTAATATATGGAGGCCAAAAAGAGCTAAATGTAATTGGTTACACTGATGCTAGCTTCCAAACAGATAGGGATGACTTTAGGTCGCAATCAGGCTATGTGTTTTGCATAAATGGTGGCGCTGTGAGCTGGAAGAGTTCAAAGCAAGATACAGTTGCTGATTCTAGAACCGAAGCTGAGTACATCGCTGCATCAAATGCAGCAAAGGAAGCTGTTTGGATAAAGAAGTTCATTACTGAACTTGGCATATTCCCTAGCATTGTGGATCCCATTGAATTATTTTGTGACAACAATGGTGCAATCGCACAAGCTAAGGAACCTAGATCTCACCAAAAGTCCAAACACATACTCAGGCACTATCATCTTATTCGAGAAATAATTGATAGAGGAGATGTGAAAATATGCAGAGTACCAACACTTGACAATGCTGCTGATCCACTTACAAAGCCTCTTGCTCAGCCGAAGCATGAGGGCCACACTAGGGGCATAGGTATTAGGAGTATGCCTGTAACGACCCGATTTTTTAGTAAATCGATATTTTATATATTTGCATATATTTTGGGTTAGTGTTAAATATTTATTTACGCGACCTATAATTATTTATCGCGAACATAAGTTTGTGAGCGAAACCTTTGCCATGTTAATGGGCTTGGGGCGTGTGAGAGCTTAATGGGCTTAGGCTATTGGGCTTGGTTCATGACCAATAGAGAGTGGTATAAGTAGCAAGTCAAAACCATGAATAGTCTCACAATTCATTTTTCATGAGAAGTTAGAAGTTGTAAGCTTAGGAGCAAGAACAAGCTAAGCTAGGGTTTTGGCAAGAAGAACACGAGCAAGGAGAAGAGATTTAGAGGCTAAGAATCATCATTCAATCTAAGGTGAGAGTGGTTAAGCATAAGCTTGGGTGATCCAAGAGAGGGGAGGTGTCTAGCCTCCATTCCTGAACTCTCTCATCCAATTTCTTTGGGGTTTGGGTGAAGTTTCTTTATCATAAACATGTCTTTTCATCTTAGTATGCTTAATGAACATCTAGGAGGGAATATGTATATGTTTGATGATGGTTTTGCATGTTTATGCAACTTTGCTTATTTTGCAAGAAATTGACATGATTTTGTATGTGTGATGTGTTTTGGTGTTTTTGAATGTTAATACATGTATATATGTATGGTATATACATGATTGATCACTTGTTATGCATTTATAACATGTTATAATGTATTTTGGATGGATTTGGATGTTAAACCGCCTTAGAAACTCAAGAACAGATATTTTCTGGTGTAGTTCGCTACGGATTCGCTACGGATTCGCTTAGCGAATAAGTTCGCTACGGATTCGCTACGGATTCGCTTAGCGAATAAGTTCGCTACGGGTTCGCTATCTGTTCGCCATGTACCTGTAACCCTCTGATGTAGTTCGCTACCTGTTCGCTACAGCGAACGTGTTCGCTACGTGTTCGCTATGTGTTCGCTACGTGTTCGCTACGGGTTCGCTACGGATTCGCTTAGCGAACAGCACTGTGACAGCAACTTTTTGATAATTGTTTTAAATGCAATTAGGCACTTGTAACATGGTTTAAGGGTATCCTTGCATGATTGTTGATACATGTTTAATATTTGTGTTGTGTGATGGCATTTATATAAAATGTCAAAGAAGTATATGTATTTTTGTATATCGGGTTGTCCGATAAAGAAGAATATCAGTTTGTCTGATAAAGAAGTTTAATGGATTATGTTATCCATGTAGTGAGCAGTAGCTTCGTGCTAAGTGATTATCATATGTTTGGTAAATGCATGGCATTCATAAATTCATGCATTATTTAGGGATATCAGACTTGTCTGATAAAGAAGGATATTGGACTTGTCCAATAAAGAAGGATATCAATGGTAAGTTCCTTGATAAAGAAGATGGTACCACATGCATTAGTCGTGTCTAGGTTGGCATGACATTGAATGTTTGGCATTAGTCGCATTTGAGTAAATGTGCAATTATGTGTTATGTGTTATGTGAGTTCTTTGTGTGGTCCGAAACGACGCGAAACTATCTGGTTGTGTATTTGTGAGTATGTGTTATCTGGTGTATTGCTTATCGAGGCATGTGTGTGAGTTAGTATTACGTGATAGGTTGAATATAGGTGCGTTTCTATATTCGTATGTATGTGATTATGTTTACTAACTCTCTACCTATTTGTTATGTGCTGGACCTTTGGGGGTTCAGGTATTCAGGTCGAGGTTTCGATCGAGTTTTAGCTGCAGATCGTTTTGGTGTGGAGCACTTTTGGTGAGGAGCTAGTGTAGGCTACCTTTGTATAGTTTTGTTAAGTTTAGTTTGGTTGAGATGTATATTAGTGCTCTGGTAGTTTGTAACATCGAGTCGGGGATCGTTTGTATTCCGTCGTATATCGATGCGAACATCTTAACTTATGTTTTATGTTAATGAATTATCTTTTGAACTATTTTGTTCATTGCTTTGAAAATCCTTTATGTTATGTTTTCCGCTGCGACGTTTCGTGTTATGTGCACGATCGTTTTTGAAAATGTTTTTCCGTAGCGCTCCGGCTACTTATCTTTAAAAAGTTTTTAAGATCACGTTTTTAAGGGTAGTTAGTTCGGGGTGTTACAATAGTGGTATCAGAGCAGGTCGGTTCATGTGAGCCATTAGGATTTTCTTTCTCTTGTATGAAGCATGTGTTGGGTACACTGTTAATACATTCTAACGTCGAGTTGTGATTCGTTCAGGAATCATGGCTGCTGCTAGGACCAACGCTCAGATTGCACAAGCTTTGACTGCTTTGACTACATTGGTGGTAAGAGATAATGACCCGGGAAGGGATAGTGAGAAAAGATTGGAAAGGTTTATGTCGCATAAACCGACTCTGTTTACCGGTGGCTATAACCCGGAGGGAGCTATCAAGTGGTTAGATGAGGTTGAGATCATCTTTGAAGCAATGTGTTGTTCTGAGGAGAACAAGACTACTTTGGGAACTTATGCCCTTAGAGAGGAGGCAATCGTTTGGTGGAGGAATGTGAAACTCAGGTTTGGAGTGGATGGTGTTGCTATCGTTTGGGAAACTTTCAAAAGGGAATTTTTAAGGAAGTACTTTCCGGCTGATGTGAAGAATAAGAAAGTGATCGAGTTCATGGAGCTCAAGCAAGGAAATTTATCGGTCGCCGAGTATACGGCTAAGTTTGAAGCTTTGTGTGTGTTTAGTCCACACTACAACACGGTGGAAGCCGAAGAGGATAAGTGTGTCAAGTTTGAGAGTGGACTTCGTCCGGATATCAAGCTTTTGATTGGATTTTTTGAAATCAGGGATTTTCCGACCCTTATGACTAAGGCAAGGATTTGTGATGAAGATAGCAAAGCCAAGACTAACTACTATAAGGCTCTGAATGATAGGAAAGGAAAAGGTTTGGATCGTGGTAAGCCGTATGAGAACAAGGGTAATGGAAGTGGAAAGAAGAAGCAAGGAAGTGGAAGTTGTTACAAATGTGGAGAGCGGGGTCATATGTCATATGATTGCCCGAGGAGAAGCGACAAGTGTTTCAGTTGTGGACAGTTTGGGCACAAGGCCGATGCTTGTCGGGTGAAAGTGTTTTGTTTCAATTGTGGCGAGGAAGGTCACAAGAGTCCGGTATGCAAGAAACCGAAGATGCCGCGTTGAGGGTTCGTTCTTCGCTTTATCTCTTAGGTAATTTCGAGGGCGAAATTCTTTTAAGGGGGGTAGAGTTGTAACGACCCGATTTTTTAGTAAATCGATATTTTATATATTTGCATATATTTTGGGTTAGTGTTAAATATTTATTTACGCGACCTATAATTATTTATCGCGAACATAAGTTTGTGAGCGAAACCTTTGCCATGTTAATGGGCTTGGGGCGTGTGAGAGCTTAATGGGCTTAGGCTATTGGGCTTGGTTCATGACCAATAGAGAGTGGTATAAGTAGCAAGTCAAAACCATGAATAGTCTCACAATTCATTTTTCATGAGAAGTTAGAAGTTGTAAGCTTAGGAGCAAGAACAAGCTAAGCTAGGGTTTTGGCAAGAAGAACACGAGCAAGGAGAAGAGATTTAGAGGCTAAGAATCATCATTCAATCTAAGGTGAGAGTGGTTAAGCATAAGCTTGGGTGATCCAAGAGAGGGGAGGTGTCTAGCCTCCATTCCTGAACTCTCTCATCCAATTTCTTTGGGGTTTGGGTGAAGTTTCTTTATCATAAACATGTCTTTTCATCTTAGTATGCTTAATGAACATCTAGGAGGGAATATGTATATGTTTGATGATGGTTTTGCATGTTTATGCAACTTTGCTTATTTTGCAAGAAATTGACATGATTTTGTATGTGTGATGTGTTTTGGTGTTTTTGAATGTTAATACATGTATATATGTATGGTATATACATGATTGATCACTTGTTATGCATTTATAACATGTTATAATGTATTTTGGATGGATTTGGATGTTAAACCGCCTTAGAAACTCAAGAACAGATATTTTCTGGTGTAGTTCGCTACGGATTCGCTACGGATTCGCTTAGCGAATAAGTTCGCTACGGATTCGCTACGGATTCGCTTAGCGAATAAGTTCGCTACGGGTTCGCTATCTGTTCGCCATGTACCTGTAACCCTCTGATGTAGTTCGCTACCTGTTCGCTACAGCGAACGTGTTCGCTACGTGTTCGCTACGTGTTCGCTACGTGTTCGCTACGGGTTCGCTACGGATTCGCTTAGCGAACAGCACTGTGACAGCAACTTTTTGATAATTGTTTTAAATGCAATTAGGCACTTGTAACATGGTTTAAGGGTATCCTTGCATGATTGTTGATACATGTTTAATATTTGTGTTGTGTGATGGCATTTATATAAAATGTCAAAGAAGTATATGTATTTTTGTATATCGGGTTGTCCGATAAAGAAGAATATCAGTTTGTCTGATAAAGAAGTTTAATGGATTATGTTATCCATGTAGTGAGCAGTAGCTTCGTGCTAAGTGATTATCATATGTTTGGTAAATGCATGGCATTCATAAATTCATGCATTATTTAGGGATATCAGACTTGTCTGATAAAGAAGGATATTGGACTTGTCCAATAAAGAAGGATATCAATGGTAAGTTCCTTGATAAAGAAGATGGTACCACATGCATTAGTCGTGTCTAGGTTGGCATGACATTGAATGTTTGGCATTAGTCGCATTTGAGTAAATGTGCAATTATGTGTTATGTGTTATGTGAGTTCTTTGTGTGGTCCGAAACGACGCGAAACTATCTGGTTGTGTATTTGTGAGTATGTGTTATCTGGTGTATTGCTTATCGAGGCATGTGTGTGAGTTAGTATTACGTGATAGGTTGAATATAGGTGCGTTTCTATATTCGTATGTATGTGATTATGTTTACTAACTCTCTACCTATTTGTTATGTGCTGGACCTTTGGGGGTTCAGGTATTCAGGTCGAGGTTTCGATCGAGTTTTAGCTGCAGATCGTTTTGGTGTGGAGCACTTTTGGTGAGGAGCTAGTGTAGGCTACCTTTGTATAGTTTTGTTAAGTTTAGTTTGGTTGAGATGTATATTAGTGCTCTGGTAGTTTGTAACATCGAGTCGGGGATCGTTTGTATTCCGTCGTATATCGATGCGAACATCTTAACTTATGTTTTATGTTAATGAATTATCTTTTGAACTATTTTGTTCATTGCTTTGAAAATCCTTTATGTTATGTTTTCCGCTGCGACGTTTCGTGTTATGTGCACGATCGTTTTTGAAAATGTTTTTCCGTAGCGCTCCGGCTACTTATCTTTAAAAAGTTTTTAAGATCACGTTTTTAAGGGTAGTTAGTTCGGGGTGTTACAATGCCTGATTGGCTCTAGTGCTAGTGGGAGATTGTTGGTGTAAGCCCTAGAGGCCAGTTATTTATAATTGCATAATAAATGTATTGAATAATTTATTTATTAAATAAAGGCTTTTCTTTATTATGTTTATGTGTTAAATAATAATAGAGTCCCTAGAATAGTAAGTTCATTGTATGGAATGTTAAGTATGACTTAATCGTGAGATTCCATTAAATATAAGAACACTATTCTTAAACATATCCATAGTCAAGCTTTATTGTGAAATGGGATAACGTTAAAGCATAAAGACTATTATGTTGGTAGACTGATGATCATATCTCACTGATCATGGATAATGAGTTATCAAGTCTTCACATAGATATAAATGTTAAGGGTAACTTTATATCGGATTGACCCACCATGAGAATACTACATAGAGTGTTATGAAATGTCATAAGTTTTCTCATAGTGATAAAAGGTGTATTCCACCCTTCGACCTGAAACCACTATGTACCCTAGATGCAGGAGTGTAATACCTTGTTGCCATTCAAACGTTATCCGTAACTGGATAATTATAAAGTTGGTTGATGGGTATCCCACGAATCATGCTGAGGGACATGAGTGACCTAGATGGAATTTGTCCCTCCTACATAACGGGAGATATGTCTATGGGCCCAATATTGAACTAGACAAGGATGACATACTATGCCTTGTGTTCAATATAGACATGAGGACAAAAGGGTAATTATACACAAGATATTTATCACGGAAAGGTTAGTCAGATCACGTGACATTCCTGTGACTTGGGTAACAGTGATGTGTTGCTAGATACCGCTCACTGTTTATAATATTACGATTAATATTATTGCCAACGTCATAAGAACCTACAGGGTCACACACATAAGGACAGTTAAGAAGGGAAAAATAAGTAAGACTTATTGTGGGGGTGCAGTTAGTGAAAAACGGTTATTGGGCTTGAGAAGCCCAATTTCGTGTAAACTAAAGACCTCATAAGAAACTCTATAAATAGAGCCTTATGAAGTTCAGTAGTTACGTTTTTGAAACCCTAACTGAGTTTAGAAGAATTCTGAATTTCTCTAAACCCTAAACCGCACAAAATTCCCTCAGCCTTCATCCAAGAACAGCTAGCACTGTGAGATCGAAGGTTCCTGTTCGTGTGGACTAAGTGGAGGTGCTGCAAGTGCGGTGCTTGTGATCAAGAAAGGCGACCACAAATTTGTTCTTCAAAGGTAATATTCTAGACCTGATCATGCTCATTCACAAGAATCCATTGATGGGAAATTTTAATTTTAAAATTCCGCTGCGTTTATAAAACTGTTTTATGAAACGATTTCCCAACACCAACATGCTTTAGCTCCACACAATTTTCTTCCACCAGATCTCTGATAAAGTGATGCCTAATGTCAATATGTTTAGTCCTTGAGTGTTGAACAAGATTTTTTGAAATGTTGATTGCACTCAGATTGTCACAGTATAATGTAATGACATCTTGGTCAACATTATATTCCTTCAGCATTTGCTTCATCCACAACAGTTGAGAACAACTGCTCCCTGCTGCTATGTATTCAGCCTCAGCAGTAGATAGAGACACACAATTTTGTTTCTTTGCTGAACCACGAAATTAGATTGTCACCTAGAAAGAAACAACCTCCTGATGTACTTTTCCTATCATCAGCACTCTCAGCCCAGTCAGCATCACAATACCCTACCAAGGTAGAGTTCTTTGTCTGTGAGTACAAAATCCGATAGTCACTGGTGCCATTAACATACTTCAGAATTCTTTTAACTTGTACAAGGTGACTCATCTTTGGTTTGACCTGATATCTTGCACACACACCAACAACAAAGGTGATGTCAGGTCTACTTGCTGTAAGATACAAAAGGCTCCCAATCATGCTTCTGTATAAACTTTGATCAACATCAATGCCTTTCTCATCCTAAGTTAGCTTCAAATGAGTGGCAGCTGGAGTTCTTTTGTGAGCTGCATTCTCCATTCCAAACTTCTTGACCATATTCTTTGCATACTTGCTTTGAGAAACAAATATGGTATCTTCCATCTGTTTGACTTGCAAACCAAGGAAGTAGGTTAATTCACCTACTAAACTCATTTCAAATTCTGACTGCATTTGTTGGACGAAATGTTGCACCATTTCTTCAGACATTCCCCCAAACATTATGTCATCAACATAGATTTGAGCAATCATCATCTTTTCTTACATGCAAGATGAACTAACTCAATTCAGAAGAAGTGATGTGTGGGATCTTGTTCCAAGACCAAATTGTGTTAATATCATTGGCACAAAATGGGTGTTCAAGAACAAATCAAATGAAAATTGTGTTGTTACAAGGAACAAGGCTAGATTAGTAGCTCAAGGATATACTCAAGTGGAAGGACTTGACTTTGATGAAACATTTGCTTCAGTCGCAAGATTAGAATCTATAAGGCTACTTCTTGGTATAGCATGCATCTTTAAATTCAAGCTATATAAAATGGATGTTAAGAGTGTCTTTCTTAATGGGTACTTACGTGAGGAAGTTTATGTGGAGCAGCCAAAAGGATTCATAGATCCTGCCCATCCTGATCATGTATACAAACTAAAGAAAGCTTTATATGGGCTAAAGCAGGCTCCAAGGGCATGGTATGAAAGACTGACAAATTTTCTTGTTAGTCAAGGCTATAGAAAGGGTGGTCATGACAAAACTCTATTTGTTAAAGAGAAGGAAGAAAAGCTGATGATTGCTTAAATCTATGTTGATGACATAGTGTTTGGGGGAATGTCTGAAGAAATGGTGCAACATTTCGTCCAACAAATGCAGTCAAAATTTGAAATGAGTTTAGTAGGTGAATTAACCTACTTCCTTGGTCTGCAAGTCAAACAGGTGGAAGATACCATATTTGTTTCTCAAAGCAAGTATGCAAAGAATATGGTCAAGAAGTTTGGAATGGAGAATGCAGCTCATAAAAGAACTCCAGCTGCCATTCATTTGATGCTAACTAAGGATGAGAAAGACATTGATGTTGATCAAAGTTTATACAGAAGCATGATTGGTAGCCTTTTGTATCTAACAGCAAATAGACCTGACATCACCTTTGTTGTTGGTGTGTGTGCAAGATATCAAGCCAAACCAAAGATGAGTCACCTTGTACAAGTTAAAAGAATTATGAAGTATGTTAATGGCACCAGTAACTATGGGATTTTGTACTCACAGACAAAGAAATCTACCTTGGTAGGGTATTGTGATGTTGACTAGGCTAGGAGTGCTGATGATAGGAAAAGTACATCAGGAGGTTGTTTCTTTTTAGGTGACAATCTAATTTCGTGGTTCAGCAAGAAACAAAATTATGTGTCTCTATCTACTGCTGAGGCTGAATACATAGCTGTAGGGAGCAGTTGTTCTCAACTGTTGTGGATGAAGCAAATGCTGAAGGAATATAATGTTGACCAAGATGTCATGACATTATACTGTGACAATCTGAGTGCAATCAACATTTCAAAAAATCCTATTCAACACTCAAGGACTAAATATATTGAGATTAGGCATCACTTCATCAGAGATCTAGTGGAAGAAAATTGTGTGGAGCTAAAGCATGTTGGTACAAATGAGCATCTAGCAGAAATTTTCACAAAAGCTCTTGATGCAAGTCAATTTGAATTTTTGAGGGGCAAATTAGGAATTTGCCTGCATGAGGAAGCATAACAGTTTCTGCAGTTATGGCGTGCAAAAGGAAACCGCTCTCTCTCCCATTCATTAATGCACACTAATTTAGGGAAATCATTACAAACTTCCCTTAAATGTGTCACGACACGCAATCAACTGTTTTTCTCCCACAATCAAGCCTTTGCTCGTGAAACCTACTCTCCCACTTCTCCTTACAACCTTCATCTGTTCATCTTCTCAAATTACCAAAAATCACAAATCATGTCTGAATCATCTCAAACCACAAAATCTACCCGTTCCACTCGATCAAAAGGAAAGGCTGAAGCATCTAAGATCATCAAGGATGCAGTTCCTATTACCACGGTGCACACTAGCAACATCAAAGTTCAATCGAGTGTTGCTGAGAAGAAAGGAAAGGCTAAATCAGTTGAGAAGAAGAGTAAAACTCCAAGAGTAAGTAAAGCTATTTCTCCTTCTGTTGTTGATAAATCTGGAAAGGAAAGTTCTAAAAAGAAAAGGAGGGATTATAAGTCTAAAATTCCTTATACCATGTCTGAGTTAGTTTTTGGGTGTCAATCTATTGTTAAAACATCTGAGAAAACATCTGAGATAATCGAAGGTGAACCCAGAACCCTATCTCAGGTGAAACTCAAACTATTCAAACCATAAACCATACCCCTACTGAAACAAAAATTAGTGAAACCCTAATTTCTGATAATCCTAAATCAACTGAGAATTTAGGACATGTTGCTGTGAATGAAGCTGATATCACTTCTGAAAATATGCAAGCTGATGATACCCAAACAGAGGTTATTCCTGATCCTCCTACTAGATCTTCAACCATTGCTGAGATTGTTGCTGAAAAATCAACTCAAGTTATTCCTGAAGAAGATGTCATGCCAATAAACATAATGTTGATGATACTATCGTGAAGCAAACTGTTCAGGAAGATGTTGTGGAGAAAGATGTTGAGACAACTGTCACATTATCTGATTCATTTTATGAAGAGACGGAGTCTGATGAAGAAAAAGCCACTGATGCTGAAGAAGATACTCAGTCTGATGAAAGCAACCAAACCACTCCTGATAGTCAAAATGAACCTGAAAAATCCTTGGATGCTGAGAAAGGAAAAGAAGATGTTGTGGTTGATGTAGAGACATATGAGGCTACTAAGCTTACTGAAAGAGCTACTAGAGGTATGACAAAGAGGTTGAGAAGCAGTTCAGGTAAAGTTGTGCCTACATCAAGCTATACTCCTGCACCTAGAGTCAAAACTACTGGTGTTGGACCTAAGAAAGGATGAAGTAAAGTTTTTGTGCCTGCTAGCAAGAAGAAAGAAAATTTGAAGAGGAAGAAAGCATCTTCAAGTGATTCAGAGTATGATGTTGCAGAAGATGTTCCAAACATTACATCTCCCTTATCCAAAATGAAGGCTACTGTGAAGAAGGTGTCTCAGAATGTTGAAGAAGCTCCTTGTGATAATATTTCATTCCATCGTGCTGCCTTTGCTATAAGATGAGACTATATATACAAGAGGAGACTTGCTGTTGAGAGGGAACTGACAAAAGATGCCCTCAAATGTCAAGTCATCATTCACCTTATCAAGCAAGCAGGTCTGTTGAAAACTGTTGCTGACATTAGTCCATGCTATGAACTCCTTGTCAAAGAATTCCTTGTCAACATTCCTCAGGAGTGTGATAATCCACTGAGCAAGGATTATCAAAAGGTGTTTGTTAGAGGTAAATGTATCGACTTTTCTCCTACTGTGATCAATAATTATCTAGGAAGATCTGTTGAACCTAAGCCTGAACTAGAGGTGGCTAATGATGCTGTAAGTACTGAGATTACTGCTGGCAAGGTCAACGTGTGGCCTAAAAACAAGTTAATACCCACTAGTAAGCTGATTGTGAAGTATGCCATCCTGAATAGGATTGGGTCTACAAACTGGGTATCAACCAAGCATGCCACAAATGTTGCAACAGGTTTGGGTCGTTTTATTTATGTTGTAGGAACAAAAGTTGATTATAATTATGGTACCTATATTTTTGATCAAACTGTTAAGCACATTAGATCCACTGCTGTTAAGATGCCCATAGCATTTCCATCTTTATTATGTGGGATCATTTTGGATCAATACCCTAACATCAAGATCATTACTGATACTGCTAAGAAAAGGGAAACTGCCTTCACCTTTCATCACAAGTTGTTTGGAGACCATAATGTTGCAGACATTGTTGGGACATCTACTGGTGCAGCTAGTCTTATGACTAGAATGAAGATCATTGCTACTCTAAAGGTTCAATGTTAGGAGACTGATAAGCAGAAAGACAAGCTCGATGAGAAGAAGCTGATGTTTGAAAGGATGATCCAATCCTTGGAGGCTGAAGAGGTGACTGTCAAAATAAATAAAGATGTTGTTGCTGATGATGAACCAAAGGATGCTAATGAGAATGAAGACTCTGACACTGAGGTTGCTACATATGCTGAGGATGATGACTCTAATAGCAGTGATGAAGAATGATTGTGTACAAGTTTTACTTGTTTTTGATGCACTTTTACTTTTAATTGGTTTATGGGTTCCTTGCCCTGGATTTTAGCACCTTCTGAGTGCATGGTTTGTAATCTTGTTTTGTTTCTGCACTTTGGATACTATGCTTCACTATTTTGGCACATTTTGTGGCTAAAAAGGGGGAGTAGTACTTTGATGTTTGTTGTTCTGCTACTATGTTGTTGTGTCTTTTGTTGTGATATGTTCTAAGACACTTGTCTGTGGAGTAGCAGTAAGCTTGTGTTCAGGGGGAGTAAATTTTTTTT
Organism: Trifolium pratense; assembly: GCF_020283565.1. Classification (NCBI taxonomy): domain Eukaryota; kingdom Viridiplantae; phylum Streptophyta; class Magnoliopsida; order Fabales; family Fabaceae; genus Trifolium; species Trifolium pratense. Next base: position 23,471,537 of record NC_060063.1, on the reverse strand, counting down.
TACCCTGAGATAATGCACGAGCTGGAAGAACACATGTCTGTGGAGTAGCAGTAAGCTTGTGTTCAGGGGGAGTTTTTGCTAGATGGATGCTCAATGACCTGATTGGAAGACCACATGCTTTGATACCATGCTGGAAGAACCTGTGCTATAAGTTGTGCTACCATGTGTTGCAACATCTTTGCTAACATGTGACGTATTTTGTGTTTGCTCCTGTTTGCTCTGATACCATGCTGGATGAACATGTTGAAACATTTTGGCTAACACATGTTTTATTTGTTCGAGGCTATTTGATGATGACTCCGCTGCTGCCTGCTCTAACATCCTTCATTTTGTGTGATCATGGTGACTTGAAGGATTGCCTGTTTTTTTATCTCTCATAGGTGATTAAATGGCCTGAAATTGTTTTAGCCAAAAATTGCCAAAGGGGGAGATTGTTGGATATTTGAATTGGCTTAATTTTGCTAAAACAAATATACAAGCAAGATGTTGGATGACATGTTACAACATTCGTTACAACATGTTATTTGCTAAGGAAATCTCGCGCATTTAAAACGAGCATCTACTATATATGGAAATCCACATAGGAGCGCGTTTTTGAAGATTTGATTTGATCAGATGTTTTTGAAATAAGTCAGACTTAATGGAACAACTGTATGACTATACTTATCTCCTTAAGTCATTCAAAAACTTTTGGAATGTTTTGATCTATCCTTGATGATTATTGAAATTGGATCAGATCACCTTTATGACTCTGAAGGAGCGTCCTATCTATCTTGAAGAAAGTGGAGCGTGCTAGCTCACTATTTATATGAAGACCAAGACTAAGTATCTCATTGAAATATATTGAAATATACATTTGAGTCTTTATTGAGTCAAAGTGTCTGTATTTGTTATTTGTGATTCTTACTTGTGGATTCTATAACACAAGATAAGAACTGAGTTTATTGTGTTTGTTTTTAAGGTTACTCCCAAGCTTTGAAGTATGGAGTTGACCGTGTGTGATTTTGTAAGACCCGTAATTTTGCAGGTTATTTTGTGTAAGGAAATTAAATATTGGATAAAAGTTTTAGGGTTTTGTTTAAGTCGTTTTGTAAGTATCGTTGTAATAACGGCATTTTTGCTGAGTTTAAGTCTGTTTTGTACTCGTGCGCTGAAGAGGCACAGACTTTTGGGTTGTAATCCTCCTTTATGTATGAGAAGGTTTATGCAAATTCAGAATGACGAGTTTTGGATTATTCTCGCTTTTGGAAAAACGAGTAGAAATTTTACCCGCTGACGTAAAATTTTACGGTTTCTGAATTCAGTAGAATTTTGGGTGGAAGTTTTATATATCTGCGCGAGTTAGGATATGTCCTGAGAATAATTTTCGAGAGTGTGGAAGAAAATTACAGTCGCGGAAAAAGATTCGGCGATAAGTTTTGGAATTATTTTGAGACGGACTTCCGTTCCGTAAGTTTTCTGTTTTTACGAGTTTTGCTCGTCGCGGCGCGCGAGAGCTGTGGGGCGTGAGAAGGAAAATATCTAGATATTTATTTTAGATTGCCAGTTGGCCAAGTATTTGATCCAAGGGCTAGGATTTGATCTAGAGAAAGTGCTTTTGATCCAATGGCTAGGGAATGCCTAGGCTTTACTTGTGAAGGAAAGTCACATTGCTTTTTGTACTTAGCCAAAATCAAAAGATCACATTTCTTTCTCCTTTCTTCTTCTCTTTGCCGTGGCTTCTCCTCTCTTAAACCCCATCTTCATAAATTTTTCCTTTCCACCATTTTCATTGAAGATCAAGCTTGCTTTCCATTAGTTCTTTGCTAGCTTACTTCCTTCTTGAGGTATATCATTCTTTCTCTTTATTTCACTAGTTTTTCTCATGATTTTTCTTAACTCTAAACTCTATGAAAAATTTCTTAACTTGTGAAAAAGAGTTTTAATCCATGGAAAAGCTTCATTGTTGTTAAACTAACATGGATTAGGCTTTGTTTCTCTTGATTCCTTTAGCTATTGAATTTTTCATGGATTTCTCTCTAGTCTAGGGTTTTCGAAAATTCTCTTGATCATTGAGTAGTCTAATGACATTTTGTGCATAGGAGAGAAGTGTTTAGAATGTGTTTGTGAGCTAGAAAACATTGTCAAAAATCATTTGTGAGAAAAATAAAATTTTTGTCATAAAACACTTGGTGAATTTTATGAAAATTTCATGAATTTTGGGTGTGTTTGGAAAATGTTTTGGGTATGCAAGAAAATTATCTTAAGAGCTAGGTGATCAAGGCTATGGTTTTAAAAATGAAAATTTGTGGGAGAATGCCTTGATTTCTCAATTCTGGACAAACTGTGCAGGGGCATTTTCGTCCATTTAAAATTGTTCCAGTTCCAAAAAAACTTAACCATTTGATCCGTCTTTTCGAGACGAAGAGTTTGGCGTATGGTTCGTCTCGATTGGACAAGAATTGAATGTGTTATGGTCATTTTAGTTTGAAAACTATTTGGTCGAAAATTGTGTTTAAAAGAGTTTTACTTGAATTGGTGATCAATTAGGGAGGTCTCGAAAACACTATCCGAGAGTGTTAGAACGTATCCTTAGAACCCCTTTCGATTGTGTAGAATAGGTTCGTTCCTTTGGTTTTGTCGGAGAGTGACTTATGGTATTATGTGTATTATTTTAGGAAACGAGTAACGGTGTTTAATTGCGCGTTCGATTGTGTGATTGGAAACTTTTGCCGAGGTAAGGGCATCTTCTATCCATGACTTTAAATTATGTCAAAAGCCATGAAATATTTGATGTTTGAATTTGTTTGAAATGCATGTGAAATGTATTCATTTTTGGATGGTTTGTAGGGTTGCATTAGCATATGATGTGAAGTTATATGTTCATGCATTCATTGGTAGACATGTGCGTACAGTGAATGGCGTTACTAAATGTCTTTTGTATTTTTGAGTATTAGACTCGTAACGCACAGTGAATGACGTTACACAAGAGTCTCTTATCCATTTATTTTAGTAAGCTTGTGATGTACAGTGAATGGCATTACTAGAATGTTTACGACTCCCTGCGGTGAGGTTAATTTCCGGAAATCATGCATGTGACGTACAGTGAATGGCGTCACGGTGACGTACAGTGAATGGCGTCCCAGTGGTGCACAGTGAATGACACCACCATTCATTAGAGTTTTGCATTAGGCTATGTGCGCATTTTATTTATTATGCTTGTGTGCGACTTTGTGGTAATTGCCTAATATTTGTATACATGTTAATTGCTCAATACTTGTATTTATGTTAAATGCTATTTGCCTATTTGTTACTGTTGGTGACCCTTACTTTTGCATGTATACATCGCGGGCTCCTCCCACCCCTAGATGACATTCATGAGCGTGGTGCCGTCGGCCACGAGGATGAGTTTGATTTGGAGCGCTCTTAGGATTGTGGTGTTTGTGATGAGACGTTCTCCACCACATCCGTTTTATCAGACCTAGAGTCTTAGTTCATTTTGCTTACGTATCTAGTTTATTTTGAGATGTAGTACTTTGACAGACTATTATACTTATGGTGCCTTAGTGGCCTTGTGATACATTAGGTTCACGTAACCGTCTTTGTGGTTCGTGAACTAATTGTATCCCTTTTGATATGTATATTATCCAGGTGAACACTTGCTTCTCGTAAGCCCTATATATATATATGATGGTTGGTTGTATATTATATTTTGTCTTGTGTAATTTAATTTCTTGAGCCGATTTCGAGTTACGCGCACTCTGATAAATTTTTAAAAAGGCGTGTTTTATTTCGAAAAAAAAATATGCCCTTGTTTGCTTCCGCATTGTATTTATTTAAAAAAAATCGGGCTGTAACATTTTTGGTATCAGAGCTCAGGTTATTAGATTATCAAACAGGGAAAGTGTTCACATGAATAGATAGTCTGGAGTCGGTCGGTCTAGAGTTAGAGTTGTGTCAGTTTCGTGAGTGTTAGAGTGTCTCCTTGATTTAGTCGTGTCTTTCACCAAACATAGACTTATATATTTAACGTTTGACTTTCTTGGACGTGGAACTCTGTGGAATTGGAAAAGGAGTAAATTAACAATTTGGTTGTCACAGGAACTATGCCTCCAAGACGGGCACCTGCTGCTCCTGCGACTGAAGATGACCGAGTTGAGCGGATGGCTAACTCGATGAATGTGATGGCTGCTGCCATAAATGCTCAGACTACTGCTAAGACACAGCGGGATTTGGAAAAGAGGGAAAGAGAGGTTCTTGCTGCGGGAACTCGTGTTCTCACAAGCTTTAGCAATCAGAATCCTCCGAAGTTTACCGGAGAGGGAGGACCTGCTGCTGCTGATTTATGGCTCCAATCTGTGGAGAAGATCATGGGGGCAATTCATTGTCCGGAAGAGGAGATGGTAACATTGGCTACTTATCAGCTCCGGGGAGATGCTGAGTACTGGTGGGGGAATGCTAGTCAGCTCATGGAAGCCGCTTTTGAGGAGTTCACCTGGGAGAACTTCAAGAGAAAGTTTCTGGCCAAGTATTTTCCGGAAACTGCTAGAGAGAGGTATGGTGAAGAATTCCTGAAGCTGGTTCAGGGAGGTTTGACTGTCGAGGCTTATGCTAAGAAGTTCGAGTCCTTATCTCGATTCTTCCGTTTCTTCAGGGATGGCATCGATGAAGCTTATATGTGCCGTCGTTTTCAAGGTGGGCTGAGGTATGAATTGCAAGATGCGGTAGTCCCGTTGGGAATCCGTCAATTTCAAGTGCTTGTGGAGAAATGTCAGGAGATAGAGGATATGAGAAGCAAGAGGGCTAATCGCCAGGGAGGTTTTGTTGCTGGAGGACCTAGTCGTCCGAGTCACCATAATTCTAACCGTGGAGGACGTGGGGTTAAGCCTTATAACCGTCCACAAGGTAACCGTGGACCGCCTATTGCTGGAAATCAAGGAAACCAAGAGAATCCGGGCCGAGTAAAGCAGTCTTGCTACAAATGTGGAGAGGAAGGTCATTATGCCAATAACTGTGGGACTAAGAGCCTCACTTGCTACAACTGTCAAAGGCAAGGACATTATGCTTGGGAGTGTCGTGCTCCGAGGAAAGAGGCACCACCGGCGAATGTGGCACAAGGGGGTAGACCTACTGCTAAGGGTCGTGTGTATGTTATGGGCGCTGAAGGGGGAGAACAAGCTGGTAATGCTATCCATGAGGACTGTCAGATAGCAGGTAACACTTTAACAGCTTTGATAGATACTGGGGCAACACATTCTTTCATTTCTTTGGAGTGTGCTCAACGTTTGAATTTGGTTATTTCTCCGCTCATGTTTGATCTAAATGTTTCAACGCCTGCAAAAGAATTAATGGTTAATACTGCATGTCTGCATTGTCCGGTAGTAATTCAAAATAGGGAGTTTTTGATTAATCTGATCTGTATGCCCCTTAAGTCTCTCGAGATCATTCTCGGGATGGATTGGTTGTCTTACCATTACGTTATTCTGGATTGTGCTCGTAAGTTGGCGTTCTTTCCCGAGCCGGGAGTTGCTAAATATTTGTCTGCTAATAGGCTTGTAGTGTCTTTGAATAATGGAGAGACTGAGTTTGTGTCACTTGCTAGTATGGAAGTAAGTTCGGAAATTCTTGTGGGAGAAGTGCGTGTGGTCCAACAATTTCAGGATGTTTTTCCATCAGAGATTCCGGGTTTTCCACCAGTCAGAGAAGTGGAGTTCTTTATTGATTTGCATCCGGGTACCGGACCAATTTCTGAGTCTCCTTATCGTATGGCTCCAGCTGAGTTAGTAGAGTTGAAAAGTCAGATTGAGGACTTGTTGCAGAAAGGTTTTATTAGGCCGAGTGTGTCTCCGTGGGGAGCACCGGTTTTGTTGGTTAAGAAGAAGGACGGGAAGTCAAGGTTGTGTGTGGATTATCGGAAGTTGAACAAAGTGACCATTAAGAATCGTTACCCTTTGCCTCGAATTGACGATTTAATGGATCAATTGAAAGATGCATCGGTGTTTTCCAAGATTGACTTGAAGTCGGGTTACCACCAGATAAGAGTGAGGAATGAAGATATTCAGAAAACAGCTTTTCGTACGCGTTATGGACATTATGAGTATTTGGTAATGCCATTTGGAGTGACGAATGCACCTGCAATTTTTATGGATTATATGAATAGAGTATTTCATCCGTTCTTGGATAAGTTCGTGGTGGTGTTTATTGATGATATACTTGTGTACTCGAGGAGTGAAGAAGAGCATGAAGAGCATCTTCGGTTGGTTTTGCAAGTTTTACGCGACCGTGAGTTGTATGCTAATCCGTCAAAGTGTGAATTTTGGATGGAAAAAGTGAATTTTCTTGGTCATGTTATATCTAAAGAGGGTATAGCTGTGGATCCGGCTAAGATTGATACTGTGCTTTCATGGAAACAACCCGAAACTGTTACTGAAGTGAGGAGTTTTGTTGGTCTTGCGGGTTATTATCGGAGATTTATCGAGGGTTTTGCAAAGATTGTGGCACCTATGACGCAACTTACTAGAAAAGATCAACCTTTCGCTTGGACTGATAAATGTGAATCTAGTTTTCAGTTGTTGAAAGAGCGTTTGACTACATCACCAGTGTTGATTTTACCACAGTCGGACGAACCGTATGAAGTGTATTGTGATGCGTCGCATCAAGGGCTTGGTTGTGTGTTGATGCAACATAGGAAAGCGGTGGCTTATGCATCGCGTCAGTTGAAAGTGCATGAGAAGAACTACCCCACTCATGATTTGGAATTGGCTGCGGTGGTTTTTGCTTTGAAGATCTGGAGGCACTATCTGTATGGTTGTACTTTTGTGGTGTTCAGTGATCATAAAAGTCTGAGGTATCTGTTTGATCAGAAAGAATTGAATATGCGACAGAGACGTTGGATGGAAACGCTTAAGGATTTTGACTTTACTTTGGAGTATCACCCCGGGAAGGCTAATGTGGTGGCAGATGCCTTGAGTAGAAAGAGTGTATCGGCGTGTTCAGCTGTAATGGCAAGTCAACAAGAGTTACTAGAGAAGTTTCGAGATTTGCACCTTTCGGTTAAGTTTGCACCTGGAGTTCTAAAGTTCGGTATGATTACAATTTCAAGTGGATTTTTGGAAGAGATTGCAAATTGTCAAGATGACAAGTTGCTTATGGCGAAGAGAGATTTGATAGTACGAGGAACGACCACAGAATTTAAAGTAGGGCCGGATAATATTCTGAGATGTAATGGGCGAGTTTGTGTGCCAGATGTTAATAATTTGAGAAATACCGTTTTGGAAGAGGCTCACAAGAGTAAGTTAAGTATTCACCCTGGAGCTACCAAGATGTATCAGGATCTGAGGAAAGATTTTTGGTGGCCGAGTATGAAAAGGAATGTTGCGGAGTATGTGGCATCGTGTTTGACGTGTCAGAAAGCGAAGGTGGAACATCAGAAACCTGCTGGGTTGTTACACTCATTGGATATTCCGGAATGGAAGTGGGACAGTATTTCAATGGACTTTGTCACGGGTTTGCCTAAGACAAAGAAAAAGAAAGATTCGATTTGGGTGATAGTGGATCGTTTGACGAAATCCGCTCATTTTCTAGCTGTCAAGATTACAGATACTACGGAGAAGTTAACTGACCTCTACATTGCAGAGATTGTGAAATTACATGGAATACCTTCGAGTATTGTTTCGGATAGAGACCCAAAGTTTACTTCACATTTTTGGACAACACTTCATGAAGCGTTGGGAACTAAGTTAAGATTGAGTTCGGCTTATCATCCACAAACAGATGGTCAAACAGAGAGAACTAATCAGTCATTGGAGGACTTATTAAGAGCTTGTGTGTTGGATGAACGAGGAAGTTGGGACGACGTGCTACCATTGATAGAATTTACCTACAACAACAGTTATCATTCGAGCATTGGTATGGCTCCTTATGAGGCACTTTATGGGAGGAGATGTCAGACACCGTTATGTTGGTATCAAGGTGGAGAAAGTATGATATTAGGACCTGAGATGGTGCAACAGACAACGGATAAAGTGAGGCAAATCCAAGCGAGGTTGAAAGTTTCTCAGGATCGCCAGAAAAGTTATACGGATAAACGTCGTAGACCCTTGGAATTTGAAGCGGGAGAGCATGTTTTTCTTCGAGTTACACCTACCACGGGCGTGGGGAGAGCTTTGAAAGCAAAGAAGTTAACACCAAAGTTTATTGGACCGTATCAGATTACGGAGAGAATAGGAAAAGTGGCCTACCGTATTTCTTTACCACCGGTTTTATCAAGGATTCATGACGTGTTTCATGTGTCGCAATTGAGGAAATATATTTCGGACCCTTCACATGTTATCACACCAGACGATATTCAACTTAAGGAAAATTTGTCGTTTGAGGTTCCACCAATTAAGATTGCGGATAGAAAGATGAAGAGTTTGAGGACGAAAGAGATACCGTTAGTCAAAGTTATTTGGAACGAGGTTACCGGAGATGCGACATGGGAACTTGAAAGCAAAATAAAAGAGCAATATCCGGAGTTATTCAACGACGTTTAAGTTTCGAGGACGAAACTTCTTTTAGGAGGGTAGTAATGTAAGACCCGTAATTTTGCAGGTTATTTTGTGTAAGGAAATTAAATATTGGATAAAAGTTTTAGGGTTTTGTTTAAGTCGTTTTGTAAGTATCGTTGTAATAACGGCATTTTTGCTGAGTTTAAGTCTGTTTTGTACTCGTGCGCTGAAGAGGCACAGACTTTTGGGTTGTAATCCTCCTTTATGTATGAGAAGGTTTATGCAAATTCAGAATGACGAGTTTTGGATTATTCTCGCTTTTGGAAAAACGAGTAGAAATTTTACCCGCTGACGTAAAATTTTACGGTTTCTGAATTCAGTAGAATTTTGGGTGGAAGTTTTATATATCTGCGCGAGTTAGGATATGTCCTGAGAATAATTTTCGAGAGTGTGGAAGAAAATTACAGTCGCGGAAAAAGATTCGGCGATAAGTTTTGGAATTATTTTGAGACGGACTTCCGTTCCGTAAGTTTTCTGTTTTTACGAGTTTTGCTCGTCGCGGCGCGCGAGAGCTGTGGGGCGTGAGAAGGAAAATATCTAGATATTTATTTTAGATTGCCAGTTGGCCAAGTATTTGATCCAAGGGCTAGGATTTGATCTAGAGAAAGTGCTTTTGATCCAATGGCTAGGGAATGCCTAGGCTTTACTTGTGAAGGAAAGTCACATTGCTTTTTGTACTTAGCCAAAATCAAAAGATCACATTTCTTTCTCCTTTCTTCTTCTCTTTGCCGTGGCTTCTCCTCTCTTAAACCCCATCTTCATAAATTTTTCCTTTCCACCATTTTCATTGAAGATCAAGCTTGCTTTCCATTAGTTCTTTGCTAGCTTACTTCCTTCTTGAGGTATATCATTCTTTCTCTTTATTTCACTAGTTTTTCTCATGATTTTTCTTAACTCTAAACTCTATGAAAAATTTCTTAACTTGTGAAAAAGAGTTTTAATCCATGGAAAAGCTTCATTGTTGTTAAACTAACATGGATTAGGCTTTGTTTCTCTTGATTCCTTTAGCTATTGAATTTTTCATGGATTTCTCTCTAGTCTAGGGTTTTCGAAAATTCTCTTGATCATTGAGTAGTCTAATGACATTTTGTGCATAGGAGAGAAGTGTTTAGAATGTGTTTGTGAGCTAGAAAACATTGTCAAAAATCATTTGTGAGAAAAATAAAATTTTTGTCATAAAACACTTGGTGAATTTTATGAAAATTTCATGAATTTTGGGTGTGTTTGGAAAATGTTTTGGGTATGCAAGAAAATTATCTTAAGAGCTAGGTGATCAAGGCTATGGTTTTAAAAATGAAAATTTGTGGGAGAATGCCTTGATTTCTCAATTCTGGACAAACTGTGCAGGGGCATTTTCGTCCATTTAAAATTGTTCCAGTTCCAAAAAAACTTAACCATTTGATCCGTCTTTTCGAGACGAAGAGTTTGGCGTATGGTTCGTCTCGATTGGACAAGAATTGAATGTGTTATGGTCATTTTAGTTTGAAAACTATTTGGTCGAAAATTGTGTTTAAAAGAGTTTTACTTGAATTGGTGATCAATTAGGGAGGTCTCGAAAACACTATCCGAGAGTGTTAGAACGTATCCTTAGAACCCCTTTCGATTGTGTAGAATAGGTTCGTTCCTTTGGTTTTGTCGGAGAGTGACTTATGGTATTATGTGTATTATTTTAGGAAACGAGTAACGGTGTTTAATTGCGCGTTCGATTGTGTGATTGGAAACTTTTGCCGAGGTAAGGGCATCTTCTATCCATGACTTTAAATTATGTCAAAAGCCATGAAATATTTGATGTTTGAATTTGTTTGAAATGCATGTGAAATGTATTCATTTTTGGATGGTTTGTAGGGTTGCATTAGCATATGATGTGAAGTTATATGTTCATGCATTCATTGGTAGACATGTGCGTACAGTGAATGGCGTTACTAAATGTCTTTTGTATTTTTGAGTATTAGACTCGTAACGCACAGTGAATGACGTTACACAAGAGTCTCTTATCCATTTATTTTAGTAAGCTTGTGATGTACAGTGAATGGCATTACTAGAATGTTTACGACTCCCTGCGGTGAGGTTAATTTCCGGAAATCATGCATGTGACGTACAGTGAATGGCGTCACGGTGACGTACAGTGAATGGCGTCCCAGTGGTGCACAGTGAATGACACCACCATTCATTAGAGTTTTGCATTAGGCTATGTGCGCATTTTATTTATTATGCTTGTGTGCGACTTTGTGGTAATTGCCTAATATTTGTATACATGTTAATTGCTCAATACTTGTATTTATGTTAAATGCTATTTGCCTATTTGTTACTGTTGGTGACCCTTACTTTTGCATGTATACATCGCGGGCTCCTCCCACCCCTAGATGACATTCATGAGCGTGGTGCCGTCGGCCACGAGGATGAGTTTGATTTGGAGCGCTCTTAGGATTGTGGTGTTTGTGATGAGACGTTCTCCACCACATCCGTTTTATCAGACCTAGAGTCTTAGTTCATTTTGCTTACGTATCTAGTTTATTTTGAGATGTAGTACTTTGACAGACTATTATACTTATGGTGCCTTAGTGGCCTTGTGATACATTAGGTTCACGTAACCGTCTTTGTGGTTCGTGAACTAATTGTATCCCTTTTGATATGTATATTATCCAGGTGAACACTTGCTTCTCGTAAGCCCTATATATATATATGATGGTTGGTTGTATATTATATTTTGTCTTGTGTAATTTAATTTCTTGAGCCGATTTCGAGTTACGCGCACTCTGATAAATTTTTAAAAAGGCGTGTTTTATTTCGAAAAAAAAATATGCCCTTGTTTGCTTCCGCATTGTATTTATTTAAAAAAAATCGGGCTGTAACAGATTTACTCGAAGCTTTTAAGTAAGAGTGAAATATTGTCTTGGTGATTGTCACCACATTGTATCCAACATTGTATGAACAACACAGGTTGTGTTGGTTGAGTGGAAGTGAGATGAGTAGAAGTTGCATGAGTAGTGTCGAGGTTATAAGACGTAAACCAAGGGTTTGCTGGAGGTCTTAGTGTAAGACGTAAGCCTGAGGGTTTGCTAGAGGTCTTAGTGACTAGAGCTATTAGTGGATTTCCTTCCTGGATTGGTATCCCCCAGAGTAGGCAGGTTGGCTGAACTGGGTTAACAATTACTTGTGCAATTTATTTACTTCCTGTCATTTACACATGTTTCGACAGATGTGCCAACAATAAGTACAACATTATTCATAAAGCAGTTGTTGGAACATCTGTGGTAACATCATTCTAGTCATACCAGAATTTCAAATACAAATACTATTATAGTCAATTCAGTTATGACTTGTGACAATCTAGAATTGTTAAAAATTTTGAGAAATATAAACTTTTGGCCCCATGTTAATGGACATTATGAGACGGAAATTGCAAAGTCTCTTGAAGATATTGAGTTTGGGGGAGAGATATGGTAAAAGAACAAAATTGAGTGAGGAAAAATTGGTTCTAAATCAATTCATATAGTTACTATTTATATAATAAATTTGGATCCTCATAAGTACATTAGTGTTCTTTCTCTCAATTAAGTTAAGAGATTAATTCATGAAGATCAAACTCAATACTTTCAAGAATTAAAGTATGAAGTGTCATAAAGTATTGACTGAAAAGAGAATTCATATTCGTTTTGTTTTGAAAACTCTATTAGGACAGTCACGACACTTGTTACTTATTATAGTTTTTGGAGCTAAATAAGATGGATATCAAGATAGTGTTTCTTAATGGCAACATCAAGAAACACAATAAAGTGCAACCAGATGAAACTTTATGTCAATAGACACAAAGTAGATAATGTGCAAACAAAAGAAATCCATTAATTTGTTAAGAAAGTTGTCTCATTATTGATACCACAAAAGTCTCATAAGGTGATTGTCTCATTTGGTTTTTGAGATGTATATTATGGAGAGTTGTGGATTATACAGGTTCAGTGGGAGTATGTTTATATTCTAAATTTAATGTGTCGAATTTATTTTATTTAGTCAACAGTGATATATGATTGTTGTGCAAAATCAAGAAATCACTAACAAAAGTTTAGTGACAAAAGATCTTGGGCACATCTCTTTTGTATTAGGCATTTCGATACTTAGAAATTATTCTCAATGTATCATTCGGGTATAACAAAAGAGTTGTATCAATAAAGTTGAAAGTAAATTCGACATGAAAGTCAATAAACTAAGGAATTGCCTTAATTATAAAGGGAGACTATCTAGTCTCAATCGTTGTTCAAAAGAAAAATCTAGAAATTTAGAAAATAAAGTATTTTCATATATGCTTCAGCTTTGAGAAACTTATGTACGATCTTACTTATACGCATCTGGAAATAGTGTACTTGATAAGATCATTTGGCAGATACTTGAGCAATTCAAAATTTGAATTGTTAAAATGAGGCAACCATAAAGATTGTTATAGAGAACAATAATTTGTGCTCATATATCAGAGATCTAACAATTTGGAGATCATCAGGATGTTTGACTCTGACCCTTTTGGATGTCTATATATAATGGACATTTTAACTCAAGAACTGATTGTAAGTATTTATGTCATTTGGTTGCATAAAGCAAAAGATTTTGAAAGACAAAAGTTATACTGTGACATAAGTCGGTCAGATAATGTTCAAACAACTATTATAGAAAGTTTGTTAACTTATTAGTTGTTGTTGAATGATAGAACATATAGAGATAAAATTTATGCTAGTTGACTCACTAATCAAAGATGTGACACCTAAGGTCTTTCATATTATTTTTGTCACGAAGGATGTCTTGGATCATTGGGAGTCTCTCATTCGTTATGTTCTAACTTTGGTTTTTGATACTGATACAAATTTTGTTAAGGTTTTCTGCAGAAATAAAGTTTGAGGTTATTATTATTATAACCGGTTCTGTATCTTTTGTGCAAATATTGAATTTGCAAACTTTAGTTTGATCTCACTAAAGTTTTCAGTTGGACCAGTTGGAAATAGGCATGATATAGAGATCACATTGCATGAAATTTCCATGCCACTCATCCATATCAGATCTATGTCGTCAAGTACATTGATGTGGTGGTCGTCGGGGTTCCGTCACGTTATACGTCAGTGACGACAGTCACGGTGGTCCCATTATTGGTGTATGAGATGGACCATATTGTAAAGTTGAAATCTAAATATAAATAGCATTTGGATGCGCGCCTAAGGAATAATGATATAATTATTTCGATATGTAGCCCAAGTGGGAGATTGTTGGAATATTTTATAATATTCCAATAATAATATGTGGGCAAATATCTTTATATAATTATATTAGCTATTTATCAATTAGGAGCCTTAATTGACTAAGTGATCAAATAAAGTTAAAAGGCTTATTAGATTTCTATTTAGAAATTAATTAATTAATTAATTGGATATGGGTTCAATATGAGTGGATGTCAGGATGACCCATTTCGGAATAATGAGAACCCTAATTGGTCATCACACTATATATAGGCTATGGTCCCCAATATACCGGACACACCGCATATCGACTCTTCACCCCATCTGAAGAGTCCTAAAGGCATAAGGAGTCCTGGTTGAGGAAGAACCACAAGCCAACGGGTTCTGTTTCAGGTCAGTTCATCAAGTGGATTCATCTATTCAGGTATTCCTATAATCCTTGATAAATCAACATGTCGTAGATCCTATTTTATATACATGCTTGTGTTTATTTGCCTTTCGCACTAAAGTAAGATTATAGATTTAATCTTTGTTATTAAGAGCATGTATATGATTAAATTATTAAGTTAATTCCAACAACTTTTATTTTAATTTAATATTTGCATTTTCTTTTAAAAAACATAGCTTAAAAGCTTAAAGATCCAATTTTGAATTTTTTTTTTAAAAAATGACTTTAAAATCATGAGATTCACTTAATGAGTTGAACCAAGTTATTTGTGAACTTAAAACGAGTCGAGTTTGAGCTATAAAAAATAGTTGATAATGAACTTGAACTGAATTTCGAGCTAAATCAATCATTGGCGAACTATGTACATAATAGTTTTGTAGGGATCAAAACATGTCACTCTTATTTTATAGAAATCAAAAACAAAATTTAATAATTTTATATAAACCAAGAACATATTTAACCCTTTAAATTTCATAGCAATAAATAAGTTTTATTTTTTTTACAAAAACCTATAAATAAGATCTGATGATAATAGAATTTACAAGTTTCATACGCGTGGCAGATAGAGAATTCCCTCCAAGTAGGGTTGGGAATAGGCCAGGCGGCCTACAGGGGCCTTCGGCCTGGCCTGTATAAGCCTGGCCTGGCCTGACCTGGTTATTAAAAATGCCAGGCTTAGGCTTTGAAAACGGCCTGTTTACATAAATAGGCCAGATTTAGGCTTCTAAAAAGGCCTACGAAGCCTGATAGGCCGGCCTGTTTATAATAATTATTATTTATATCTTATAAAAAAAATATTATTTATATAAATACAAAATATCAGAGATTTTTTTTTTTAACAAAACAGAGAAAATATATGTGTTTTTATATTTCACGCATATAAATTAAAAGTAGAAACCCTACCTCCATTCCATCTCTCATTCTCTCGAGCAAGTAGCAACTCATCCTATATTTTGGTTGTTGGCTTGTTGCTGACTACACTTAGCAAACAATTTGTATTATGGCGACTTTGTCGTAATCGTATTTGTTATTTTAGTAGTTTTTAATTATTGTGCTAATCATATTATTAATTTTTTCTTAATGTTGTAGAAATTATAAAAATTTAAATGTGAACTTTTTAAGGCCTGTTTAGCCTATTTAAAAAGACTATATAGAGAAGCTTTTAATGTAACACAGGCTTTTAATTAGACAACAAGGTCAGGCCAGGCTTTTAAAAGGCTCAGGCCAGGTCAAAAAAAATAACATTTGATAGGCCGCACGCCAGGCTCAGGCCTGAAGAAAAATCGTAGGTCAGGCTCAGGCCTTGAGCCTGGCCTGTTCCCAACCCTACCTCCAAGTGTTATTGGTTGAACCATTCTGAATTTAGTGATGTGACAAAATGTGAAGAAGGCAAGACAATGGCAATTTTGAAATTTCATTAGTATCTACTTTTATTAGATTTATTTATATGATTTAGTAGTGGAACTGGGCCAGAGGGATTTAGTAGAGTGCATGTATTAGTAGAAATATAGGTCCTAATAGAAATTACTACCTTTATGCATAAGACTCATTTAAGATTTTTCATGAGTATAATTTTCCACGTAAAAATTATTAACAAAATAGACACGAATATCATTATACGATTAAAAATATATAAGTCCCTATTAAAATTACTACTATAAAAATAATATGATACAATCGATATACAAATATTAAAGAATTATTATGTGATAAAATGTTGGTTTACAATGACTTAATTGTCCATATAATTAGGATATGGCAATTTTTTAAAATGGGTAATATCGTATTTTCTATAGTATCTATCTTTACTAAATATATATACATGATTTTTAAATCTCTTGTGGCGATTGCCTTTTTTTTATTATCTTTTTTGTAGAATTGACGATCATTCATCTCTATGTTCGTTTCTTTTCTAATCAACTTTTTGTAAGTTTCCAATTCTTTATTAGTTCTTGATTTGTGATTCTAGGTTCATTCTTGAAAACTTGAAATCAATAATAAAAATAAAGACCATTTATCATCGAACCATCATATTAGGTTTACATAGAAAAGCGGATAAACTGACACTAACATATCCATCTTTTCGCAGTATTTTAAAGACGAAACAAGAAAAAGAAGAAGTGAGGTGTAAATAGTAGGAAGCATATCAAATATGAACATGGGCACTACCCACATTGGTGGAAAACAAAATATCCATACCCCCACATCTTCCAATTTCAGACAAAAAATATCATTTTGTTAAAAAACAAGAATAAGGCCAGGTCGGGGTGTGGAAAAACGGGTGATGGGGGGTGTGGAAAAAACGTTTTAGGCCATTTATTCTTTGGACATAATAGGACAAAAAGCCCATCAACTGCTCAATTTTTTGATGTTTTCTCTTCCCACCCCTAGTGAATCTTTTATCTCCTTTGAATTTCCAATTTTGCCCTTGAAAAAACTTCGGTTCGTAGAAACCGAAGTTTTTTTTTGCCTTGAAAACAAATTTCAGTTTCTAAAAACCGAAATTTACTCTGAATTTGCACTAGTAAAAATTTGGTTTCTGCGAACCGAATTTTTCTGCAAGAGCAAAATTGGAATATTGGGGGTATAAAAGATTTATGGGAGGTGGGAAGAGAAAACATCCTATTGTTTTTTTTGGGATTACCATCAACTGCTCAATTTGTTGCATCCTTTGGGCGAGATTCGGTACATCCACTCTCACAAGTAAGATATTGGTTGGTGATAAGTCAAGGGTCCAAATGCTCCGAGATCAAGGATCAACCAGTGTTATTTGAATTTTCACAGTGAAGCATAAGGAAATTGCTTTTTAAGCCCTACTAATTGCTCCGAAACCCCCCAAAAATCCCAAAATGCCCCAATATATGTCTCAGTTCCATTCGGATTCTATCTACCGAATTCAATTTATGTCCCTGTCCCGTTCGGATTCTATCTACCGAATTCAATTTAGGTTCCAGCAAACCGCACGAACAACAACAGAGGCACACACGACAAGCAGGTTGTCATCTAAAGTTGATGAATTTTGCTTCCTGGAATTGCATTATGCTTCCTGAAATGCCAACTTTTTCCCTTATTTGAGTTTTGCTTCCTGAAATTGCAATTATTCATGTTCGGAATTATGTTGGGAATTGCAATTGCTTAGGTGATGTGTGGGCGATGGGGTTTTGATTCTCCCATTGTTTGTTTGATTCAGCCTCTCGTGTTGTTATTTTTGTTTTTGTGTTTCTGGTGTAGCAGAAAACTAAATACAAGCCTAACGAATAGGCAACAAACCAGCGATGCAACCAACAAAAAACCAGAAGAAATTAAAACAGAAGCGCAGCAGCAAATCAAAGCCAAACCAACCTTCTCTTTTTTTTTTTCGATTCGGTTTCTCTGTACCGAAAATGCTTCAATTCGGTTTCTATCTACCGAAAACGCTCCCATTCGGTTTCAGTCTACCGAAAAGCTTACTCTGTTTTCTTAATATGTATTAGCACATTGTCTGGTAATTGTGTTACTCTATCTTCAAAGGAATTGATATTTCAAGTTCAACTTCAGGTCCTGCTTTGTTGTTTTTGTGTTGCTGCGTTTTTTCCTTCTGCTGTGTTGTTTCCTTATGGGAGCAGCTGCTTCCTCCTTGTATCTCTCCTGGGCGGTTATGTACTCCTTGTACATAGCTTGCCTTTTATTAATAAAATTTGCAGTTCAAAAAAATAGAAAAAAACACCGTTCGGATGATCTTTGTTTTACTGATTTTTCTTAGCAAGTTAGCATTATGTTAATTTGTCTCGGGTAACCCTTTGATAGTTTGATTTATGCCACGTCCCTGCTTTATACTATTTTGAGATCATTTTTCTCAGATTATGAAATTGAAAGCTCGACTTATAATTGGTGCAGGTATGCTTCGGAGATGGCCTCCAATCTGCAATATATATAGGAACTGATAGTTTAGTAAGGCTAGAATAAGTGTTTGATAAAAATGCATCATAGGTGTTTGATTAAATGCCCATGAAAATATTATGGTGTTTAGCATCACATGTTTTTGGTAGGATTAGAATATGTATGGAGAATTGATATGGGATCTCTTGGTAGCAGGGATATGTTCTCTAGGGTTCAGAATGTCAATAAAGGTTTTAATAAGATATCTAGCCTTCATGAGGATAGAACAACTTGTTTTAGTGGTAAGCTTGTACTACTTAAAAGTTGCGAATTGTTTCGAAGTCTGTTTTGAAGGCATTTATGCTCTGGTTTTCAATTGAGTGTCAATAACTTGTCCTAAGAGTTGTAGCTGATGTTGGTTTGATTGTAAGTATTGCATCTATTCATAGTGCTATATTTAGTTCTTTATGGGTCTTCTCACTTTTATCTTCATAATACTTTGTGTGGGATGTTGATAAGTTAACTATGTGTCTTATCTCTTTACCAAGCATCATGATAATTTTGAGATTTCTGGGAAACTAAAATGGTGATTTTACTAACCACGACTTCTATTGAAAATTGTGAAGAATAGTAGGGTGAGATGTTGTAAAGCTTGTGTTGTTTCATCTAGTTTCTTTGGATTGTATAAATCATTTTTTAATATGGTGAAATTCATTGGTTTTAGAGGAAGTGAAAGACTGCTTTTTAGAAGGTTTTACTCCTGCAAAAATGTTTTCATTCAGCTGCTCAAGATCAAGTTAATCATGTTGCAGGGACTCCCAAATGATGGGAAATCAACGCTTCTGGCAGCCATTACACTTGCAAAACCCGATATCGCCGATTATCCTTTTACAACATTAATGCCAAATCTTGGTCGCCTTGATGGTCCATGTTGTTGATGCATCTATTGAAAACATGACTACAGAACTGTCAGAGAAGTATGTACATTGCATTTTATAAATTAGAATCAGGTTTTTTGTTGGCTCAGCAGCTTTAATCGAATTTGTTGGTTGTTATTGAATGTATTATAGCTTTAAATTTTTTTTACATATTTTGTATATTTTGCGGGGGTTTGAACCTCCTCCAAATTAGCTTGAACAAAACCCCCGCAAATAAGCACATTTTTTTGTAATTCGGTAGTTACGTACCAAAATAGTGTTATTTCGTATTGCATGTACCAAAATGGTTGTAAGGGCAAATTGGTCAAGACGGGGGGCCTGAAAGTATTATAGGGGGGCCTAAAAAGCAATTTTCGAAGCATAATCACTTCTAAAACTGGATTAAAAAACCCCCAGGGCCTTCACCATCCAATCCAATTGAAATAATACTTTGACCCACCTAACCAAAAATCCCAATAATATGCATAGTTTACAAAACAAACAGCAAGACTATAAACAATACTCCCTCCGTCCCAAAATATAAGCAAAAGTTGGTCAACAAAAGTGAATGTATTTGATCCAAATCTTTAACCAAATACATCAAGTTTTTTTGACTCACTTTTGCTTATATTTTGGGACGGAGGGAGTATATCACCCGAGTATCATTCTCGCTCCTCATAGGATAAATGACTCATCACGATCCTCAAGAATCACCTTAATTAAATTACACTAGGGGTAAACATGTGATTGATATAAATATAATAATATCATATAGTTAAATGATAGATATTAAAATAGCTTATTTAACTCATCTTCAATGTATTATTGGTCAAAAAAGAATAAAAAAATATGAGACATAAAAGTAATTTAAAGTTCGCTTATAGAGAAGTTGTAAAATAAATTACAACCTTTAACTTCTAAACTTTTGCATAGGTCATATACATTCAAATTATTTCTAATATAGTTGAGACATACATTTTTTTTTTTACAAAACATACCAAATCTATGGTTTAAATAGAAGGAAAACTTCCGATCAAATTGACGTGTTTCACAATCATACACTGCAATGACCACATTTATTTCATAAAGCAATCTTTAAACTTCGGTCCTTAAAGAGGTAAAAATTGGATATTGAAAATAGAATAACATTCATATATATATATATATATATATATATATATATATATATATATATATATATATATATATATATATATATATATACACGATTGCTTTGAATTGAATTGACAGTTTAATGTTTGCTTCCTAAATTACTACGATTGTTGTAAGTTTGAAGGGTAATAAGTAACATTTCTTATCAAATTTTCTTTCAACTGATGTTGCTTTTTAAAAACATCAACTTTCTTTTCATTTTTCTTTTAAAGGAAGGTTTTGATGTCTTTTTTCCTTTCAATTTTCTGGAATGCAACAAAATTAAGTCTTCTCATCTCCAAACGGTTATGTATAGGTGGAGAGAGAACAAAAATGTAAGAGAGAAAAAAATTTGATCTAGTGTGGTGATGAAATATTACATCAAATAGACTATTTTAATCCAACGGTAAAATTAAATAGTACACCGGTGAGGGACTTGATAGAGCCCTCACCCTAGAATGCACCTATATATATATATATATATATATATATATATATATATATATATATATATATATATATATATATATATATACTTAAAAAGATAAAGATATATAGTGGCTGACTTACTTGTTGAGAATATATATAGACATAATTTGCTAAAATATCTATACATAG
This sequence comes from Trifolium pratense, assembly GCF_020283565.1. NCBI lineage: Eukaryota > Viridiplantae > Streptophyta > Magnoliopsida > Fabales > Fabaceae > Trifolium > Trifolium pratense. Next base: position 23,450,800 of record NC_060063.1, on the reverse strand, counting down.
AAAACATACAAAATAATTTAAATACAAAAAATGAGAGAGCATAATTAAACAAAAAGTATGTGATACAGGTGAATAGATATTAGTTATATAAGGACCATGGTTACATTGAGAAGCATTCCAACAGTCATAAGATTTAATTGTAATGAGTATTTAGTTATCATTGCATTATATTTTTACAAATTAACTACGCAAAGGTTAATTTATAGCATAAGAAATTAGAACTCTTTATGCAAAAACCACAATAACACATGGAGTTTTATTCTTTTCATTTTAGTGTGTCGTTTCTTTTGCAGATAATCAAAAGTCACACTATTAAATGGTGTTTCCAATTATTTGCAATTAAGCATAAAATAAATCTCATAACCGATTTCAATTATTTTTTTTTCTATGGACTAATAATAGACATGTTATTGTTCTCGTATTTATCAATTCTCTTTTCTAAAAAGTCTGGTATCAATTACATATTATTAATTTTTTTTCTAAGGAAGATTTTTTTTTTATCAGACAATTTTTTTAATAAAGTTGGACGCAAAAATGTCAATATGGCGCAATTCAATTTTTTCTCAATTACATTATATACTATCATTTATCATTATAAGTCCAAATTTAGTAGAAAGCTGAGACAAATAATATAAGAATACATAATTGTTTGTTGGTATATCTTCTTGTGAGTATTTCATTTTAGAATTCCAACAATCATGAGAATTTGATGGTCATAGTATTATTTATGTCTCTCTCTAAACCATAACCGAGATATAAGTTTGTAGGTCTTATAATATTAGTTAGTCACTTTTAATTAAATTTTTCATTTTTCATTATTGATATATTCTTTTGTAAGAAATTCTCTTAGAGGTGCCACATCATCACAAAGAAGGCCTAAGATCAATTCAAGCTTCCTTTTAATAGTAAAAGATGTTATATCAATTTTCAAGATATAATTTGGCCGATCAATATAATAGATATCCAACCATAAAAATTATGGATTAACATATATGAAGAATAATATATGAAATACAAAATGGATAAATAATAAAAGGGTGAAACTGAATATACAATAGATGATAAGATATTCTTATATGAGTGACCATTTGTTTTACAAATTTCTCGTAAGGATGCATGAAAATCAACAGATACTTTAGTCAATATTCTGCCATAGAAATCAATAAATTAGTGAAGACATATGATGGATAATTTTCGCAAGTGAACGAATTACCACGTAGTAATAAAAATATCGATCCACAGGGATTGTGTGATTAAACTAGTCGAATAGTGCTCATAGACATTATGCACGAAATACACATAAATTGGGGGTATGTTGAGTGATGAATTGTTAGAAAACGTGCTTTGATATAATGGAAAAGCGAGGTAGAATCATCGGAATCGCCTAGTCTATAGCTAAACCACATGCAATCTACTATATCATAGGAATCTACTCAAGTGTTAACAACTAGATCGACAAATTAGTGAATCGCAATCTCTTGTCAAAATCCACTCTATTCGTTGTCGATACTCCCCCGATCTCTCGGGCGGAAGCTACCTACAACGAATGATATTAACGCGCGTCAATCGTTCGCTACACTCTATGCCTCAATCTCTCGACCGGAGACACTCGAGCGCTCAATGCAATTCAGTTCAGAAATTAAATCAATACTCTCGCACGTGACTTAACTCGAAATCATTACAACACTAATGAAGGATTATAAAGCATTATGCATCGAATTGCATTAAATCAACACTATGAACAGAGTAGATTCTTACACATATAGCAGATTACAACTGATCTATCTACATCCTAGACTATCCTAGATCCTACCTCCAAAGAAGCTTAGCTCCTCATCTCCCTTTGTTCGCGTCCGAGCTTCAATGTCATGGCTTGTGAATCCATGCTATCGATGTGCTTGGAGCTATCCTCTGGAGTCTTGAATCCCAATCTTGAAGTTCCAAACCCAGAATGTAGATCAAATTTGCAGAATTTTCCAACCCGAAAACAGAATTATGCAGAAACCATATATACTAAACGCAACCACGCCGCGCGTCAGATCTATCACGCCGCGCGTGGTTGCAGATCCATCAACTACGCCGCGCGTGATAACGGTATCACGCGGCGCGTGATCAAGTCAGAGAGCAATCTTCTTCTTGAACAAGGCTTCACGCCGCGCGTGGTCAAGTATCACGCCGCGCGTGATCAGAGTGAAAATCTTGGCTCCCTGTGAGCTCCATCACGCGGCGCGTGATGGGCTACGCCCCCAGCGTAGTGAAAAACATCCATTTCCTGCAATTTTTCCTGTTTTCTTGCAAAACAAGTAATCAAGCTTATGGTTAGATTTCTCTTATATTTATTGCTAAAAACCTACTAAAATGCATCCAATGTTGCTAAAATAGGCCTGGATTAGAGAGTGTGACGATTCGTCATCACAACCCCAAACTTGAACCTTTCCTTGTCCTCAAGGAAACAACTTTTACCTCAAGCTTTTGTGTCAAGACCTTGGCATTTTCCTTAAATTCACTCGAATCATACATACGTGAGAATCACCTGATGATCAATGATCCACCCGCAAGCAATGCTCAATTGCACACTCGTTCCCGCAAGACATTTTCAAGTAGTTCACACTTTTCGACCAAGGCTCTATGATTTCATCACACTACTCACATGCACTCTTCAGTTTTTGGTAATTCACTCAAATCAACACATCAATGCAAGTCAACAATAATTTTGCAAGTAATCTAAGAATTCATTCGGTTCACTTTGTGCACACACATTAGAGGTCTTTTAGGGTTATAACGTGGCTTGGCTAGGGTGGATGGTGGCATTTTGGATAAGTAGTAGAAAAACTTGGAGTTAGATCCCCCTATTAGTCAAAGAACATTTTCATAAACCAAACCCTTTTGAAATATAGTGGACTAGAGAACTTTTTCAAATCATCAAACAAAGTTTTGCAATTCTTTTGAATTCAAGGCTATCACTTCTTTTTCATTTTTTTTTTTTTTTCACATTCATTCATCATGTTTGGTTTTTGTTTTTTCATTTTTTTTTTTCATTTTCTTCTTTGCCTTGCAATTTTTGAAATTTTTCAATCAAAACTTTTATAAGTTCCCTAGTACCCTCACCCCAAACTTTATTTGTTGCTAATTCCAAAGAGCAACCCCAAACTTAGCGGTGAGCAATGCGCATCAACCACTAATTAGGTGCCTAACCTCCAAGAAAGTCATTCCTTTTTTTTTCAAAATGTTCTTAAGGTTGTGCAAAATAACATTTTCTTTTTCAGCTCAAATTGGTTAAGCAAAGGATAATTATATGTAAGGGTGGATAGAAAGGCTCAAAGGTACCAAGGAACATGCCTCGTGTGTGCTACAAAAGTACCAATCAAATAAAAAGACGACAAGCAAAATCGAGAGACAATACATGAGTGGATATCACACATAGAAGGAAAAGGAGTGTTTGGCTCAATACCTCTCGGTTGGGTCGAATCAAAGAACCGGTCAAAAAGTGTGCGTTCCCTTCCTTTGCCTCTTGATCACATGAGTGCAACAAGCTATTGCACTGCAGGTTTCACATATCACACACGGAGAAAATCAAGCAATTGATACTCAAGTAACTAGAAGGAACATGCCAAAATATTGAAACAAACTCTAGAAGTAAAAACCATTCCACAATTATACAAAAGAAGATTCAAATTCAGAGTACACAAATAAAATATCCAGCCAATATCCAAGCAACATCAAAATATTATTACAAACCAACGAAAGTAAAATAAACGAAAGTAAAAAAGTAGAGATAGAGTAGTAGTGTAGCAGCAGCAGCAGAGATCATAACCAAAGACGTCAAACGGTGTCATCCGGCTGGCCAGTGAAGTAGTTTGTGAACGGGCTATTCAAGTTCAGATTCAGCCCATCCACATCCAGCATCTCCCTCTCCATAGCAGCTGCCTCATCCTGCTCAACCCGGCGTCGCCTTTCGATCTCCGCCAACTCAGAAGCTCTCAAACTAGAATTGTAAGCTTGTCTGGCCTGGAATGATGTCAGCTCCCTCGCCTGATGTGCCTCCCAATCCGCATCAACGGGATACAAAGTCCCAAAAGTAGGAGGAGGGAAAGTAGACCGGTAAGTCATCGCCTCGGTGTACATGGAAGAGGCGGTATCAAAGTAGAGATTCGGCAGCCCCGAATATTGAGAAATCTCCATCTGATGCAACATAGAAGCAAGCTGATTCATATCATGAGAGTAACGAGGAGGGTCCTGAGCTGGTATATCGTGATACTCATGTACCGGATCCCCCTGTTGATCCGGATGATTACCTTCTTCAAACCGATTAATCTCTTCTTCTTCCCTCAAAGCTTCCTCCCTTGCAGCATTCCCCTCACCTCGGGGCACAATCGGACCTCTCTCAAATCTCTTCTCAAAGTATGCTAAAGATAGTGGACGGACGGGGTGTAAGTCACCTTCTTGCACATTCATTGGGACATTGCTTGCTCTACACAAAGCAGCAATTAAGTTGCAATGCCCCAAAGTAAAAGTCGGATTATTATTATTTGCCATTTCATATAAATCCTGTTGTAACCAAAGACCAAGGTCGACATAACGACCATCAGCTAATAATCGAACAGCAGCAACATTATCAATCTGGATTTCGGAGTTATTACCAACCACTCTAACATTCTTAAGCCAAAATTCACCCCAAGCACGGTGAATAGGGTTAAAACTCGTCAAACTCAACCTAGTAGGAAGGGATGAGGCTGAGTGTGACAGCCATCTAGCTCCAGGCCTGCAAACAATCACCTTTAACTCTTCTCTCACCGCAAGGCCACCATTAGAAATTCGTTCCTTCTCGGATACCAACTCACAAGCACCTCTCACACGACAACCCAATAATGTATTAATGTGAGCCGCGGAATAGTACACTCTTATTCCCCTAACTGTCGAATAGAACTCCGGAACCGATGACTGGTCAGGCAAATAAGCATTTGCGAGAAACTCCCTTACCCACATCTGATTACCCGGATTAGCTTCATTTTTAATCATCAACTTATTAAACTTCCCCCATTTTCTAGACTTAATCTCATTTCCTAACTCAGCAACACCCTTCAACAAGTCCTCTCCAAAACCTTTTTCTTGATTAATAGTAAAGGTTTGGATTTTTGTGTACCTTTTTTCATGAACTGCACTGATGAAGTGGGGGTGGACCTGTGGGTGAGTCACATTGCTCCGGCGAGGAGGAGATGCTTGAGCGGACCGAGAAGATTGGCCCTTGCTTGCACTCATCTTTGTTCTTGGTTTCTTTGGTGGCTCTTGTGTTGGATTAGCATCACTCTTCTTCTTTCCCTTTCCGGTTAGCCGTGTCAACATGGTGATAGTAGGGAGGTTGAAATGGGTCAATTTGGGGAAGTGGTGAAATGAGGAATTTGGAGTGAATTTGAAATGATTGAAATGGGTTGTATGTGAATGTGAAGGAATGGGATGATTAGAAGTGATTAAAGATGAAATTGGAGAGGTTTGGAGGATGAAAAGGGGTTAACAATGGAGTTTACCGTGTGAGAGGGCGTGTGGATTGATGATGGGATTGATGGATTGGTTGGGAAGATGAAGAAATTCAAATTTTACACGCTTTCCTGTGTAACCACGCCGCGCGTGATCCCTGCTACGCCGCGCGTAGTACCAATTGTAACGGTCAAGAACTTCTTTCAAACAGGCCACGCCGCGCGTAATATTCATCACGCGGCGCGTATTCACTTAGTCAGAGACTCCATATTTCTCCAGGCTTCACGCAGCACGTGATGCATCCCCACGCCGCGCGTGATACATTCTGAAAACTCCTTCCTCTGTGTTGAAGGATCACGCCGCGCGTGATTGTACTGCGCCTCCGGCGTAGTAGAACTCTGTTTTGCCCTGTTCTGCTTCCTGTCCTTGCTTCTGCTGCACACCTACCTACATACTTCAAAAACAAACACACTAAAACATTAGAAACCGTTGGGTTGCCTCCCAACCAGCGCTTGTTTAACGTCCCGATGCTTGACGTTCCATGCCCCTAAGGGTCATGGAAAAGTAGTGCCACCATGTGGCAAGTAGTGTGCATTCCAAGGTAACTTAAGGGCATCTTTAACCATGTGATCATAAACCTGAATTCTAAAACACTGTGGGTCTCCATCATCACATGTCATCTTATCAAAGACATTGAATGTAACCTGCTGATCATCGGTCCTTAGCATGAGTTCCCCCATCTCTACATCGATTAGGGCACGGCTAGTTGCTAGGAAGGGTCTACCTAGTAGCAAAGGTTCCCACTCCCGAGTTTCTTCTATGTCCAGAACCACAAAGTCTGCGGGAAACACAAATTCACCCACTCTAACCAACACATCATGGAGAATACCTTCCGGATGCACTATCGATCTATCCGCCAAAGAGAGACTCATCTTTGTCGGCTTTGCTACCGCTCCCGGTATCTTCTTCATCATTGATAACGGCATCAGATTAATGCTCGCACCCAAATCACACAAAGCCTTTTCAATAGTGAGATTTCCAATAGAGCATGTAATTGTAAAACTCCCCGGATCTTTCTTTTTCTGAGGTAGCTTCCGCTGAATGATGGCGCTGCATTCTTCCGTCATACTTACCATTTCATCATCTAATGGTTTTCTTTTCTTTGTAAGCAGCTCCTTCAAAAACTTTGCATAACTCGGCATTTGCTCCAATGCCTCAACCAATGGTATAGCCATCTCAAGCTTGTTCAACACCTTCATGAACTTCTTCTCTCGCTCAAGATTCTTAACTTTCTTTCTCCTAGGAAAAGGCATCCTAGCATATGGCGATTCATCAACTCCTTTACCTTTCTCAACCTTCTTACTCTCTTTTTCTTTTATCTCCCTCTGTTTTTCAACTTCTTCTACTTCATCCTCACTAATCTCCACTTCCTTAGACATATCTTCATTTTCTACTTCTCCCTCATGTCTCTCATTTTCAACTACAACCTCTTGCTTATTTTCAACCTCTCCCTCATTGACCTTCTTTTTCAAGGGCTTCTCCACAGCTGGCCGTTCCGGTATCTCTCTACTCCTCAAAGTGATTCCATTGCAAGTTTCATTTTTAGGATTATCATGAGTGTTTCCACCGAAACCTCCTTGATTTTGCAACATAGAAAACTGTCTTGACAGCTGACCCATTTGCACCTCAAGATTCTTTATAGAAGCTTCATGATTCTTGTTAGGGGTTGCTTGACTCGATTTCATCGCTTCAAAGTTGCTTTGGGTCATGAGCATGAACTGATTTAGAGTCTCTTCCATCCTTGATGGAGGCCTTTGCTGCTGTTGCGGTGCACCTTGACTTTGCATACCGTTCCCCCACCCGGAACCGTTGTTATTGTTGTTGTACGGCTTCCGGAAATTGGCTAAGTAGCGAGCCTCCTCTGAACCCTCCGGGAAGCATCCGCCATTTGGGTGGTCCTGCAAACAAAAATCACAGCGCACATTGTCAATTTTACCTATTGGAGAAGATTGAACTTGTGGATTGGACAGCAGCTTCATCATTGCTTCCATTTGGCTAGTCATGAGCTTTTGCTGTGCCAATAGCGCTGTTTGAGTATCCAATTCCAACACTCCGCCTTTCTTCTTGGCTCCTCTATCATTAGTAGCTCTATACTCGTTTTGAGCCATGCTTTCCACCAATTCTCTTGCTTCAGTTTCGTCACGGTTCTTCAACGAACCACCGGCTGATGCGTCAAGTATCATTCGCGTTTGAGCCCTCAAACCTTGGGTAAACATTTGCATCTGATTGTGGCCATCGAAACCGTGATTTGGACACCTTTTAAGACAAACTTTGAACCTCTCCCAAGCATCATACAACGTCTCACCATCCGCTTGTTCGAAGTTGCTAATTTCAGCCCTTCTTTCTAGAAACTTATGAATAGGGAAGTAACGATCTAAGAACTTCCGCTCCAGCTGTCTCCAAGTCTCAATAGTTCCGGCGGGTATCGTGTCCAACCAATCTTTAGCACGGCCGGTGAGAGAATGCTTGAATAACCTCAGTCTTTTGTCCGATTCGCTCACCCCCGGTGAATCGGTATAGTCGCAGGCTTCATAGAAGTGAGACAAGTGTAAGTTCGGGCATTGAGCTTCCGATCCTGAATAAGGGTTCTCTTTTAGGGCGGAGAGGATCGTGTTCTTGATGTCGAATGAGACCGGATTCGCCGGCTGAAAGCCTTGATTTGCCAACGCGTCATTGTCTCTCCTCCCATAATCACCAAGGGTACGCCTTTGCGGTTGAGGAACCGGTGGAACCTGCTCTTCTTCCATTGTGGCTGAAATCTGTCCTTGACAGTCCGGTGTAACCCTTAGCAAAGTTGTTCCCCTTGAAGCTTGAGCTTCCCTTGTTGCCTTCCGAATTGCGCGAGCTGTCTTTTCAATTTCGGGATCGAATTGTAGCTCAACGGGACCTGTTCTCCGCATGCACAAGGAAACACACAAGTAGAACGCTCCGGTAGAAAAAATATCAAACAGAAAAAATAAAGAAAACACAGAAAATATGAACACTATTGCCTTGTCGAATCAATCACAATCCCCGGCAACGGCGCCAAAAACTTGATGGATAATTTTCGCAAGTGAACGAATTACCACGTAGTAATAAAAATATCGATCCATAGGGATTGTGTGATTAAACTAGTCGAATAGTGCTCATAGACATTATGCACGAAATACACATAAATTGGGGGTATGTTGAGTGATGAATTGTTAGAAAACGTGCTTTGATATAATGGAAAAGCGAGGTAGAATCATCGGAATCGCCTAGTCTATAGCTAAACCACATGCAATCTACTATATCATAGGAATCTACTCAAGTGTTAACAACTAGATCGACAAATTAGTGAATCGCAATCTCTTGTCAAAATCCACTCTATTCGTTGTCGATACTCCCCCGATCTCTCGGGCGGAAGCTACCTACAACGAATGATATTAACGCGCGTCAATCGTTCGCTACACTCTATGCCTCAATCTCTCGACCGGAGACACTCGAGCGCTCAATGCAATTCAGTTCAGAAATTAAATCAATACTCTCGCACGTGACTTAACTCGAAATCATTACAACACTAATGAAGGATTATAAAGCATTATGCATCGAATTGCATTAAATCAACACTATGAACAGAGTAGATTCTTACACATATAGCAGATTACAACTGATCTATCTACATCCTAGACTATCCTAGATCCTACCTCCAAAGAAGCTTAGCTCCTCATCTCCCTTTGTTCGCGTCCGAGCTTCAATGTCATGGCTTGTGAATCCATGCTATCGATGTGCTTGGAGCTATCCTCTGGAGTCTTGAATCCCAATCTTGAAGTTCCAAACCCAGAATGTAGATCAAATTTGCAGAATTTTCCAACCCGAAAACAGAATTATGCAGAAACCATATATACTAAACGCAACCACGCCGCGCGTCAGATCTATCACGCCGCGCGTGGTTGCAGATCCATCAACTACGCGGCGCGTGATAACGGTATCACGCGGCGCGTGATCAAGTCAGAGAGCAATCTTCTTCTTGAACAAGGCTTCACGCCGCGCGTGGTCAAGTATCACGCCGCGCGTGATCAGAGTGAAAATCTTGGCTCCCTGTGAGCTCCATCACGCGGCGCGTGATGGGCTACGCCCCCAGCGTAGTGAAAAACATCCATTTCCTGCAATTTTTCCTGTTTTCTTGCAAAACAAGTAATCAAGCTTATGGTTAGATTTCTCTTATATTTATTGCTAAAAACCTACTAAAATGCATCCAATGTTGCTAAAATAGGCCTGGATTAGAGAGTGTGACGATTCGTCATCAACATACATGAAAAGTAAGAAAAGAACATAAGACATTATTAAAAGTTGAAGAATACGTACCCAAGAGTTATTCTGGAGAAAGTAAATGATGACTCAAACAAAAAATCTATAAATTAGTAAATATCTTTTTCTTCCTCAGGTTCTATCACATGGATCTAGAGTAAGTAGACTAAAATAATATAACGGTTCTATGTTCTCGATAACAAATGAACAACCAATATCAATAAATAAATGAGAAAAATAAGATTGTTTACTTACAATCATTGTTATGATAAAAAAATATTTTAAAGATAACTTTTAAATGAACAATATAATTTGATTAGAGAAATTGAGAATACCGGCCTTTTCATCCATTAACATTCTATTTGTAGTGAAAAATTCTTTCTTTCAACCTACAAATGAAGAACAAAAACTAAACATTAGTACAAATGAATATTGTTGGATATCAATGCATAGCACCATGGTAGAAATACACTCAAAGATTGAGTGAAAATGTCAAATATTAAGATTTAGAAATGAGTAGAAAAAGGATGTGGGGTGTTGGTTATAAAGAGTGAGAGTGAACCTATTAGTCACTAACCTTTCTCATTTTATAAGTTATATTTGGAGGAAGGTAAAAGGCTGCATACAATTATGATGATTTTTTTGGTTACTCATACAATTATGATGATGCTAATTTAGTTTTTTTAGATTTAATTTAATAAATTAAAAGAAATAAGTAAAAGATTTTAATAGAGATTAGAAATATTTTCTTAAAGTGACACATCATCAAAATGTTTGCTTATGAGCAACTCAACTTTCCTTTTACTAGTAAAAGATTATTTGCACAACATCATATACTTGTCAAAATCATCATCGTAGCACAAATGCAGTACTTATTTTCATAGCCCTATATCCCTATAATTGTGAACTAAAATTGGTATAACAACTGTGAGCTCTTTCCAGAACGGATAGTTTGGAAAAACTCGAGTTTGATTCCTGGTGGAAATAATTTTTTACGAGACTTTCCAAACTTCGAGATCGAACTCTGCCCTTTTCATAGAAATCAGTGGGCTAACACTAAAAAAATAATAATTTATTTAACCACTTAAATTTGGATCCTTTAAAGGTTGCATTTCACTTTAAAGTGTAGAATGCGTAATCTTATCTTATCTATCGATTAACAAATCAAAGATAAATATTATAAATATACTTTAACAAATCACGAGTTTATTAAAATCACAACCATTAATTTTTTTACTTTACACATTACTCGCTTTATGGAATTCAAATCTTCAAATTCTCTCTCCTAAATCTTAGAACAGCAGCATTGAAATTAATTAATTTTTTCCATTAGGCCATTATTGAGATGTCATTCCCCTACTTTCCAAAGTTCTTGAATGGAAGTGATATTGTTCAAAAGTAAAACCTAATGAAGGACCCATGTTCGCATGTAACCTAAAGTTAGTAAAAGGCTTGACCAAAATGGGGCCAATGCTGGTTGTACCTAATACCAAATGACCTCAAAAGAAATACATAAATAATCAAATTATGAATATAAGCTAAATTTTTTGTTGTCACTTTCTCATTGCCACAAACCACAAAGAGAAAAAAGGAAAAAGGGGGGGGTCCCAAAAGTAGGGTGAAAGAGTAAATAGTTAATAACTCATATACATATGGAAAAGGCATTTAACTTTTTATTGTCCATTCTTAGACATAATCATTTTGTGCAAGAAGTCACCTAACTTAAGATCCCTTTTAGGTAGGGGTGTACGTGGGTCGGATTGGGTTAGGTTTGACCAAAACCAAAACCCGAACCACATAGGATACTCCGGATTGGGTCGAGGAAAATAACCACCCGTTATAACATTGGGCCGGGTTGGGTAAATCCACTAATTTCCGGGTTGGATTGGGTTGGCTAGTGGGTTACCCAAATTATTTTTCTATTTTTTTATATTAAATATTTAAATGTCGAATCATCATATTTTTTCATAAAAATAACTGAACCATATTATTTTCTTGAAAAATAGTGTAACTTTTTTCACTATAAAAAATAATCACATATTTTTCGTGCAAACCCACTAATTTACGGGTTAGATAGTTTGCTACCCAAATAATTTTTTTTGTTTTTTTTAATATCAAATGACTAAATGATGAATTATAATATATATTCATTAAATTATTCAAGTTTTTCTTTTTATTTTTTAAATAGTGCGATAAATTATCATATTTGTTTATAAAAATTATTCAATCTTTCTATTTTCTTAAAAAATAGTATAACTTATTTTCAATATAAAAAATATTTAATGATCAAATGGAAAAATCTTTAGTATTTTCTTAAAAAATATTTTAAAAAACATAGCACTAGTGGGTAAGTGGGTTTTTTGGGTTGGGTACGGTTTTACCCGTAACCCAACTTTTTTTATGGGTTTTTCATTTTTGAAATCCATACCCACCCACTTGCCCGACCCAACCCACTTTTTTGGGTTGGATTGGGTGGGTTTGACCGGGTCAATCGAATTTGCCCGACCCATGTACACCCCTACTTTTAGGCACTTAAAAAATGTAGACCACTCTCCTCCCATTCTTATTGCTTATACTACATACTAGCTTTTTACTTTGTCCTTCATCAAATAATTACCATATAACTGTAGAGTCACAGTTTTATTTGTCACTCTATAAGATATAATTTAATTACCACATTCATTTTTATGGAAAGTGAGAGAGAAGTTTCCTTTGTCATTCGATCGGTAGTAAAAATGTAGAGAAATGCTTATTCTCGCGACAAATTATTTCACGAGCGTATCACGAATCAACGTGGCACCATCACAACCGCTTGTATTCCTATGACATGCGTGTAATTTTATTTTTATCTCTCTCACCGTGTGTTTCTCTCCAATATTTCTTTTCAATATTTATCTCTTTTTCTTCTTCCCCAACCGCTTCACCTGTCGTGCTTCACCTTCCATGGCATCTATGTTTTGACATAAGAAGATTCACCTACCTCTAGCTGTGCTTGTGCATATTTTTAACCCAAACATAGATATCAGCATCCACCAGGAACACAACATGGTTTCAAACAATCAAGTGATTTCATGAACTGATTTCTTTTTGTTAGAGCAAGCATTTATTGGTGAAGTTTTATAGTAAGAAAAAAGGTGGATCAAACATTTCATGAACCGGTTTCTTTTTGGTAGAGCAAAGAAATGTAAGGATATGAGGTTTTTTCTTATGCAAAGTGATAATAAAATGAATAAAAAAAGAGTTCGTGAAATTTTCGTAAAACTGCCTTCGCGATATATAGCATCCCTCAAAAATGTAAATGCTAGTTGGTGCAAAATTTGATGAGAAGAGAGTAAAAAGTGAAAATATACTTGCAAAGTGCAACTTTCAATTTATATTTTTGTTATTGAAGCAATATATTTAGTAAAACTCACAATAATTTATTTTATATGTAGTTTTATTGTTGTGACAAAATTTAATAATAATGACTTTATTTCTTTTTTGTAGGAATGGGACTAGGGAGAGAAAAAATAATCCTTCCAAAATGCAGACATGTACAGAGAAATGAGAAGCATTTTACTAAAATTTACACTGAAAACAAACATCGAAAAATATTTTGGATGGTGGAGTCAAGGAGCGGGGGAGTACTCTCTATTCTCTCCTTGTTGACATCATTAAATATATGCAAAAAATTTGTCTAGTAAATGTGGTTTTCATTGAATGATATTATTTTTGAAAATTTCAAAACAGAAACTAAATATCACCCCAACGGGGCTTAAAAAGTTATATATACGCGAAATATCTCTATTTTATACATAGCGAGATTCCCACGGAGCTCTCTTGTGCATTCTCATAGAAATTGCTTAGGTGTCATTTAATTAGAGTGATTGCTTATGTGACATTCAATTGAAAGATTTTTTTTTAAAAAAAGAATAAAAAAAGATCATCTCAAACAAATATTTAAAGAAAAAAAATTCTTCGTATCTAACTTATTTGTTGGATTGATTGTTGGATATATACAAATTAGTCTGTAACAAAAAACAACAACTAAATTAACCTAATTTGAATTCGAAAAGTTTGCACAATTGAAATAAAAAGTGAATGTATTGTTTAAAATTTACGGAATATAGTAGGCATCACAAAAGGTCATAATTTAAATACATCTTTTTAAATACATCTTTACATGTCGTTGATTGAAAAATTTCTATCTCTATACATTAGGAGATTCCCACAGAGCTCTCTCGTGCATTCTCAATAGAAATTGCTTAGGTGACATATTTAACACGACAAAAAGTGATCCCCATGATGAAAAATGTCTGTAGATGATAGTGAGAACTAAACATGAGAATTTTATTGATATTCATTAAAAAAATAATAAAGAATTAACAACTATTTTTTGTTCATGGAGCAGCTATAGATTCCTATAACAGAGACGGAAGAGGGATGAAAATAGAGTCTCAGTGGTGTAAAATGGAAAACAGAGAGCACTTCTCACACGACTATTTTTTTGTTTTGCTAAGCGAAGAGAATTTTGACATCAGAGGAAAAAGCAGACTTTGCCACTCACACAACTATTAAAAATACACATTGACTAATTAAAATTTGAATATCGACTGCGGGGGTTAACCACATTTTCATATTTCATATTTTATCACGCGAATCACTTATTCAAAATTTTATTTAGCACGAGGAAAAGTGACCCCCCATGATAAAACTATAAGTAGAAGATAGTGATAATTGAGCACGAAAATTTTATTGATATTAATTAAAAAAATAAAAAAATAGCATTTTATTGATATTTATTGATGGAATCTCTATAGAGTCCTGTGACTGAGACGGGAAAGAGATAGAAATAGAGAGAGAGAGAGAGAGAGAGAGAGAGAGAGAGAGAGAGAGAGAGAGAGAGAGAGAGAGAGAGAGAGAGAGAGAGAGAGAGAGAGAGAGAGAGAGAGAGAGAGAGAGAGAGAGAGAGAGAGAGAGAGAGAGAGAGAGAGAGAGAATATCTCAGTGGTATATAATAGGAAACGGGAAACACTTCGCAGTTCACACTCCAATATTATAAATACACATTGACTAATTAAAATTAAAATTTGAACTACGGGAATTTTTTCATATTTTGTGTGCATCACACTTTCACTAGATTACATCCGGATGATGAAATCCATGGGAAACATAAAATAAATTAATATAATTTTAATTTTTTTATAATCTATAAAAAAAAATTATAATTCCCATTTTAAGCTTTCCATAAATCTTCATTCAAACCATTTTAAGAATGTTAATTTATCAATGAGAGTAGAGATTCATACATAAATTTTTTTCATATGATGTTCATGCGAATGCTAATTTATCAATGTGAGTGAAGATCCATACATAGGGTCACTATAAAAATGACCCTATATAGTCCCTGGGATGAAAAGATAAGAGAAAGAATCTATCTCCTAATAATGTAGAACGAAAAGCGAAATAATAGTTTTCATCTCGCTCTATCATGTAACATCGTCAAACCTATATCATGCAAAACCTATGTTAATTTTATCGTAGAATTTTAAACAAAATTACTCAAATAATATATCAAAATAAACACATAAATAATATTAAAAAAGAAAATAATCCCGTGCATGGCACGGGCTAACATACTAGTATAATTGTTAACTATAAAACTAAATGCCATTTTCTACCAAAATATAAAAATAATAAAAAAAACTATAAAACTAAATGGGATTTCGATAGACAATTTTGGTAAAAAAAGTCATGAAGATTTTAACAGATTTGGAAGGATTATATTGACTTTTAAGACTTTTTTTAAAAAACTTTTTACAAACAAGATTTTTTAATTTGAATTTTGATGGATTTATAACAGAGTTTTTTGGATTTCAATGACTTTATTGACTTTTAAGATTCTTAGGATTAAAGAGATTCTGATTAAGAAATGAATCGAAATTTTTGCACAATTTTTTTCAATCATTGTACAAATGTTGATCATAAAAAAAAAAAAAAAGAAGTCAAACAACTGTATTGTAAGTGGTTGTATCGATAATGGTATCTTCAATAATTTTACCAACAATCATCAAAGTCATTGTCAGTTTGCCACCTATCGTTCAAACAATTGTTGTTGGACAACAAGTTAAAAATTGTTACTTGAAGAACAATTGGGATATTATTTAGTATATTAATCAATAATCAATCTTATCATATACATAAGAACAATTCTAAACTTTTTTTAGCGGGACAAATACTCCCTAGGATTGGCAACGGGCACCCATGGATGCGGGTTTGACACTTATCAAACTAACACCCGAAATCATCACCCAAACCCAAACTCAAAGGTTGTTCGGGTGGCAAAACAACACTCACGCCCACACCCATTGGGTTCAGATTTTTTCCACCCAAACCCAACCCCGCAGCACATTTGAAAATAATTTGCAAATTAAAAAAATTAAATTCCAACATAGACTTTGAATTAAATTACAACTAAAATTAAGGTCTTCTAAGGAAATTCAAACATAGACTTTCAAGAAATTACAACATAGACTTTCAAGAAATTAAATTACAACTAAAATTTAAGGTCTTCCAAGGAAATTGAGGGAGACTATGGGGATAATTAGGTAATTATAAAATATTTCGGGTGGGTATATGGGTTTCGGGTGTGGGTTTGACTGATACCAAACCCACACCCATATTATCGGGTGTCACCCGAACCCAAACCCAGTCAAATCGGGTTTCGCCCGTTGACTTGGGTTTGAGTTCGGGTGGGTCTCTCGGGTTTGGGTTTTTTTGCCATCCCTAATACTCACTCTCCTATATACATGCATACGTCCCTGACTTAAAGTCGAACATCTAAAAAAAGAAAATAAATTCAATTTTAATGTATAAATCACCTCTAATTATGTATATGAATACTAATATATAAATCCCTTTGGACTTTACCATTTTGTAAAGCATACGTATAGTATATGTTAGAATTAATATATAGTCTTGTAGTTGATAGAAGTCACTTTTTGACTTCAAACATCTTGTTCAAACATTCAAGAATAAAAAGAGGAGGAAAATATCTCATAAGTGCAACTCAAATGGTAGCTACCAGAGATATTATTGGAGTAGTCGGAGTTCGAACTCGGAATTCCACATTTCTCCACATTTAAATGTGAGACTCTAGCCACCAGGCTACTTGACCAAAAAAAAAAACGAAGGAAAATAACAATGAATGTCAAACTAATTACCGTCTAATCAACATAATATAAAAATAAGTTCGCAAATGAAGTTACTAGTATTGAACAACTTTTGGATAGAGATTGTTGTTAATCACATGTTCCACGAGGGCAGCTTGTGCGTTGATATTTTGGGCAAGAAACTAGGGAGCTAACTCTCTCCTCGTGTGAAGCTTGAAGCCACTCCTACTGGTCTAGCCTCCTCCTTGCCGATGTTTGAGGAGTTGCTTTTATTAGAGATTAGTTTAATTTTTTATTTTTGTTAGCTTTTTTTCTCTTGTAACAAAAAAAAAAACATAATATAGAAATGTATCTGTAAGTAATTCCAATCCAATAAATCAAAAAAGATAATTAGTAAAGTGGAATAAGTACATCAAAATTGTTTATATAGAAATGTATGCGTAAGTAATTCCAATCCAATAAATCAAAAAAGATAATTAGTAAAGTGGAATAAGTACATCAAAATTGTTTATTTAATTTGGGCCAAAATTGATCTAGGTCTTGGGAGAGAGAACAACTCTCTAATTCACTATTAATGAGTTACAAAAGATATAAAAATATATTAGAAGAACTCACAAGAGAACAAGAGAAAGACTCTTGATTATATTATTCTAATGAAATCTCATTACTCAAGGTCTTTAGAATGTCTTTCTCAACCCAAAAATCTCACCCCACAAGAGCACTAAATTTAAAACAAAATTTGATCTTGACCAAAAAAAAAAAATTGATAAAATTTTCTATTTTATGATTCGAATCAACCTTCTACATAATTCAAACTCTAATTTTAAACCACATTTTCTGATAGAGAGTTCAAGCTCTACCAAGCTACAACTAAGCTAAACCTAGAAAAAAAAGCAATAAAGAAAGCAAGTAAAATAAAGATAAAATAAAACATTCATTTTCATTCATTTATTTAATTTGTGTTCAACACACTACATTTATACTACTTCTAAATGGATAAAACCTTAGAGACCAAATTAACTAATAATTCAAGTAAAGTCAAACTAACAATATAAATACTATTAATACCTAAATAAATTATTGATAAATTACTATCTAATAATTATCTAATTAACCGGACATTATCTTCTATCATTCTTAGCATAAACTAATTGAAATTAGTACAAAGTCACTAAGTTTAGTCTAGTGGTAAGGAGTTTGAATAACATGCATGAAATCCTGGATTCGATTCTTTGTTCCATTGTAACTAAAAGAATATTGAAATAGCTCATCTTTTTAAACTTTTATTTTTTTCTTTTCACCACCAGTTTAATCTGATTCGGGGATCAGTTCTGACATCAAGTGGTTCCAACCCTTTCCGATCGCATAAGTGAATGGACGATCCGCAACTGATTCATTCACCGAATGTAAGGTAGAGTTGGCACTAGTGATCGGCGTAGCGGAAGCATTGCCTACATTTGGGCTGGCCTCATTGACATTTACATCAGAACCAAACATGTGAGGAGAAGAAATTGAACATGCAGGTACTGGAATGTCTTCATGAACAGACATGTCAACCATACCAGATGATGATGATGATCTGCCGTTTGAATTTTGAATATGAGGCATGGTTGAAATATCTCCTTGAGCAAACATATCAGCCATACCCCCATTAATTAATCCTTCTGTAGTTTCCGGCGCATAAACATAAGGATTCTCAATAACTGTAAAATAAAATGACATTCAGAGCTAGAATATTACAAAAAATTGCAATTGATAGAGAGTTGAAAACAATATTTATGGAGGTAGAAACTTACAATCGGGGATATTAGAATAAGGTAGTGATGAAACAGCATGAGAATGAAATCCATTGGAGGTAGATGCAACTTTAGTTTGTTCTTCATCCATTAATTGCTTTTGTTTTTCCAACAATCTGTTGTATTCCTCTATTTGGTGCATCACCGCTAATCTTGTATAATAACTTCTGAAGAACTCGGGATTTTGTTCTTCAAGCCTTCGCCAAACTGAAAAGATTGATTGATGCGGGCAGGGAAAAAGAAACTTAGCAATAGAGAGAGAATGGAAGGCTTGAAATGAAACTATTAATTATAACAAAAAACAAAAGAAAAAAACTTCATTACATGTTTGAGCGAGTTCAGGCTCAATCTTTGCTTTATTTTGTAGTGTGTTCACTACTTCTGTTGGAGTCATATATTGCTGCATGCATTGTTCTATGAGATTCTGCACCTGTAATGAGGCAAAAAAGTTACTGTATTATTAACAATCTCTCATAGATGTAACTAAACAAAAGATGGAGTAAGAGATTTCAAAGAGGAATAATCCCCACAATTACTAAAAACTGATGATTTCAATTCAAAATAGTTTATTAAGAAATCAAAGCTAATGTAGTCGATTGATTGCGGATGGTAGAAAATAGTAGTTCGTTCAAATTCTGCTATGCAATAGTGCTATAATGTCTCTATAGCTGCTAATATATAACAATATTTTGTTTTTTTAATATAAAATTCATGATTTTCTATTAAATAATTAAAAATAAATAATATCTTTTCAAAAAAGTTATCTTATATGTTTAACATGTAAATATACACTAACAATGATCTAATTAGAAACAAGGTTCGAACACTGGTCATCTCACTTATCCAACTTAAGTGTGAAATTTCTAGCCAGTAGACTACTTGACAAAAAAAAAAAACTGCATTCTTTGAGAATTACAAACTGCATATAATCCTAAATATCCTAATCATCAAATCAATACAAGTATATATTACATCTTTTCAAGATCCTTCATAAACCAATACACCTTAATGACTTTCACAATGAAAACAAATATGAAAAGAACACAACAAATAAAGTAGGGAAAGATATAAATAGAGAGATATTTACCAGCTCAATAAATTTGCTAACGAATTCCTTTTCCATATCGCAAATTTCAAAGATTGAGTTAACAACTAAGTCACTAAGTTTGGTCTAGTGGTGAGAGATTTAGACAGTATGCTAGAGTTAACAACTACATTGTAAACAAAAAAAAAAGATCGAGTTAACAACTAACTGAAAACATATGAATAAAACAGAAGACTAGTTAAAATCTTGCAAAACTTGAAATCAATGCAAAACAGAAGAAACAAATTAATTCGAAAATTTAGTTGCATAAGTGAGATTCAATAAAAATAAAAGAAAAATACAACAATAAGAAACAAAATTAAAGAGTTCATGCATATTAGAGGGAAAGGTATACATACAATGAGATTTGAATAAAACGTGACGAGAGAGACAGAGATTGCATTCTCAATGACCGAATATATAGCACCCAGGAATGTCCCAAAACATATTATTTGACTTAAAGTGAATTTAAGATAAAACTTTTTAGAGTCATAAAACTATTCAGGTAAATTAATATAATTGTTCATTATAGAATCTAGTATTTTTTTCTATTCTGATTTTTCTTTGCCAATGAACCAAACAAATTAATATAATTGATTACATTTAATTTATTTATTATTGATATAGTTAATATTTATTTTTAAGTTTTCATAAAAAAATATATTTATTTTTTAGTTGATGATAAAATATGTGTCAAATTTTTTTTTGATAACAAAGTTAAAATTATTTATTAATTGTCGAGACAATATTAATTTTCGAAGAGATCAAGAGAGATGATGTGCCGCAGACTATGATAATATTGCAAGGAACTTTTTATAGTTACTCATAATCACAACCCTACATCTTATTTTTTTTTTTTAGGCAATCCTGCATCTTACTTAAATCTAATATTGCTTACAATTTTACAAATTCCATGGTAGAAAAAGAAACACAATTAAAGCTATCTATTTTCTATTTTTTTTTCTTTTGAAGTATACATGACTGTCACACCTATCCCAAATTCCTCTCTGTTTTGAGTCTTCCATGCAATATTACATATACACATACGAAATTAGAAAATATTATTGAATTGAAGGTGTGGCCAAAATATAACACTACATTTTCAATTAACAACATCAATAAAAAAAAAGTAAGTAATCAAACACAACAAGGAACAAACTAGAGATTTTTAATGTACTAATAGAAACAAAATATAAGGTAATAAAACAAATGCAATTATGTTCATGGAACATAGCTCAATTGGCAAGGACATTATAAATTATTACACGATCAATGTTTGAATCTAATACTCCACTTATTCACTCTTACAAGTGTAAAATTCCAATCGCTGGACTATTTGACCCGGAAAAAATAAATAATGCAATTCTTAGACAAAAAAATAAAATAAAATAAAATGCATTCGTTGAACACAATAAGTGATAAAGCGAGAGAAAGAAAAGAGCATACCTTGCTCGTTCTCCAATTTCTTTGCTGTCTATATTTTCTCTCCTCTTTTCTGAATATTTAACCTCTCATTTACTATATATATATATAGATTATGCTTTGTCATTAATTATTATGTGAATCAATCAAAAGATTTTATTAAAATTACCTTTAATGAAATCAATCAAATTAATTTATCAAAGATGCACAAAAAAAAAATCAACTCATTAAAATCAAAGATCTCTTTTTTTTTTTTTTTGGTATAGTCAAAGATCTCATTTTTATTTAAGTCTATCATTAAAATTTGTTTTTTAAATTATTTTATTGTAATAATTTTTTTTAGTATAATAAATTTTTTTTTTATACCTTTTTAATATAATAAATGATTTTGGATTAAAAGCTCAGCCTGTTTCTTTGCCTCCCTCTCATGTCCATAACTTTTTTATATATAATTAAATAACTGTAATATTTTTTTTATCAAAACAATAGAAACTATAAAAAATTATATTATAAAAGTCATTAGAATATTATTTTTTTGGGACATTAGAATAAAATTAAACAAAAAGTGTTATTATTGTCATCAAATCAGTTTCATCTTTTCTCGCTATGCATGGATGAATTTTTTTTTTTATCTAGTAATCCAGTGACTAGAAATTTCAGCCTTAAGATGGATAAATGGGATCACCAAAGTTCGAATCCCGATTTCCTGCATGTATAATGCAATGTCATGTCAATTGAACTAACTCACGTGATTAGTTGATTTTTTTTATCCCCTCGTTTGTGTATATTTTTTCAGTTAAAATAAAAGTGGATGAAATATTTTGATAATTAATTGCCACAGTATATTAGTAAATTTTTTATATTCCAAGATCATCCGAATTATTTGGTCCACATATTTGAATAAAATCTCTTGATAATCTAAGGGGGTGTATTGAATTGGGATTTCGATAGACAATTTTGGTAAAAAAAGTCATGAAGATTTTAACAGATTTGAAAGGATTATATTGACTTTTAAGACTTTTTTTAAAAAACTTTTTACAACCAAGATTTTTTAATTTGAATTTTGATGGATTTATAACAGAGTTTTTAGGATTTCAATGACTTTATTGACTTAATTTTAAGATTCTTAGGATTAAAGAGATTCTGATTAAGAAATGAATCGAAATTTTTGCACAATTTTTTTCAATCATTGTACAAATGTTGATCATAAAAAAAAAAAAAAAGAAGTCAAACAACTGTATTGTAAGTGGTTGTATCGATAATGGTATCTTCAATAATTTTACCAACAATCATCAAACTGATTGTCAGTTTGCCACCTATCGTTCAAACAATTGTTGTTGGACAACAAGTTAAAAATTGTTACTTGAAGAACAATTGGGATATTATTTAGTATATTAATCAATAATCAATCTTATCATATACATAAGAACAATTCTAAACTTTTTTTAGCGGGACAAATACTCACTAGGATTGGCAACGGATGCTCATGGATGCGGGTTTGACACTTATCAAACCAACACCCGAAATCATCACCCAAACCCAAACCCAAAGATTGTTCGGGTGGCAAAACAACACCCACGCCCACACCCATTGGGTTCGGATTTTTTCCACCCAAACCCAAAAACCCGCAGCACATTAGAAAATTATTTGCAAATTTAAAAAATTAAATTCCAACATAGACTTTGAATTAAATTACAACTAAAATTAAGGTCTTCTAAGGAAATTCAAACATAGACTTTCAAGAAATTACAACATAGACTTTCAAGAAATTAAATTACAACTAAAATTTAAGGTCTTCCAAGGAAATTGAGGGAGACTATGGGGATAATTAGGTAATTATAAAATATTTCGGGTGGGTATATGAGTTTCGGGTGTGGGTTTGACTGATACCAAACCCACACTCATATTATCGGGTGTCACCCGAACCCAAACCCAGTCAAATCGGGTTTCGCCCGTTGACTAGGGTTTGAGTTCGGGTGGGTCTCTCGGGTTTGGGTTTTTTTACCATCCCTAATACTCACTCTCCTATATACATGCATACGTCCCTGACTTAAAGTCGAACATCTAAAAAAAGAAAATAATTAAATTCAATTTTAATGTATAAATCACCTCTAATTATGTATATGAATACTAATATATAAATCCCTTTGGACTTTACCATTTTGTAAAGCATACGTATAGTATATGTTAGAATTAATATATAGTCTTGTAGTTGATAGAAGTCACTTTTTGACTTCAAACATCTTGTTCAAACATTCAAGAATAAAAAGAGGAGGAAAATATCTCATAAGTGTAACTCAAATGGTAGCCACCAGGCTACTTGACCAAAAAAAAAAAAACGAAGGAAAATAACAATGAATGTCAAACTAAACCGTCTAATCAACATAATATAAAAATAAGTTCGCAAATGAAGTTACTAGTATTGAACAACTTTTGGATAGAGATTGTTGTTAATCACATGTTCCACGAGGGCAGCTTGTGCGTTGATATTTTGGGCAAGAAACTAGGGAGCTAACTCTCTCCTCGTGTGAAGCTTGAAGCCACTCCTACTGGTCTAGCCTCCTCCTTGCCGATGTTTGAGGAGTTGCTTTTATTAGAGATTAGTTTAATTTTTTATTTTTGTTAGCTTTTTTTCTCTTGTAACAAAAAAAAAACATAATATAGAAATGTATGTGTAAGTAATTCCAATCCAATAAATCAAAAAAGATAATTAGTAAAGTGGAATAAGTACATCAAAATTGTTTATATAGAAATGTATGTGTAAGTAATTCCAATCCAATAAATCAAAAAAGATAATTAGTAAAGTGGAATAAGTACATCAAAATTGTTTATTTAATTTGGGCCAAAATTGATCTAGGTCTTCGGAGAGAGAACAACTCTCTAATTCACTATTAATGAGTTACAAAAGATATAAAAATATATTAGAAGAACTCACAAGAGAACAAGAGAAAGACTCTTGATTATATTTTTCTAATGAAATCTCATTACTCAAGGTCTTTAGAATGTCTTTCTCAACCCAAAAATCTCACCCCACAAAGAGCACTCAATTTAAAACAAAATTTGATCTTGACCAAAAAAAAATTTGATAAAATTTTCTATATATAAGCAAAAATATCAGAGTTGTTAGAATCAACCATATAACATGTTACTGCGATTTCAAATCAGTGTTTTAGCTTTTATGATTCGAATCAAACCTTCTACATAATTCAAATTCTAATTTTAAAGCACATTTACTGATAGAGAGTTCAAGCTCTACCAAGCTACAACTAAGCTAAACCTAGAAAAAAAAAGCAATAAAGAAAGCAAGTAAAATAAAGATAAAATAAAACATTCATTTTCATTTATTTATTTAATTTGTGTTCAACACACTACATTTATACTACTTCTAAATGGATAAAACCTTAGAGACCAAATTAACTAATAATTCAAGTAAAGTCAAACTAACAATATAAATACTATTAATACCTAAATAAATTATTGATAAACTACTATCTAATAATTATCTAATTAACCGGACATTATCTTCTATCATTCTCAGCATAAACTAATTGAAATTGGTACAAAGTCACTAAGTTTAGTCTAGTGGTAAGGAGTTTGAATAACATGCATGAAATCCTGGATTCAATTCTTTGTTCCATTGTAACTAAAAGAATATTGAAACAGCTCATCTTTTTAAACTTTTATTTTTTTCTTTTCACCACCAGTTTAATCTGATTCGGGGATCAGTTCTGACATCAAGTGGTTCCAACCCTTTCCGATCGCATAAGTGAATGGACGATCCGCAACTGATTCATTCACCGAATGTAAGGTAGAGTTGGCACTAGTGATCGGCATAGCGGAAGCATTGCCTACATTTGGGCTGGCCTCATTGACATTTACATCAGAACCAAACATGTGAGGAGAAGAACTTGAACATGCAGGTACTGGAAATTCTTCATGAACAGACATGTCAACCATACCAGATGATGATGATGATCTGCCGTTTGAATTTTGAATATGAGGCATGGTTGGAATATCTCCTTGAGCAAACATATCAGCCATACCCCCATTAATTAATCCTTCTGTAGTTTCCGGCGCATAAACATAAGGATTCTCAATAACTGTAAAATAAAATGACATTCAGAGCTAGAATATTACAAAAAATTGCAATTGATAGAGAGTTGAAAACAATATTTATGGAGGTAGAAACTTACAATCGGGGATATTAGAATAAGGTAGTGATGAAACAGCATGAGAATGAAATCCATTGGAGGTAGATGCAACTTTAGTTTGTTCTTCATCCATTAATTGCTTTTGTTTTTCCAACAATCTGTTGTATTCCTCTATTTGGTGCATCACCGCTAATCTTGTATAATAACTTCCAAAAGATTGATTGATGCGGGCAGGGAAAAAGAAACTTAGCAATAGAGAGAGAATGGAAGGCTTGAAATGAAACTATTAATTATAACAAAAAACAAAAGAAAAAAACTTCATTACATGTTTGAGCGAGTTCAGGCTCAATCTTTGCTTTATTTTGTAGTGTGTTCACTACTTCTGTTGGAGTCATATATTGCTGCATGCATTGTTCTATGAGATTCTGCACCTGTAATGAGGCAAAAAAGTTACTGTATTATTAACAATCTCTCATAGATGTAACTAAACAAAAGATGGAGTAAGAGATTTCAAAGAGGAATAATCCCCACAATTACTAAAAACTGATGATTTCAATTCAAAATAGTTTATTAAGAAATCAAAGCTAATGTAGTCGATTGATTGCGGATGGTAGAAAATAGTAGTTCGTTCAAATTCTGCTATGCAATAGTGCTATAATGTCTCTATAGCTGCTAATATATAACAATATTTTGTTTTTTTAATATAAAATTCATGATTTTCTATTAAATAATTAAAAATAAATAATATCTTTTCAAAAAAGTTATCTCATATGTTTAACATGTAAATATACACTAACAATGATCTAATTAGAAACAAGGTTCGAACACTGGTCATCTCACTTATCCAACTTAAGTGTGAAATTTCTAGCCAGTAGACTACTTGACAAAAAAAAAAAACTGCATTCTTTGAGAATTACAAACTGCATATAATCCTAAATATCCTAATCATCAAATCAATTTCCCGATCAATACAAGTATATATTACATCTTTTCAAGATCCTTCATAAACCAATACACCTTAATGACTTTCACAATGAAAACAAATATGAAAAGAACACAACAAATAAAGTAGGGAAAGATATAAATAGAGAGATATTTACCAGCTCAATAAATTTGCTAACGAATTCCTTTTCCATATCGCAAATTTCAAAGATTGAGTTAACAACTAAGTCACTAAGTTTGGTCTAGTGGTGAGAGATTTAGACAGTATGCTAGAGGTCCTGGGTTCAATCTTCAACTACATTGTAAACAAAAAAAAAAGATCGAGTTAACAACTATCTGAAAACATATGAATAAAACAGAAGACTAGTTAAAATCTTGCAAAACTTGAAATCAATGCAAAACAGAAGAAACAAATTAATTCGAAAATTTAGTTGCATAAGTGAGATTCAATAAAAATAAAAGAAAAATACAACAATAAGAAAAAAAATTAAAGAGTTCATGCATATTAGAGGGAAAGGTATACATACAATGAGATTTGAATAAAACGTGACGAGAGAGACAGAGATTGCATTCTCAATGACCGAATATATAGCACTCAGGAATGTCCCAAAACATATTATTTGACTTAAAGTGAATTTAAGATAAAACTTTTTAGAGTCATAAAACTATTCAGGTAAATTAATATAATTGTTCATTATAGAATCTAGTATTTTTTTCTATTCTGATTTTTCTTTGCCAATGAACCAAACAAATTAATATAATTGATTACATTTAATTTATTTATTATTGATATAGTTAATATTTATTTTTAAGTTTTCATAAAAAAAATATATTTATTTTTTAGTTGACGATAAAATATGTGTCAAATTTTTTTTTATAACAAAGTTAAAATTATTTATTAATTGTCGTGACAATATTAATTTTCGAAGAGATCAAGAGAGATGATGTGCCGCAGACTATGATAATATTGCAAGGAACTTTTTATAGTTACTCATAATCACAACCCTACATCTTATTTTATTTTTTTAGGCAATCCTGCATCTTACTTAAATCTAATATTGCTTACAATTTTACAAGTTCCATGGTAGAAAAAGAAACACAATTAACGCTATCTATTTTCTATTTTTTTTCTTTTGAAGTATACATGACTGTCACACCTATCCTAAATTCCTCTCTGTTTTGAGTCTTCCATGCAATATTACATATACACATACGAAATTAGAAAACATTATTGAATTGAAGGTGTGACCAAAATATAACACTACATTATCAATTAACAACATCAATAAAAAAAAAAGTAAGTAATCAAACACAACAAGGAACAAACTAGAGATTTTTAATGTACTAATAGAAACAAAATAGAAGGTAATAAAACAAATGCAATTATGTTCATGGAACATAGCTCAATTGGCAAGGACATTATAAATTATTACACGTTCAAAGTTTGAATCT
Source organism: Trifolium pratense (assembly GCF_020283565.1). Lineage (NCBI taxonomy): Eukaryota > Viridiplantae > Streptophyta > Magnoliopsida > Fabales > Fabaceae > Trifolium > Trifolium pratense. The sequence goes on along the minus strand of NC_060063.1, from coordinate 23,422,998 downwards.
AATACTCCACTTATTCACTCTTACAAGTGTAAAATTCTAATCGCTGGACTATTTGACCCGAAAAAAATAAATAATGCAATTCTTAGACAAAAAAATAAAATAAAATAAAATAAAATAAAATGCATTCGTTGAACACAATAAGTGATAAAGCGAGAGAAAGAAAAGAGCATACCTTGCTCGTTCTCCAATTTCTTTGCTGTCTATATTTTCTCTCCTCTTTTCTGAATATTTAACCTCTCATTTACTATATATATATATATATATATATATATATATATAGATTAGGCTTTGTCATTAATTATTATGTGAATCAATCAAAAGATTTTATTAAAATTACCTTTAATGAAATCAATCAAATTAATTTATCAAAGATGCACAAAAAAAAAAAATCAACTCATTAAAATCAAAGATCTCATTTATTTTTTTATTTTTTTTAGTATAGTCAAAGATCTCATTTTTATTTAAGTCTATTATTAAAATTTGTTTTTTAAATTATTTTATTGTAATAATTTTTTTTAGTATAATAAATTTTTTTTTATACTTTTTTAATATCTATACACCTAACAAAGCGTAACTGGGATTTTAGCACTGTTCATTGCACTGGTTCATCCACGTTAATCCTGTTTTCAATCTAATTAGTTTAATTTAATTTAATTACTTAATTAATAAGATTTCTGTAATTAGCTGGCGTTTTTGTTTTTCATTTGCCGTGTCTTGTTTTTGTCTTTTTTTGGTACTGTGTGTAACAGTATTAACTCTTCTTCTCCACGCTTCCTCTGCGAGATAGCTCTTCTTTTTTTTTCTTCTTTGAATCTGGTCCTGTTTACAGCTTTGCGGATCGCTCTTCTGAACTATCCATATACTTGACACAAAGAATTCGTTTTTTGGCCACTGTAGATTGCAATGGAGTATGCCACGTCGGATGATTGTTGGTGGGCCATGGTGTGTGGTTTTTGCGTGGGATAATTTCTTTGTTTTATTTTTATTTTTTTTTGCGTTCTGTGTCTAGAAGAAGCTCTGCGAGACTGCATATGCTAGGGTTGTGATTCAGAAAATTCATTGAATCTGGTCGAATTCCATCCTTGTGTTATTGAGAGGTTCATCTGGGTGGGTTGATCTAGTAATAAATGATTTTGGATTAAAAGCTCAGCCTGTTTCTTTGCCTCCCTCTCATGTCCATAACTTTTTTATATATAATTAAATAACTGTAATTTTTTTTTTACACTACAAGAAAACATGTTTTTACTGACCAAACTTATTGAGGGCTAAAAGCCCTCAGTAATGCATTTGTGCAATATTGAAGGTCCCAGGCCGTCATAATGTAGTCTTGGAGAACGGAATTTAATTAAAAATGAACTATTAAGAATTACTGACGGTCCTGGGCCGTCAGTAAAGCAATTGGTATTGCAGACGGTCCCAGGCCGTCAGTATGTTGCTAGCCGTTAACCATTTCTGACGGTCCTGGGCCGTCAGTAAAGCATGTTAATTATGACGGTCCCAGGCCGTCAGTATGTACATAACCGTTGTGTGATTATGACGGTCCTGGGCCGTCTGTAATTGGGCAATTTTGAATTTTAAACTTTAACGGTCAATAAAACTACTCCTATATATTACTACTCCTTCACTTCATTTTTTCATTTCCATTCTCTCTCTAAATTTTCTCTAACTTCTCTCTTAAATTTTCTCTAATTTCATACTTTCAACTTTTTTTTTTTTGACGAAATACTTTCAACTTAATCTCCAATTTCTCTAATTTTCTCTCTTAAGTGGTAAGTGTTTGTGTTTTACTTTTACGAATTTAAAATTTTTGTTTTGTTATTTAAATGTATATGTTCTAATATTTGTTGTTTACCATTATTAATAGCAAGTCTTATTCTCGTGAGGAGCGGAGTTCGTGGGCTAGGTGCGCGCCAAGTAAGAATCTACTCGGCACCCAAGTAAGTAACGTAATTTTAATCTATATAGTGATAGTTTTTTTTTTATCATATACTTAGTAATATTTATATTTATAAACAGTATATTTATATTATTTTTTAAAAAAACGAAATTTTTTTAAAAAAAATTTATAAAAGAAATTTTTTAACAGTTTGTGTATTTTAAAAAAAGTGATGTAATTTTCATATTTCCATCTAAAAAGTGGTAAGTGTTTGTGTTTTACTTTTAAAGTTAAAATTTTTACTTTGTTATTTAAATGTATGTGTTATAATATTTTTGTTTATTTCGAAAACAGAATTATTTTTTTTAAATAAGTATTTTTTTTTTCAAAAAAACAGTATATTTATATTATTTTTTAAAAAAACGAAATTTTTTTAAAAAAAATTTATAAAAGAAATTTTTTAACAGTTTGTGTATTTTTAAAAAAGTGATGTAATTTTCATATCTCCATCTAAACAGTGGTAAGTGTTTGTGTTTTACTTTTAAAGTTAAAATTTTTACTTTGTTATTTAAATGTATATGTTCTAATAATTTGTTATTTACAATTTTTATTAGCAAATTCTCGTGGTCATCGAAGGTCGTGGGTTAGGAGCGGAGTTTGTGGTTAGGAGCGCGCGCCAAGTAAGACTCTACCCGGCACCCAAGTAAGTAATATATGTAATTTTAATTTATAATATTTAGTGATAGTTTTATTTTTACCGTACACTTAGAAATAGTTACTAGCATTTTATTATTACTATGTATTTAAAAAAAGAAAAACAATTATATTTTAAAAAATTATAATATATATGTTAAAAAGTCGGTAGTTTTGCAACTAAAAAACTTAGTATTTTTTAGATTTAATAAACCATAAACTTTAAAAATAAAATGTTAAAAGTTTATATGTTATTGTTGAGTAGACATATATATATGTCCAAAATACTTTTGAAAAATAAAGTAATAAATTTAATACATATATCGATCTAATTATATATTAATTAAACTACACAGATATGGATTTTAGCAATCGTAATTGGATGTACGATAGACATAATCCTGGAAAGAGGGGCCGGGTTAAAGAGGAATTTAAAATAGGGGTCGAAATGTTTATCAATACAGTAAAATATAATGACATTGTGATACGTGAAGGGGGAATTAGATGTCCGTGTGTACTTTGTCGATGTACAAGAATACAGAGCGAAGATGAAATTAGGTCTCATTTATATAAAAAGGGATTCCAACCTAATTATTGGGTTTGGTCAAGTCATGGCGAAGGATGTTCCACGACTGTTCCCGTGAATCAAAATCGTGCTTCAAGCAGTGTTTTTCAGCCCGTTGTTGTTCCCCAATATTATCATCAGCATTATGATCCGTTTAATGAGATGGACAATATGATAACTAATGCCCTTGGGTTTAATACGCCGATTTATGTGCCAAATGATGTCGACGACCCTGCTGATGATGAATATGACGCTGATGTTAACGTCGAGAGACCAAATGAGGAAGCCCAGCGATTTTTTGATCTTTTGAAAGAGACAAATACACCGTTGTGTGAAGGCTCTCGAGACTCAAAGTTAACGGTGTGTATTAGACTTTTGGGTATCAAGTCTGAATGTCTTGTTTCAGAATACACCATGGACTTGATAACAAAACTGATGTTGGATATAACAATAGACCGTCCTCTTGATTTGCCAAAAAATTATTACGAAGCAAGACAATTGGTTGCAAAGTTAGGACTCGGAGCGAAGAGAATTGACTGTTGTGTTAACGGGTGTATGTTGTACTATAGCAACGAATTTGGTGTAGATGACGGTGCATTACTTGAATGTAAATTTTGTCAAGAACCAAGATATCGTGTAACAAGAAATTCACGGTCAGTCAGAAGGAAGCCAATCCCAAGAAAGGCGATGTTCTATTTACCCATAATACCAAGGTTGCAAAGGTTGTATGCATCGATGCAAACAGCCAGTAAAATGACATGGCATCGTGAAAACTATGAAAGGAGAAAAATGTCAGGTGAGTTGCGACATCCTTCTGATGGAATGGCTTGGAAGCATTTTGATCAAGTTTATCCTGAATTTGCTTCGGAGCCACGGAATGTCCGACTTGGGTTATGCTCAGATGGATTTACACCATATACTCAAGTATCAGCCACTCCATATTCATGTTGGCCTGTTCTGGTTACCCCGTACAATCTTCCTCCTGATATGTGCATGTCAAAACCTTACATGTTTTTAGCCGCTGTAATACCAGGCCCATCTAGTCCAACTGTTGGTATTGATATCTATTTACAACCTTTGATTGATGATTTGAAGAGATTGTGGAACGGTGTTGCGACGTATGATATCAACCAAAAACGAAATTTCAATATGAGAGGAGCTTTGATGTGGACCATTAATGATTTTCCTGCATATGGGATGTTGTCTGGATGGGGGACACATGGTAAACTAGGATGTCCTATTTGCATGATGGACACCAAAGCGTTTTGGTTAGAAAACGGTGGGAAGGCTACTTGGTTTGACTGTCATCGTCGGTTCTTGCCTACTGATCATCCGTTTAGAAGAAATAAAAATGCTTTTGTTCATGGTGACACCGAGACTCGTGATCCACCAGATTATTTGACATCCCGACAAGTCTGGAACAAAGTGAAAGATATTCCAAAGGTTGAGGTTGTAGGTGGTGTTGCATCTAAACCGCGTGGTTATGGACAAACACACAACTGGACAAAAAGAAGTATCTTTTGGGATCTGCCGTATTGGAAAGACAACCTTTTACGTCACAACCTTGATGTTATGCATATTGAGAAAAATGTGTTTGAAAATATTTTTAACACTGTCATGAATGTCAAAGGAAAAACGAAAGATAATGACAACGCGAGGAGAGACATAGGGTTGTATTGCAAACGTAACGAACTGTTGTTGGTGGAGACATCTAACGGCAAACTTCTTAAACCTCGTGCAAACTATACTTTATCTCCTGAAGAAGCAAAATCTGTTTGTCGATGGGTAAAAGAAGTGAAGATGCCGGACGGTTATTCGTCGAATTTGGCGAGATGCGCTGATGTTGACCATGGAAGGATGCGTGGGATGAAAAGTCATGATTGTCATGTTTTTTTCCAGACTTTACTTCCGATTGCATTTAGTTCTTTACCCCAACATGTATTGAATCCGCTTATTGAAATCAGTCAATTTTTCAAGAATTTGTGTTCGACAACGCTAAGAGAGGCTGATCTCATCAAGATGGAAAATGACATTCCACTGATCTTGTGTAAGTTGGAGAGAATATTTCCTCCTGCCTTGTTTGATTCTATGGAGCATGTTGTGGTGCATCTTGCATACGAGGCTAGGCTTGGTGGGCCGGTTCAATATAGATGGATGTACCCGTTCGAAAGGTTCATGGGTTATGCAAAACGTGCCGTGAAAAACAAAGCTAGGGTCGAAGGCTCAATTTGTGCAACATACTTACACCGCGAAACAATTTACTTTTGTTCGCATTACTTCAAAGACACGTTGTCATCAAGCCATATTCGCAATGAAACTGAAACATCTCGGCCTGTGAGAATTCACCCATTAAACATGTCAATATTCAGCTTGCCTGGTCGTAATGGTGGTGGTGAGAAAGTGTTGTATCCTGGTGACAAAGTTCTCTATTCGGCGCATGTTCACTTGCTGATTAATTGCAATGAAGTCGAGCCATATTTACAGTGAGTATTTTTAATTAGTTAATAAATAATTATTTATTCCAATTAAGTTCGCTTATAACTAACGATATTTAATAACTTAGGATGTTTTTAACACAACATACTTCTGCTCAAATCAATTCGCAATTTCCAGCATGGTTCAAAGAATACATGTACCAACAAACACCCGCAACTCGTGTCATACAACACTTGAGAAACTTATCTGATGGCCCAAAGTCAACCGTTAAACAATGGCACACCTACTTTGTCAATGGTTACAGATTTGAGACACACAGTTGGAGTGAAGGAAAAACAACAGTAAACAGTGGAGTGTGTATGAAAGGTGTGACTGAAAATGGTGAAGGAGATTTTTACGGTGTCATTGAGAACATATTTGAAATCGAATACAATTACCTTGATTACAAGAAAACAGTCGTGTTGTTTTACTGTAAATGGTTTGATCCTTCAAATAGAGGTACCAGATATGATTCAAAGACTAATACCGTTGACATAAAAATGAACAAACATTATCCATTGTATGATCCGTTTGCTATGGCTCATAACGTCAGACAAGTTCACTATGTCCCTTATCCATCGACTACAAGGGATAAGCGAGGTTGGTGTGCCGCAATAACATCAAAACCAAGGGGTCTGATTGAAAAAAATGAGATAGATGAACGTGAAGATGAACCATATCAGGAAGATGAGATGTCCAATGTTGATGATGTCATTACAGTTGAAACTTTTAATCAACTTTGTGTACAAGAAGAAGCCGAAGAAGTACCTTCTGATGGTGATGTTGATGAAGAGGACGTCGAAGATAATGGTGATGATGAAGGCAGTGATGATGAAGATGTATCAGATTGGGATGACAATTAATTTTATAATATAGTTATCCGCGTTGTAATAATATTAATCGTTGTACTTGAATATTTGTTTTTGGTTGCATTTGTTTATCGTTTAATGATGATGAATTATAAAACAATATATGTCATGTATTTCTTAATTAATTATATATATATTTGTCATGTATTTCTTAATTATATATATATTTGTCATGTATTTCTTAATTATATAAATATATTTATCATGTATTTCTTAATTATATAAATATATTTATCATATATTTTTTTATTATAGATGAATCCAGATGAAGAAAATTTTGATGATGACAATGTCGATGATGACATTGATGATATTCCACCAGCACCGGGTGTCGGACGCGGACGCGCTCCACGTAGACGTAGATTACCCCGCCGCGTTGTTCGGAATCGATGGTTGGAGGGTATGCCCAAGTCTCGAACCGTAGATGGTGTGGAAGAGGAGTACGACTCCTACGACGACGATGATGACCACGAGGACGAGGAAATTGCCGATATTGCACTTCTAGCTCCTCAAAATGAATTGTTGGTTGACCGGCATGGTAGACCCATCATCATGCCATATACCGCCACAGAGTAAGTTAATTATTATTAAGAATTTGTGTTTAATAAATTAATTGGATATATATGATAATTATTCTTAACTAATATATATATATATTGTGCAGTTTGCAACCCCAAAATCCGGCGAATAAGGCAATCAATAATGCATTGAAATCCAAATTCCAGGCTCCATATCTCAACTGGACGGAGGTTAGGGCAGATGAGCGTGGATATCAACAATTTTGGAATGGCTTCAGGGTACGTTTTTATTTATAATTACTTTTTTATCAAATCAATTTTGTTACTAAACATATATTTACTAATTTATTAACAATTTTTCTTTATTTTTCGTAGTCGCAAGTAACTTGGCTGAATCACCACACATCGGCTATTGAGCGTATATTCAACAAAAAAGCCACCAAGCGTCTGTCGACCTTACTTTTTGAAGCGCGGAAAAAGATTAAAAAGGATCCTTCAAAACCACCACTTTGGCTCGCTGGCAATTCATACCCTATGCTGTGCCGCAGATGGGAAGAGGAAGAGTATATTGCAAAGTGTATAAAGAACAAAGCCAACAGAAATACTGATGAAGCCAATCGTGCGTGCGTACACTCTGGAGGGTCTAAATCTGCCGGAACGCTTCGTCTTGAGTTCATCCAACAATTTGGTCGTCCACCCACCTTTATGGAGATGAATGACATGATGCACCGGTATGCAGATTCCGGTCAGTGGACGGGGGCAAGGGCGCAAGAAGTGTCGGTAAGTATTTAATTATATATATTATTTATTATTTATTTCGTATAACATTATTTTTTAAACATTATATAATTATATCTAAACATTATAATTAATTAATTATAAATTTTTTTTAATTTATTGTAGAGGTTGACGCAAATTTGGGTTGAAGAATATAATGCAAGCCAACTACGACTACCACCTCATAGGCGAGATAATGAGGATGTTCGTCGAAACAAGATGTCGTTGGCTTTTGTTAAGAATGCTGGTGGTCCGACTCGAGGTCGCAAATTCGCTGCTGGGTGTACATCTTCTCTATATGCAAGTGACCCAACTGGTTTGAGAGATGTCACTTACACATCTTCATCTTCATCGAGTACAGGACGCTCTCGTCCAACTCAAAGAGAGGAAACCGATTATGAGTATGAAGCGCGAATGAGGGCCACGTATAGAGAAGAATTCCGCGATGAGTTCGAAGCATCATTTGATGACCGGGTGGACCTACGGGTCCAACATATATTGCAGGAATTCTTTGCGCAGCAGAGGGCGCCGGCGGGGGGGGGGGGGGTTGGATCATCATCTCAGGCTTCGGCACGACAAAATCAAAATGCCGGTGAACAAGAATATCGACCGGATTTGAGTAGCATGGTTAATTTGAATCAGCTGCCGGAGTACCGAGAGGGTGATCCAGTACTGAGTATGAGCATAGAGGATATGAGTCAGATGCTTAATGAACCAGTTCATTTACAATTTTTTGATCCTACTGGGCAAACAAGTGGAAGCAGTAGTGACGGAAGCGGTAGAAATAATCAACAAACTGCTTTCACCGAATACCAGAGATCATTAAATCCACAACAAGACTTCATAATCCCACATCCAAATCAACCCCAAGGCAACTTCTTCCCAAATCAAGCCCCAATTAACTTCGTTCATAGGCCTGTGGCACGACCTCCTTCGCGAACGTCACTCCCCGGAGTCGTAATACACGAGGGAGGTAGAGGCCGAGGCCGAGGAAGGTCGCGTCAGCCAACAGACACTGGCAAGGGGAAGCGACCACTATATCAGCCGCCTGACCAACGTTGATGTGTAATTTTAATAATCTGTTGTTGATTATTATTTGTTTAATTGTTTTCTTTTTGTAATGACAATATTATCATTATATTTAATTATGCTTTTTATTAAATTTTAATTTTAATATTTTTTTAATTATTTATTATGCAGTATATTTTTTGTTTTAAAAAATTAATATTAATTTTTTAAAAAAAAAATTAATAATTTAATTATTTAAAAATCAAATACTGATTTTTAAATAATTAAATTATTAATTTTTTTTTTAATCGTTCAGCATTACTGACGGCTCTAGGCCGTCACAATGTGCGAAAAGAACAAAGCATACTGACGGCTCCAGGCCGTCACAAATGCGTGGCCTTTTGAATTGACCGGTGTGTATTATTGACGGCTCCAGGCCGTCAGTAACGTTATTGACGGTCCTGGGCCGTCAGTAACCATTACTGGCGAGCTAATTACAGAGGGCCCAAGGCCGTCAGTAATGCATGCATTTTAGACGAAATTTGTGCATTACTGAGGGCCAAAGGCCCTCAGTAAATGCATGTTTTCTTGTAGTGTTATCAAAACAATAGAAACTATAAAAAATTATATTATAAAAGTCATTAGAATATTATTTTTTTGGGACATTAGAATAAAATTAAACAAAAAGTGTTATTATTGTCATCAAATCAGTTTCATCTTTTCTCGCTATGCATGGATGAATTTTTTTTTATCTAGTAATCCAGTGACTAGAAATTTCACCCTTAAGATGGATAAATGGGATCACCAAAGTTCGAATCCCGATTTCCTGCATGTATAATGCAATGTCATGTCAATTGAACTAACTCACGTGATTAGTTGATTTTTTTTATCCCCTCGTTTGTGTATATTTTTTCAGTCAAAATAAAAGTGGATGAAATATTTTGATAATTAATTACCACAGTATATTAGTAAAATTTTTATATTCCAAGATCATCCGAATTATTTGGTCCACATATTTGAATAAATTCTCTTGATAAGTTGGGGGTGTATTGGATTGCGATTTCATGGGATTTTAAAAGACTTTTTTATGACAAAAAAATATTGAGATATTCAATCAAGACTTTTAAAAAAGTTAAATAAATCTTGTGGTATTCAATCAAGACAAATAAGATTTTTTTTTCAGGGTAACAAAATCCGTTGGTATTCAATTGAGATTTGTTCCTACTTTGAAAATGTCTATTGGTATTCAAAAGTCTACCGATTTTGATGGATTTTTGTTTGGAATAGATTTTGAGAGACTTTTTAGTTGAAAATACACTTGAGAGACTTTTTCAACAATCTCACCAAAAGCCTTGAGATTTTTTTGATCTCTCCTAGACTTTTTACTTTCATTTGTATAAGATTTCTTCTTCTTCTTTATTACTTTCACAGTTCATCATCACTGCACCCAGTTTTTTCTTCTTTTCTTTGTTCACTTTTTCAACAATCTCCCCAAAAGCCTTGAGAATTTTTCAAACTCTTCATGACTTTTTACTTCCATCATCATTATACCGGTTTTCTTCTTCTTTACCTATCAAATATATTTTTTTGCAAAAAAATATTTTTACAAATTCTACATCTTTGTTACAAAGTTTTGATTAATTACAACGGCAAACAAATTTTTTTCGTCACACATTCATCTGCTTCTATTTTCCATCAATGGTGGTGGTGGTGATAACCTTTTTATTGGTGATTAGAAACATATATGTAAAAATGTACAAAAAAAAACTGGGTTCATTTTTATATTGTTATTGTTCTTCAGTTTTTGTTTTTGTGAAGTATGAAAGAAACTGGGTTCTTGCCTTTGTTCTTGATTTTTTTTTTTGTTTCCTGCATTTGTTTTTATTCTTTCAACCACAATATTTTTAGTTCTTGCCACTCTAATTTCAGTTTTACGAGTGTTTGGAGAATGATTGTAATCTGATGTTAAATGGATTGTTTTTTAAAGTATGTGTAGTGAAGGGAAATTAGTGGATGGTGCAGCAAGGGGCTGATGGTTAGGAATGAGGTGGAAACAAAATTATTCAAGAACACAAGGGAGATTTAAATATTCAGAAGTCAGAACATACTAACACTGTTTGCTCTGAATTTTATAACTCACTCTCAAAAAGCTCCCGTACTCCTTCCAATAATTTTCTGGAGGATTTTGATGAGAATAACAACGGAGTCGTCTATCCTATCAAGAACCAGGTGACGAGTTTTCTAAGTTGACGTTTTCTTTTTTGTTACTGACTCTAGAGTCTTTTGAGATGAACAAATTCAGGAAAAGAGTTTTTTCCTGAATTTGTTCATTGTTTATGGGTCTTTAAACAAAGGGGGTGAACATGTAGTATGTGCAAAATGATTGAAAATCAAATATTTCATTTATATATTGCATCTCTGGTATTGTTTGTGCACCGATGGATTTTGCACCTCAAATGTTTGAAGCAATGTCTTGAGTGGCCTAGGATTAATTGTAAGAAGGTAGTTACTGAAATAGTATTAGTACAGGCAAAGTGTATGACACTTAAAATGGTATATATGGCCTCTGGTTTTTTATGTGCTTTAATTTATGATGCACATCAATTTTTCTCTTCTCTCACCCTTTTTACTTTCTATCATCTCCTTCTTCTAAATCTTCCGACGGAAGCCTCCCAAACCCCAAACTATTTTGTTCTCCTTCCTCCTATACATGAATGAGATTCATCATGCTGCTTCAAAACTATCTTCTGAAACAGAGATTCCGCTGCAGGGTCCAAGGAATGCAGGCAAGTTTGTTTTAAGAGACCGTTGTATTCAGAATGCTAGGAAGAGTCCAAATCATTTTGAAAGATTAAGGTGTGAATTATTGATAAATATCTTGCTATATTTAAGTTAAAAAAATCTGCCCATTTTTGCTTTTGGCTACTTTATTTTCTTATCATCTTTTTATTAATTTTGAAATTAGTGTATCTCAGAAAAGTAAATGCCGAAGTCCTAAATTAACATATGAAATCCTTTTGCTGTGCATTTTTAGCAATTTTTTCATTTGGAAGTTACAATCTTATTTGTCAGCTTGTGGTTGACAAGATCATGCCTTATGGTTTCACAGTAGGGAGTGTCCAAAATATCAAGTTAAGGAAGACCTGGACACTGCTAGAAATGGCCAAAGAGGGGTGGTGAGGAATCAGATACTATGAAGGTGGCAAGAGATTCTAAAGTTGAAGAAATTAATCGACCCAGGTTGGTTGTGACTTGTCGTTACCTTAACAAATCACGAGTTTATTAAAATCACAACCATTAATTTTTTTACTTTAGACATTACTCAGCTTTATGAAATTCAAATCTTCAAATTCTCTCTCCTAAATCTTAGAACAGCAGCATTGAAATTAATTAATTTTTTCCATTAGGCCATTATTGAGATGTCATTCCCCTACTTTCCAAAGTTCTTGAATGGAAGTGATATTGTTCAAAAGTAAAACCTAATGAAGGACCCATGTTCGCATGTAACCTAAAGTTAGTAAAAGGCTTGACCAAAATGGGGCCAATGCTGGTTGTACCTAATACAAAATGACCTCAAAAGAAATACATAAATAATCAAATTATGAATATAAGCTAAATTTTTTGTTGTCACTTTCTCATTGCCACAAACTACAAAGAGAAAAAAGGAAAAAGGGGGGGGGTCCCAAAAGTAGGGTGAAAGAGTAAATAGTTAATAACTCATATACATAAGGAAAAGGCATTTAACTTTTTATTGTCCATTCTTAGACATAATCATTTTGTGCAAGAAGTCACCTAACTTAAGATCCCTTTTAGGCACTTAAAAAATGTAGACCATTCTTATTGCTTATACTACATACTAGCTTTTTACTTTGTCCTTCATCAAATAATTACCATATAACTGTAGAGTCACAGTTTTATTTGTCACTCTATAAGATATAATTTAATTACCACATTCATTTTTATGGAAAGTGAGAGAGAAGTTTCCTTTGTCATTCGATCGGTAGTAAAAATGTAAATGCTAGTTGGTGCAAAATTTGATGAGAAGAGAGTACGGATGGCAAAAAAAACCTAAATCCGAGAGACCCATCCGAACTCAAACCCAAGTCAACGGGCGAAACCCGATTTGACTGGGTTTGGGTTCGGGTGACACCCGATAATATGGGTGTGGGTTTGGTATCAGTCAAACCCACACCCGAAACCCATACACCCACCCGATATATTTTATAATTACCTAATTACCCCCATAGTCTCCCTCAATTTTCTTGAAAGACCTTAAATTTTAGTTGTAATTTAATTTCTTGAAAGTCTATGTTGTAATTTCTTGAAAGTCTATGTTTGAATTTCCTTGGAATACCTTAATTTTAGATGTAATTTAATTCAAAGTCTATGTTGTAATTTAATTTCTTAAATTTGCAAATTATTTTCAAATGTGCTGCGGGTTTGGGTTTAGGTGGAAAAAACCCAAGCCCAATGAGTGTGGGTGTGGGTGTTGTTTTGCCACCCGAATAGCCTTTGGGTTTGGGTTTGGGTGATGATTTCGGGTGTGGGTTTGGTAAGTGTCAAACCCGCACCCATAGGCGCCCGTTGCCATCCCTAGAAGAGAGTAAAAAGTGAAAATATACTTGCAAAGTGCAACTTTCAATTTATATTTTTGTTATTGAAGCAATATATTTAGTAAAACTCACAATAATTTATTTTATATGTAGTTTTATTGTTGTGACAAAATTTAATAATAATGACTTTATTTCTTTTTTGTAGGAATGGGACTAGGGAGAGAAAAAATAACTCTTCCAAAATGCAGACATGTACAGAGAAATGAGAAGCATTTTACTAAAATTTACACTGAAAACAAACATCGAAAAATATTTTGGATGGTGGAGACAAGGAGCGGGGGAGTACTCTCTATTCTCTCCTTGTTGACATCATTATATATATGCAAAAAATTTCTCTAGTAAATGCGGTTTTCATTGAATGATACTCTTTTCGTACCACAATATATGTCGCTTTGACACTTTTACACATATTAAGAAAAATAATTAATGTTGTATAGAAAAGAGAGATTATGAGTTAATTTACAAAATTATCCTTCATTTATGGTGTGGAAAAAATAAATTGAAAAATTAAAAGAAGAGGGAGTAATAAATAGTTAAGGGTATAATAGAAAAAATAATATTAAATGATATAAAGTGACATATATTGTGGTACTATTTTTTTTTCTCAAAGTGACATATATTGTGGTACGGAAGGAGTATTATTTTTGAAACTTCAAAACATAAACTAAATATCACCCCAAAATTATATATACGCGAAATATATAATTGTTAACTATAAAACTAAATGCCATTTTCTTTTTTTTTTGTTAGAAAACTAAATGTCATTTTCTACCAAAATATCAAAAAAAAAAAAAAACTATAAAACTAAATGGTTCATAAAAAAAAAATTATAAAACCAATGGGTGTATTGGATTGAGATTTCGATAGACAATTTTGGCAAAAAAGGTCATGAAGATTTTAACAGATTTGGAAGGATTATATTGACTTTTAAGACTTTTTTTAAAAATTTTTTACAATCAATATTTTTTAATTTGAATATTGATGGATTTATAATAGAGATTTTTAGGATTTCAATGACTTTATTGACTTTAAGATTCTTAGGATTCTGATTAAAAAATGAGTCGAAATTTTTGCACAATTTTTTTCAATCATTGTACAAATGTTGATCATAAAAAAAAAAAAAAAATCAAACAAGTGGTTGTATCGATAATGGTATCTTCAATAATCTTACCAACAATCATCAAACTCATTGCGAGTTTGCCACCTATCGTTCAAACAATTGTTGTTGGACAACAAGTTAAAAATTGTTACTTGAAGAACAATGGGATATTATGTAGTATATTAATCAATAATCAATCACATGATGATAAATTCTAATATAGACCACTTCATCAAGTGGTCTATGATGGACCAGTCATGAATAACATTATAACGAATACGAATTTTACAAAATTCACCGTTGGATTGAAAATTTATATCATATAGATCATCCATAGAAAAATTTAGAAAAATTGAAAATCATTTGATATGTTATTGAGACACATCAAGATTAACGGTTTATTAAATAATGTAAATCTTGATGAGTCTCAATAACATATCAAATTATTTTCAAAAAATTCTAAAAAATTTATGGATGATCTATACAATATAAACTTTCAATCCAACATTGAATTTCGTAAAATTCATATTCGGTAGGTCACTTGTCCACGGTGGACCACTTGTGAAGGTGGTCCACCGTAGCATTAGTCATCATATCATATATCATTTCCTATATGGGGAGGGATCAAATTACACCGGTGTAACATTTGAGTAATGTTACACCGCTCAATAACGCTTCAACGAATACAAATTTTACAAAATCCACCGTTGGATTGAAAGTTTATATCATATAGATCATCCATGTTCAATTTTACAAAAATCTAAAATCGTTTGATATGTTATTGAGACCGATCAAGATTAACGTTTTATGTGTTTTTATTGAATACCGTTAAGCTTGATCAATCTCAATAGCATATCAAACGATTTTAGATTTTTATAAAATTTAGCATGGATGATCTATACGATATAAGCTTTCAATCCAACGGTGGATTTTATAAAATTTGTATTCGTTAAAGAGTTATTGAGCGGTGTAACATTACTCAAATGTTACACCGGTGTAATTTGACCCCTCCCCTATATATATATATATATATAAGAACAATTCTAAACTTTTTTTAGCGGGACAAATACTCACTCTCCTATATACATGCATACGTCCCTGACTTAAAGTCGAACTTCTAAACAAAGAAAATAAATTCAATTTTAATGTATAAATCACCTCTAATTATGTATATGAATACTAATATATAAATCCCTTTGGACTTTACCATTTTGTAAAGCATACGAATAGTATATGTTAGAATTAATATATAGTCTTGTAGTTGATAGAAGTTACTTTTTGACTTCAAACATCTTGTTCAAACATTCAAGAATAAAAAGCGGAGGAAAATGTCTCAAAAATGTAGCTCAAATGGTAGTTATGAGGGACATTATTGGAGTGGTCGAAATTCAAACCTCAGATTTCACATTTCTCCACATTTAAATGTGAGACTCTAGCCACGAGGCTACTTGACCAAAAAAAAAAAGGAGGAAAATAACAATGAAAGTCAAACTAAACCGTTTAAGCAACATAATATAAAAATAAGTTCGCAAATGAAGTTACTAGCATTCAACAACTTTTGGATAGATTGTTGTTAATCATATGTTCCACGAGGACAGCGTGTGCGTTGATATTTTGGCCAAGAAACTATGGAGCTAACTCTCTCCTCTTGTGAAGCTTGAAGCCACTCCTATTGGTCTAGCCTCCTCCTTGCCGATGTTTGAGGAGTTGTTTTTATTAGAGATTAGTTTTATTTTTTGTTTTTGTTAGCTTTTTTCTCTTGTAAAAAAAATATATAGAAATGTATGTGTAAGTAATTCCAATCCAATAAATCAAAAAAGATAATTAGTAAAGAGGAATAAGTACATTAAAATAGTTTATTTAATTTAGGCCAAAATTGATCTACGTCTTAGGAGAGAGAACAACTCTCTAATTCACTATTAATGAGTTACAAAAGATATAAAAATATATTAGAATAACTCACAAGAGAACAAGAGAAAGACTCTTGATTATATTTTTCTAATGAAATCTCATTACTCAAGGTCTTTTGAATGTCTTTCTCAACCCTAAAATCTCACCTCACAAGAGCACTCAATTTAAAACAAAAATTGATCTTGACCAATTAAAAAACAAAAATTTATAAAATTTTCTATTTATAAGCAAAAATATCAAAGTGGTTAGAATCAACCATATAACATATTACTGCGATTTCAAATAGTGTTTTAGCTTTATGATTCGAATCAACCTTCTACATAATTCAAACTCTAATTTTAAAGCACATTCTCTGATAGAGAGTTCAAGCTCTACCAAGCTACAACTAAACTAAATCTAGAAAAAAAGCAATAAAAAAAGCAAGTAAAATAAAGATAAAATAAAACATTCATTTTCATTCATTTATTTGATTTGTGTTCAACACACTACATTTATACTACTTCTAAATGAATAAAATCTTAGATGGGCCTAAAGGCCCAATTAACTAATAATTCAAGTAAAGTCAAACTAATAATATAAATACTATTAATACCTAAATAAATTATTGATAAACTGCTATCTAATAATTATTTAATTAACTAGGACATTATCTTCTATCATTCTCAGCATAAACTAATTGAAATTGGTACCAAGTCACTAAGTTTAGTCTAGTGGTAAGGAGTTTGAATAGTATGCATGAAATCCTGGATTCGATTATTTGTTCCATTGTAACTAAAAAAATATTGGAACCGCTCATCTTTTCAAACTTTTTTATTTATTTTCACCACCAGTTTAATCTAGTTTGGGGGTCAGTTCTGACATTAAGTGGTTCCAGCCCTTTCCCATCGTAGTTGCGAGCGATCAAACCGTAATCCTTCCTACGAGATTCAGCGTAAATCACTATTGACCAACTAACGATCGTGCAACTTAATTGACATTGAATTGATATGAACCACATGTTATTAAAATAAAATGATCCTTACACTAAATTATATGCATGATGTTAGGAATTCCCTGCATACAGTAACCATACATCCTGAGAAAGATCATTTTCTACCCTTGTCATTTTAATAGGGTAGGTCTACCACGTGCAGGTGATTGATGGTAAGGGGTAAATGTTAGGCAGCCTGAACATATGGTAAAAGAACATGTCAAATTTTCACCTCATTTATTTCAATATTAATGTAAAAGAAAATATGAAATTCGTTTTGACTCGACATATATTCTAGCTACAATTTTCTTACACACAAATATAAGTTTGTTTTTTTTACTTTCTAACACAATTAATAATGTTAATATGCTAATTTGTTAGTATTTATTAAAAGCAAAAGTCGAACCCTTGTCCAGATTATCAAATATTTGATGTGAGATTTTTTAACACAACATTTACGTACGCTCAATATTATTGGATTTAATATGTGGATGTAAATAGTGGATAACCCAAATAGCGAGCGGTCTAACAGATATTGAGACTCTAATACTATCTTTAGAATTGAGAGTTTGGTCTAACACAACCTAAAAAACTGACTTGTAGAATGAGAATTTCTTCTACTTTATATATCGTTAGGCATTCTCAACCACTAAATTAATCATATATATTCCCTTGCACAAGAATAACTATATATATATTTCTATAGATATTTTCTCATGCACTCAAATTAGATATCAACCTCTTAACCATGATTAAACCACTCAAATTGCTCTTTTATATCACACTATTCTGGTTCTAGCTACGTACAAATTTAATTGAAAGAAAGAGAAATGAATAGTTTCAACCTATAAATATTCTTCAAAATTTGAGGTGGGTATGTATGTCACTGTCCTTGCCCCATCAAAAACATTGGGGTTATAATATTCCCTTATGGGCTCAGGTTGTATTCTATCTCAATTTGCTCTTCCTTGCCTTGCCTATATGAAGGGAATAGCTTGAACCACCCTTCCAAATAAAGAGAGGGATACAGAAGTAGGAATTTCACAGCATTAAAATTGCAGCCACTTCACTTGGATTATAATTTATTCATGTATTTAGTCTATGGTTTAACTTTTAGACTAGAATTAATTTTCAAGGTCGTACGAGCATAGTTCAACTGGTTGAGATATTGCATTTTATATGCAGGTCATTGTTCGATTGTGGGATCTTCAGTTATTTGTCTTATGAGGTGAGTTTTTAGTCATTAAACTATTTGGCCAAAAAAAATTAATTAACTTGAAGTTAATTAGTTTAACTGGTTGAGATATTGCATTTTATATGCAAGACTGAGGTTCGAATGCGGGATCTTCAGTTATTTATCTCAAGCAAAAAAAAAAAAATTTGATTTTCATGGTATAAAATTGATTTTTACATATTTTGTTGCTCTAGAACTGATTTTAACTCGAAATTAATTAGGATTTATAACTTTTGAGTATAAATGTGATTTTTACATTGAAATTTATCGGTTTATTATTGAGTTGATGATAACTCATGACCTATAATATATTATCCAAATTTCTCACATCACTAGACCAAACCTACCAGCTTACATTAAAATTTATTGTGCAACAATCTCTTTTACATAAATATATCCATACATAAACCACTTTTAACATAATTGTCTTTTATACTCGACTTACTTTTAATTGAAATTAATTTTTCAAAATTAGTTCATTCATGAAACCAAACATTCACTTCTCAATAAATTTTTGAAGATTATGTTGAGAACTCTTCCAAGACTATGTTTGCTAGTATTATTAATCAATGGTGATATTCCACAATAACATTATTCAATATTACAAGGTGACTTTAATGCCCTTGAAGAGGGATGGGGTCTTGGTCATTTAGGATACATAATAGTGCCAAATAGAGCTTACATATGACATTTATTTTACTTGTATAAAATAAGAAAAACAAATCAACAAGATAGGGAAAGGTCAGGGAATTATCTCTCTCACTCTCTCTCTATACTTCATTCTGGATTTTTGTTTTCTTCTTTATGCATTTATTAATTATTTGAAATCTCTTTTTGGGGTGAAACCTCTATTATTATCTCTACCATGCAAGGTGAAAAAAACTATAAACAGCAATCACCTTTATTATATATTTATTAATTTTTTAAAAAAATTTATTTTCAGAAAAATGACATTCCTGTAATCCAGTATTCAGCCGCGAAAAAAGTAAAGTCTGACAAAGTATTATTCCTATCAAGTATCGAACTCGAGTTTTCCTAAACAATTCATCCGAACTTTTTAATCCAGCCCGATGTAGTCCGAAACCCGTACGAGCAGACCCGAAATGGGCCAAAGCCTATTTTGTCAGCTCTAGTTATAAGGGAAACTCATTATTCACCTGATACACCTGAGTTAAATAATTTTTGTTAATTTATATAAAGATAAAAAGGTACAATTAAAGCTTTTTGAATATAATGTACATTGAAACAGTCACGAGAGTGACTTTATAACTTAAATCTAAAAGAATAAGTTTGCTTTGTCACACACTTTTCTCAGCCAAACAACATATAAAACAACGAAGCTGAATACTCTGCAACAACAGCATAAATATTCTGTGCACATAATCAATGATACAAAGCCAAATCCATTTCCTTAAGAGAATATCATACAGATTGTTTTTGAATTCATCTCAATACAAACAACACTACTAATTAATTTTTTTTAACTATGGTCACTCTTACATATACAACCTTATAGTACTATAGTAAATATATTAGTACTAGCTAGTAACTATGAAATATTAAAATGAATTAATTAAATATAATCTTATATGTGTTAGTATCATGTTAGAATATAAACAAATGTTAATTTCTTTTTTTTTTTTAAACGTTTAATATCTTCTCTCCTATTTAACGATATAAATTCTAAAAGGACCAAACTTACGTACAGTTCCATATACACAGTTTTTATTGTACTAGTTACATGGGGTAGTTATATTTATTTAAAAACAATTTTCTTTTTCTTTTTTTAATTAAAAAATATAAATAACTACCTTTTTGTGAGAGGAACAGGAAAAACTGCATCTAAAGAAATACATATAAGTTTTGTCCATTCTAAAATACCTCTAATTTTTTTCTTAAGAAACTATTTTTTTTTACCGAAAGATGCTTATAGCATTTCATTAATTTGTTAGTTATAGAGAATAATTTAGATAATGGACTTAATTACTTACTTAAACTATTTTGACTGAAGACTTAATTAATTTGTTATTGAGATTGCATAATTAAATAAGACCAGATGCATAATTTAGGGAAATTTGATATATACTTCATTATCAAGTGAGGATACCTTGAGAGAATGATGAAGCATGCTAGCTACACACTTACTACATTTCTAATTCTCACATAATAATAATAATAATTATTACAATAATAATGATAATATCAAACAAATTAGACCCAAATTGCAATTGAATTTTTATGGTCTCAAAAACCTAATAAACTAGGACATTACAATTTGCAAGGTCTTTTTTCTTCTTCTTTCAATTTTCAAGCCATAAATTATTAAATAAATGGCGAAAATTAAAATAGCTCAGGAGGGATAGACAAGGAAAGAGAGAATGAGTTGGGTGGTAAAAGGGAAAAATCGAGAAGAAACTCTACATCGATAAATTTCGATATAGTGTCTTCCACAAAAGCAAAAACAAAGAAAACAGGCTCAGAGTGAGGTCTTACAAGGTCAAGAAAAGGTCTTACAAGGTCAAGAAGACGCAAGTAAAGAAGATTAAAAAAAAAAAAACTAAAAATAATTAAAAAAAATTAAAAGGGGAAGAAGAAAAAAAGCTCAGATAGGATAGCACCCTTGATTAGAATGAATCTGTTGCTACTGATTTTGAACAAGTGTCAGCTACAATTTCAGAGCCACCAATGTCTTCTTCTTTTTTGTCATAGAATCTCAAAGGGTTGACCATGGTGTTGATGATGAACTTGTTGCTGCTGCTGCTACTAGTACTCATCACATGCATGAAATGGTCCTTATTGGGACCTGTATCATATGAATCATACTCTTAATTAGTGATTGCAGAGAATGAAAGAAGAAATGGCAGGAGCAGTAGCCAGCTTTAGATTAAATTAAATTAAATCAATTAATTTTTTTTATAAAGTATAGATTATAAAAAAAGAACATTAAACAATACATGAGCATATATAGCATATATATAAATAAATATAAATTAAATTCTATATTATTATAAGTTATAGCATAAAGTAAAATTGAAGATATAGAAAAAGCTTCTTTTTTTTACTGCTTATAGAAAAAGCTAGTAATAAAGATATGACTTTAACATTAATTAAGCATATGAAAAAGGTTGAACATAACTGTTTGAGCTAAGACTATATGATAATAAAGTGAAATGATTATGGAGATTTATTTCCACATTGAACAATATACTAGTACCTTTGACAAACTTGTCTTTTGGTTTCATCTTTGAGACCCTTTTTTCTCCCTCACTTCTCTATTTTAAGAGGGTGAAAGAGACTAAGAAAGAGGGGGAGAGAGAGTGAGAGAGAGGCAGAGAAAGATTTTTATTATGGTAAAGATAGGAGGGGAGGGAACATTTGCAGATGTTTATAAGGAGGAAAAAGGGAAAGATGAGAGTATGAGGAGGCTAGTGGGCTTTCCCAATGGACTTGATGGGGACAGGTCCAAGGCCCAAAAAGATCTAAATGACCTTATAATTGTGGGAGGTAATTTTGCCGTCCTATCGGTTACTCAAATACTAAATAGTGGTCGACATTTTTTTCTAAAACTTCTGATTTTATAACATCCCCTACTTCAGTAGCGAATGTGTAAAACTAGGACGCACGAGTAATCAGTAGAATGACAAAAATAATTTCATATAATTATAGTATTTTGTTTCCCTTATTTTATTATACTCACGAAAATAGTTATCTCATTTTGAATATTCTGCCCTTTTATGAAAAGGTCAAAAGAATATGAAGGGAAATCAAATTAAGGCATAATAACTATGTTGCATATCACATTATCAAAAAAAAAAAAAACGTTATAAAAAATAACTATGCTGCATATCAAAGAAGCCATATAAAATGTATCCTAATAAAATATATTAAATAAAACAAAACAAAATAAAATGGATATAAAAAAAAATAAAAAATTGCGAGACTAGACCAAAATCTAAGGTGTAAAAATTTCTTTGTCTCATTAAAAACCTTATAAAAGCCTTACAAAGCAAAATCCAATGAGATAAAAAAATTATGAAGAAAAAAAGAGTGCAGAGATAGAACAATGATTCAAACCTAAAAAACAAAATCAACAAAACTTATATAAAGGTAAACTTAGTCTATTTTGATTGAAATTATTTCAAATAAAGCTAAGTTATTCCACCAAGTGAAGCTACAAAACCAATGTTGGCTATTTTATCAGCGCGACAATTCTCTTCTCTAAAAATGTGAGTGAATTTAAAATGTATTTGAGAAAGAAGATGCATGCAATTCCTCCGTATGTTATGAAGAGTCCAAGGAATAATGTGATGTTGCTTGAAAGCAAGGTAACAAGTTGTGAATCAGTTTCAAGTCAAAGATGAAGCCAACCATTATCAAAAGCAATTTCAATGGCCAAAATAGCTTCCATTAATTTAGCGTGGAGAGCAAAGGAAACACCGGTATGAAAGCATAATAACAACCTAAAAAATTAGTGTGATAGTGTCTGAACACACCACCGCATTCTCTATTTTCAAGACTCCCATGAACAACCCATCTGAATTGCATTTAGTCCAAGAAATTAAAAGAGGATTTCACAAGGTCTCCTTGATTTTTTTTTATTTTTTTTTTGTGTGTTAACCCTCCGGTTCCTAGGAGAATAGGGACTAGTAATCTGGAGTTCGGCCGCGAGGTAAGTAAAGTTTGGTCAATAAATTGTTCCACCTGGGAATCGAACCCAGGTTCTCCTGAATGATCTAATCTTTGGTGAATCTCATTAACCGCTGGAGCTCAATGACTTTGTTTCTCTTTCATTTTAAAAGTCTTATGAGGATGAATTTTCACATTAAAAACTTTAAGAATCACAAATTCTGCCATTTAAGTGCAACAAAAATGTTGGTATAATTTTCACTGAGGGAAACATTAGAAATAATAAAGTTGAGCCCACAAATCCTGGCTCAACTTGTAAAAATGCCGAAATTGCTAGTATTGGACATCATTATCGGAGTTCGAACCTCGGTCACTCCATTTTTGTGTGTGTGAGTTTTCGATAACTTTATCATTTCGTCTATCAACAAAAAAAGAAATTAATAATAAAGTTGATAATAGGGATAATAATTATCAAACTTTACATACCTCGCCGTGATAAATCCTCAATTACAGGAATCTCTTTATAGAAATAAGAGGATTAAAACAAAAACAAAATAAAAATAGAATGAAGGAAAATATTATCTGTATAATATTCGATGTGTAATATTCGATGTGAGTAAGAGTGAATCAATACAATAAATATTAACCACAAAGTTTTTAATTAGTGTGTGTTGTTTGTGTTGGTGTTGCAGTGTATGATGTCCGTACAAATATTGAAGGACAAAAGGGTCTTGAGCCTTTGTGTAGGCCTGCATGTATGTGGCTCCCAAGAAGCAGTGTTGCTCGTGTGCTTTCCCAGAACTTCCAAGTTTCTGCCTTCAAGTTGAAACCAAGCACAGAAGATTTACTACTTCTATACAAATCTTTGAATCACTTTTCTATTTGGACTCACTTCAATGTGAAAATGATTACATATAATTGACATTTTTTTATTATATATTTTTTTATTTTTTTGAAGAATTTTACACCACTCCTATTAAAAATCCATTGTTTTGCTACATTCGTCCACTTTCGTAATTGTATTTTAATATTGATATTGATATTGATGATATCAATGTTTTATAAGAGTTTCCAATGAAATTACATTGTTTTAATTGCTATATTATGAAAGATAATTACGGGTGCATGAAAGGTAGAGAAACAACAAACAACCCAGGTAAATTTTTATATGTAGCAAAATTAAACCTTCGAAAAATTACATCATAGACTTAGGCGATACAACGTTGCTATACATGACTTTTTTCAGAAAGTCTACAGCCTCTAGTGCAAATGGTATAAAAACATGTTGATTGTCAAAAAACGTTTTTTTTTTTTTTTTTGTCATTTTGCTTGAAGCAGCTTTGAAGGTTGTTCATCCAACAATAAAATCTCAAACCCCTAGTCCCCCAAGTGGAGAAACTTTAGTCAAATCTACACAAGCATGTTTCCCTCCTATTTCATCTATACACCAGAGCATCCGCTAGCCGAAGTGTTGATCTCCCTTCTTGTTGGTCGGTCAAGAAGTTCTCTGTGCTACTTTCTTCACAGGAATTCTGGCACGCCTAAAAATATTGAAAAACACATCTCTAACCAGGTCATATTTGAAGCCTGAAAACTCTCTACAGTGAACTACATGCACCCCAAAAGTATCTAAGCATGGCTTACGGCAAACAGAGCAAACCTCATTTTAAGAAATAACGGAATTATATTTTAAAATTGTATTTTAAAATTGGCTATATAATAATTCAGAAAAATGGAGGACTCATTACATTGGTGATATATACTTATTAACAACATTTAAAGAACCACAATGATTAGTCTTTTCAAACATCTTTCTCTAGCCGGCCCTATTTTCTTTTTCTCTGAGTTTCTTCTTCCTCTACTAGTTAGGGGTGATTTTAGGTCATATTTGGCCTAAAATCACCCCTCTTCACCTTTTTTCTTGTTGTTTTCAATCTAAATAAGTGATTTTTCACATAGATTAAGTTTTTTAGTTGTTTTTCTTTTTTATTTGTGTGATATCGTCGTCTGAGTGCGGCGTTTGTGTTGATCGTCGTCTTGGTACGACGTTGTTGAATTCTCCGTCTTGTTACGGTGTTCGTTTAGTTCATATTTGAAAGATCATCTTCAATCAATTGCAGATTCAATCAATGATTTGGGCATCAACGTTGCAGATCCGGAAGCATGGATATTTCGGTGACTTTAGTTTTATCATATTATTATTTGTAGGCATTTTGCCGTTGTATGCTATTAACACGGATGCTGTGAGTTTGTTCGCAGATTCATCCTTTTTGTTTTTAGCGATGTTGAATTTGTATTTGCATCTGATGTACTATATCAATTATTGGAATGAATGAATATCGTTATCTTTTTAGTCAAAAAAAAAAAAAACAACATTTAAACTACGTACATGTCGTTCATTTTTGTAATTACAAATTTAAAGCAAAATTTAAATTAATTAACTATATAATTTTGTATATACCTATTTTCTATATATTTATAGATGATTTTCTTTAACATTTTTAACTTATTATAGGAGAGGATTTACATTTTTTAAGAACAAATACTTTATGGGATAGGTATTAAAATCCAAATAGAAAAAACAACCCACACAAAAAAGTAAAAGAATACAACATATAATTGAAGTCAAAAAGAAATAAACCACTCAACCACAACCGTTTTTTTATAATCATAAAGAATCGACACACTACTCATAAAAAATACTAGTTGCTCCGAGAACGACCTATTAATAAAACCACTCAATCACATACTAAGGGATTGTTACACCAATCAAGAAAAGTTATATTATTATTGCTTCCAAAATGACCTATTAACCAAAACTAAGCAATATGAATAATTTGTTCCATTAAAGAAAGAACATTGACATGGTCTCCTCTAAATAAGATGTTATTGCGCTTGCGCCAAATGCTACACGTTGTTGCCAACCACGTTAGATGACGAATCTTCTTGCTATTTTTTCCTTTGAGTAAGTCTCCAAATAAATTAAAATAATTGGATACATCAGTAAATGGTAAGAACTTTAACCGCATCCATTTGAATATATTCTTCCATACTCTCGATCAGTATTAAAAATGTATTAATCATAATCATTTATTAATTATTATCATCTACAAAAACCCTCTTTCTAAAAATGTAAAATATCTCTGTTTTTTTCTCTACTCTCCTCTCATAAAGTCCTCTTCTCCCCTACCCATCGATAGTTGATTAAGTGGTGATTGACGCTGGACTTGATAGGGAAGACGGTTGAAAGGAGGCTGAAACCACTTGATGTCAGAACTAATCTCTGAATCAGATTAAACGGCCTAATAGGTGGGATACTATGGTGATTGAAAACTAAAAAATAAATAAAAGTGCTCCTCTCCTCTCTAAACTCTCAAACAAAATCTTAACCTTCTTACCCCAACCACCAAACCATTTTTATATCTTAAAGGTATATAATCTAGACAATATTCTAGTCATAGTACACACTTCACAACTTTGAGTTTAACAACCTTGCGTGCAAAATTAAGCTATAATTGAACACTAATTTTCCAACTAATTAGCACAAAGATCAAGTGTGTAATGATATTCATAATAACCAAAGAACAAAGTGGTTGGTTTGAATATGACCCATGTGGATATCATTAAACTTGGTCGACTAAATACTATAAGTTTGATAAAATGTAATATTCCATAAGAAAAAGACATTTGAATTTGAATCCACTAATGATTCCTCAAATTGATTTTATAAAGATCATACTATCAGATATGTATATATGGAATCAAATTAAGACTATAGTCAGCCACTGTGTACCATGCATCTGGTTAAGATACGACAGTTTAGATTTTAAGACAGTTTTTATTTTGGTACAATCCTATGACCTAAAACTATTGACCGCATAACTATACACCTACCTTTGAATTTATTGACCGATGTGGGGTATCTTAACACATTCCATCGCGTTCAATGCCATGAGCTTGAAGCGCGGATATAAATGGTGGATAACCCAGTCAAAACTGGATAGCAGGCCCAACGAATTGTAGAGAGACGCTGATACCATATTAGAATTGAGTATTGAGCTTAACTCAACCCTATAAAACCGGCTTTTAAGACGATGATTGCTGTCATTTATAAACACATGTAGTTGAATTTGAAGTTTTTGTTGGAAGGCACTGCTTGGTGGTATACGTAAACATGGGAACTCACTTAGAACTCAAGTTACACCAAATGAGTTAATTACCCCTAAAAGAGGGAACAAAAGAACGTGAATTTGCGCAAAATGATGGGTGAAGGGAACAAGGAATCTTTGGTAACCGAAAGAAAATATGCTAAACTATAGGTGATACTTCTAAATACTTGTGGAGAAAAAAAGTAGGGTAAATTTTTTAACTATATGATGCTTATGGGAAATCTTACTACCAACCATCACACACAGTCTTCAATGTTATATGGTCAAACAAATTATACAAAATTCACACCTTCCCCAATTCATTGGCTTGCTAACAACATAATTAAATATTGTATGAAGTTAATTTTTTGTATCTTTGATCTCACTCTCATAAACTACCTATTGTACCTAACAAACTATCTAAGAATCGAAGTATGAAACTTGGGATTGAATAAACAAGTTAGTTATTAGATTTAAGTGTTTAATGAGTTTCCAATAAAATTAAATTGTTTTGGAAAATTCGAAATTTAAATTTTGGTTTAAACAATGATTAATCAGTCATTAATTATCTATCAATCTCAGCCGAACGTCTAGATAAGCCTTTTTTCCTCTAAGTTTCCAACATTGAGTCATTGATTTAACCTCGTTTCGTCCTCGGTGAACAATCTAAGCAAAGGGATTTTAGGTTAATCTTCTTATAAAAGTCTTATATTGGATGTAATATAACTTAAAAATATGTTTATAAATGGTGAGAGGTCTTCACTTTACAAATAAATATTGTTCTTAAAGGATTTAATTATTTTTTTTACAAACCTAGTTTATTTTTGTCTTGTAAGGATTTAATTAAACTTAACCCAAATTGTAAAACTCAAGTGAACCGAAAAACCTAAAACTGTATAAATAATCCATAATCTCATAATAGGATCAACTTTAACCTTACAAAACCAATTTATAAGGTAAAAATTAACCTCAATTATAAACATATTTTTAAATGATCCAACCAAATTTGGATAAACTTAGCACGTTAATATAAATAGTGGATAATCCGTTAATAAAAAATGTGATAACAAATGGTCAACAAATTTTAAAAAAAAAAATGTTACCATTTAAGAATTTTGAGTTAGATCTATCTTAGAAATGAGTATTGGGCACCTGATAACAAGTGGTCCAGCGGATCATGAAAAGACTCTGATACCATCTTAGAAATGAGTATTGGGCCTAACTCATCCTTACAAAATCGGCTTGTACGTTAAGGATTGCCTCTAGTATATAAACACTTAGCCAGGCCATCTCTCAACCGATGTGGGACTCTTAACAATCTAATTAACTCAATTTTATAAAATCTGCTTATAAATATAAATTCATGACTAACTTGTCAATTGTATATGGAGTGAGTCCTATTGCTCTTGGTGGTAGCAGTAAATTAATTAATTGTACAGGAAATTGTAGGTGCTTGTTTACTTATAATGGATAATGGATTGACCAAAAGTCTTTGTACCCCATATTTGAGTCCAAGTGTCCCCACACACAGCTTCCCTTTTGCTCTCTCTATTAAGGTCCACTACTGCTTTGGCTGGCCTTATAAGCCTGCAAAGGGTTCAGTTCTCCTTTTTCCTGTTCTACCGCATTCACCATGTAATCACAATCCACTTCTGATGATCAATGCTAGCCTTTTATATTCTATTCCGTGACCATACCAATATTATTTGATATCCCACCATACATTTCATTTCATTAATTAATAATGTTGACAGAAGAGAAGTAGATCAAGTTACTTCATCAGTAAGGATGAGGTGTATTGTGAACTAATTAATGATTAAAACGTGAAGTTAAAGTCATTTGTGTAATTGCTCTTAATTCATTAATCTAATATAGTACTTCCCCCTCATAGTATTATCAAAGCCGGTTTGACTTGATGCAGAACAATAATTGAGTGGTGTAGGACCATGGGGTCCAACTCTGGTATCTCGAGTCTGATATGACTTGATATGGAGAGCAATAAGTGAGTGGTGTTAGATCATGGAGTCCAACTCTGGTGTCATAGCCCGGTTTGACTTGATGGGGAGCGATAAGAGAATGGTGTTGAAAAAAGTGAGTGATGTTATCTATACTATATATAAAGATGATACATGAATTTTGGTGTAGACTTTTCATAATACCAACAATACCCTTGATTTTGTTTAGTAGCAACAAAAATCTTTTATTAACAAACTCACCAAAACATATAGACACATCTTTTTTTTAGCAAGCAAAAATCTTTTATTAACAAACATATCATAACATAAGACATTTTTTTTTGACATAAGTTAGACACAGGCGCCAACCTGGCCCGCTAGTATAGAGATAACTAGTGTGAGTTAAATCATACATTGATTGAAATGATTGAAAGAGTTGAGATTGAGTTGTTAGTAAATAGCTAAAGAAGAAAAATAAGCACAATCACAACTGTTGTCTAAACCAACAACTAAAGAATATAACTTTGAAACTCTACGATCGGGGATATGAATTGTGACTGTTGTCTAAATCAACATCCAAAGAATTAACGTCTCTACGCGCACCGACGTCCCGTGCTTATGCACGCGTATGTACCTAGTTACTATGTAAGTTTTTTTACAACGTATAGATTTTTCTGCCCAATACTCAACCACACTCTCACGTAAACAGATATTTAAACAATACTTAGTGTAACTCTTCTCTTACAAATATATGCTTTGGTTGTCCTTATAAGCCTGCAAAGGGTCCTCTATGAAGTCAAATATATGCTTGAAGTATTAGTGACTGATGCATCTAAAAACAAAAAATCTATGTCCAATATATATAGTTTTGGTCTCTTCCTTGTTTTAGTGTGAGACTTCTCTATTAGTTAATTTTTAATCTTCTTTATATAAGAAACTAAACAATGTAAGACTTCACAATCAACCTAAACATTAACAACATTTATTATTTAATAGTCGATATTTGTTATCCTGCTGGTTAGACTGATCAATTCAATAAACTGCTATTTATCGGAAGAAAAAACAGTCGCTATTTATTTTTAACCACTAAATTAACTGATAAAAAAACTGATAAAAAAAGTATTCATTAGTTTTAAAATTTTATAAAAATGTTGTGAAATTGATCTACTATAAGAACTTTTGATTTTATGGTTGTTTGTAGTTTGAAATCAATTCTTTCAATGAGTTATTAAGTGAGATAAGCAACTTAGAGTAACTCTTACCTATAATTTAATCCGCTTCAATTTTAATTTTTTTCGGTCTTATTAATCCGCTTCAATTTTATGACATGTATTTATAAAAGATATAAGATCTAATTTGTATAAACATTCCTCTAAACTTTAAATTTTATATATATGTCCCGTCAAAAAAAAATTATATATATGTATCTAATCAAATTTCACTTTATGAATTTTATGTATATGTAAAAAAAAAGGGTC
Organism: Trifolium pratense; assembly: GCF_020283565.1. Classification (NCBI taxonomy): domain Eukaryota; kingdom Viridiplantae; phylum Streptophyta; class Magnoliopsida; order Fabales; family Fabaceae; genus Trifolium; species Trifolium pratense. Next base: position 23,392,183 of record NC_060063.1, on the reverse strand, counting down.
TTGTTAACATGTGCCCTAAGGGCACATGTTAAGATATACCAAAATAGAAATTCATCATTTAATAATACAAGAAATTTAATGCTTCAAAAGTCAAAATACACAAATTAGCATTTAATAATTTCTATTTTTACTTCCTTAACATGTGCCTTAAGGGCACAAGTTAACATTCTCCAAAAAAAAATCATAATATTCGTGGATAGAAATTCATCTTACATAAATATGCACTTAGGACCCCAAATTTTTTTGTCAGTGAATGTGTCCTGTAAGTTAGGGATTTAAAGGTCAAAATGAGGATGATAGTAATTCTGCAACTACAAGACAGCTTTGGAAATGTCAGTCACGCACACACATGACACATGAATGTAAGTTATGTGACAAAATTGGGGGATAAGTAAAAGTGAAAAAAAAGGTTGTAAAGCAAGTTTGAGGACAAAATGTTGGTACTAATAATTAATCATAAGGCTGAAAATATTACAGCCTTTGAGAATTTTTGGTTTTCAGTATCTATCTGGATTTATTTTCAATTGATGAATTGAAATTTTGTAGCAAAAGGATTGGTTGTGAATAATAATGAAATAATTATAAGAATTCAGGTACTGGATTGTACTATACGTGTCACATGGTGCTATTGTAGCAAACTTTTTTTTTTACGGAAGCTATTGTAGCACCTATATTCAATTATTATTTACAGTGGAAATTTGGATGAATTTATAATTATTGTACATTGAAAAATAGTTCAGGGCTATAGGGTAAAATAAATAGCAATATATGAGCAATGATAACTCAACACACAAAAATCGACATCGTAGTAACACCGTATTTTGTGGTGGGGTGATTAGAGGTAGTGAAGGTGAATGGCTAGGTGGCTATGCTAAGAAAAATTAGTATATAGAGTGCTTATTTAGCGGAGATTTTGGATGTGTATATGAGTGGTTGCTTTTAGTTCGAAGGATGGAATTTCGAATTGTAGAGATCAACATGGACTCTAAGGTCGTAGTGGAGGCAGTGAAAGGAAAGCATGGTGAAAGTTTGGTTGGTTGAGCTTTGGTTAGGAGGATTCGCCGGCTAGTTGAGCATGATTCGGAAGTGGTAATGTATCATGCATGTATATCGTGAGATAATCAATGTGTGGATGCACTTGTAAACATTGGGTGTGATATGAATATTGATGTTTTGGAAATCATTGTCCTTTGTGTAATATCTTTGACTTGTCCGAAAATCCAACTTGCTCCAATAAGCAAATAGAATTGGATTTTGCTTCATTGATGGTGGTTTCATGGTAAAATTAGGCGGTGTTAGTGGCCAAAATAGAGGAGAGATTGCGTGCTTATAAAAATATTAGGTTAGGGTTGGCAAAATTGGTCTAACCTACCGACCTGACTCGTTTGACGGAGAGATTACGATTGGGAGGAGACTGAAATCACTTGATGTTAGACTGACCCGAACCAGATTAGACGGTCCAGTGGCCGCCGGTGGTGAAATTTTTTTAAAAAAAAGTTGTGTCCTTGGCTCCGCATGTGCAAGATGGACCATTTTTGTTTTGGAGGGTTTATTTTCTCTGTTTCTGACTCCTCACAAGTCGCAATTTAGGGACCTCTGCATCTCATAGTAACATTATTCATATACGATACGATTGTTCAAATTATATATAAGCCAATTAAACCAATCAATGACATGCAGTAGTATTGTATGTACATATTGAATAATGCCAACACGTTGTTAATACGGTTTGGCAATATTTGTTATCTTAGGACCACTAATTGTCCTTTTTATTCTCTTTTCACCTTCTATTTTCCACTAAACTTTAGCTATCTTCAGATTGCATAAGCCAAATTTCAGAGCCTACACACGTGTTTTAAGTATCTTCAATATTGTATCAACAAAAAAATAAAGTTTCTTCAATATTAATTTTTGTCGTGATATGTCAGGTGTGTTAAAATCTCACATTAGATGAAAGAATTAAGGATGAACAACATATAAATAAGATGTCAGGAGTAATAGTTAGCGTTCAAACTCTTAACTTAATATGCTGATCCAATCTAGTAATACTCTCCCATAGTCCAACAAAGATATCAGAACTCCGAGAGATTGCTTGTATTGGTCACGGTTAAGGTTTTATGGTAAAGATGTAATAAAGTTTAAATTTACTTGATAGATATACGTCCACCCCAAGTTTTTGGCTTCCAAATTTTGTGTTTGTTTGTTTCTCTCACATTTGCAAACTAGAAACATAAAATAAAGGTTTAAATAGAGTTTTAATTCCTTAAATTTTCAATTGTTTGATTTTGTCTCTCTAAATTTCAATTGTTTTATTTTAGACACGGAAGTTTACTCTCTTTTTTTTGGTCAAGTTGATTAGCAATTAAAATTTCACCTTGTAAAATAAATAAATGTGATTAACAGGTTCTCTTGTCCAAAAAAAGAAAAAGAATAGTCGGGTTTCCAACCCCATTCTCTGCAACAATATGCACTATTTCTAAGTTATACTCACGGGAACACACTACATTTACTCTATTTTACATTTATAGTAGTCTTCAATAACATATAAGTATAAATTTGCTGATGTGGCATAAAAAATCCAATGATGTGGCATAAAAAAATTCTTTGTAAATGGATAAAGAAGTGTCACATGATGCTCTCTCCTCCCATTATTAAAGAAATAAAAAGAAAAAATAGGAATGGTTTTGATAATAGCTTTGATTGATTTAAAAGACAAAATTAGAAAACCTAGTAATGTGACCTTACGAAACTAACATAGAAACAAAAGACAACGGTGGTTGTTCATGGCAAAGGTATGGTCGGTCAACAGATACTCTTCTCAAATATGTATCAAAAATAGGATTTGCAAGATATATATTCACAATAAAGTTGTAACTACTATTTTCTTAACATAGTACTAATATTTTGCGTAAAAAAAAAAAAAAAACATAGTACTAATTTTTAATTTATATCTCTTATTTTTGTTAGAACTTGAATGAGAGAATTAGGGAAATTAACTATGAAAAGAATGAGGGAAATTGAGAGAGTAAAATGGAGAATTATTATTGATCAATGATATGTTGAAATTACAATGACTAATGTGCTTATATACACATTCAATCTAACTAACTATGGTTACTATAACCATAAGTAATCTAACTAACTCACAAGGTAGTTACTTACAACACAAGTAACTAACTAACTAACTTCTAAACTTGAATTAATACTTCAATACTCCACCTTAATTCAAGTTCTCCATGCTGAATAGCTTGAGCATTTTCCTCATGTCTTTGAACTTGTCCATCTTCAATGACTTAGTGAGCACATCAGCTATCTGATTCTCTGTATTGCAGTAGCTAAGCTTGATCCTCCCTTTAGTGACTTGGTCTCTCAAAAAATGAAACTTAGTTTCAATATGCTTGCTTCTCCCATGAGCTATGGGATTCTTGGCCAGGTTTATGGCTGATTTGTTGTCAACCATAAGCTCTACTCCATCTTCAACATCTATTTTAATTTCCTGCAGCAGAGGTTGCAACCATATGCCTTAACAGGCTGCATTGCAGGCAGATATGTATTCAGCTTCACAAGTTGACAATGCTACTACATTTTGCTTTTTAGAGCTCCATGAAATAGGGCAATCAAATAGTGTGAATACATATCCCATAGTACTTTCCTTTCTACTTTGTCACCTGACCAATCAAAGTCACTATATCCAATTAGCTTGCCTTTCTTTCCATCTGAATTTGGATCTAGTATGCCATACTCCATTGTGCCTTGCAAGTACCTCAATATTCTCTTCACTGCTTGCATATGAGATAATTTAGGTGTTTGCATAAACCTACTACTATCTCTACATTGTGACAAATATCAGGCCTTGAATTGCAGGCATATCTCAAACTTCCAACCATATGCTTATACAATGTGTTATTGACATTGCTGCCTTCATCATCATTACTTAAGCTTGAAGCAGTTTCCATTGGTGTGTTGGCTGGGTTGCAATTCATCATGTTGAATCTTTTCAATATGTCTGAGACATACTTTCTTTGGTGAATCAACATTCCCTCTTTAGTTTTAGTGAATTCCAATCCAATGAAGTATTTTAGGCCTCCCAGATTAGTCATTTCAAACTCTGAGCTCAACTGACTTGTCAATCTTTCAATTTCTCTATTGTCACTGCCAGTTATCAGTAAATCCTCCACATATAAACAAACTATGCAGAGTTTACTCTGAATTGATATATTCCATGTTCAACTGTGCACTTTGAATATCCAATTTTGTTGAGAAATTAATCTATCCTCATATTCCAAGCTCTAGGTGTCTGTCTCAAGCCATATAATGCTTTATTCAGCTTCAATACATGATCCTCCTTTCCCTTAACTGTGAAGCCTTGAGGTTGTTCAACATATACTTCCTCCTCAAGTTTGCCATTGTGAAATGCAAACTTGACATCAAGTTGAACATCTCTCATCTCAAGTGATTAGTTATTGCTACCACTAATCTTACAGTTTCAATTCTTGCCACTGGTGCAAAAATTTCCGTGAAATCAATTACATGCTTCTGGAGGAATCCTTTTGCTACCAATCGTGCTTTATACTTTGCTATAGTTCCATCAGGCAAATGTTTGAGCTTGTAAATCCATTTGACTGCAATTGGTTTCTTACTAGTAGGCAATTGAGTTATACTCCATGTTTCATTCTTCTCAATTAAAGCAATTTCTTCTTTCATTGCTTATCTCCACTCTTCATGTTTTGAAGCTTCAGCATATGTCAAGGGTTCTATATCAACAAATAGTGCCACATGCACTATGTCACCACTCTTTCATTACTTGTCTCCACTCTTCTGCAACTGCTGCTGCTGCTGCTACTGCAAATTGGTCTGTGCCTGCTGGCTTTGAGGGAAATTTTCAACATGAGGCTGGTACCTCCACTGATCCCAGGCCTCCCAAACGTACCAAGCTTGAAAAGAGAATGTCTCAGATGAGAAAGGATCTAACTCAGCTGATGAGAGGCATGTCAATGCAAAATGACATGTTAATGTATATTATGCTTGAGTTTCAGATCATGAGAAACTGGTTGAATGAATGTGTTTGTACTCCTCTTCAGATTGTTCCACCTCCTCCAAATCCACCACCACCTGTTGAGCCATTCCCACAACCTGAAAACTCCACATCCTCTGATGATTCCAGCCCCACCATTCCTGAATAACTTCTGCTGCAACCCTCTTTTTTCTACCCTTTTCAATGATGACAAAGGGGGAGAATGATTTGAGAAAATGAGGGGGAGATTGAACTTGTCTTTTTGAATGCTTAATCATGTTTTAATTTACCTGTTTAGAGGATTAGATATTCTGGGAAGTTCCTTTTGCTGCTATAAGAACTTCTCCTACTATGTTTTTATTTTCTAAACTAGGATTTATGTTTTACCTTTTGCTTGAATCATTATGTGTTAATCATGAACTAGAAATCATGTTGGATTCTCACTTTGTGAGCTTGATGATTAATGAAATCTATTTTGATTCATATTATGTGTTTTTTGCTCAATTCTTTATGCTTAAGCAATTATGAAAATTGGATGCTTGAATTGAGGGGGAGCTTGAAAATTAAAACACTAAACAATTTATTTGTGTTTACTAAATTGATTATATCAGAATCCCATTTTTAAAACATAATTCAAGAAGTTTGTCATCATCAAAAAGGGGGAGATTGTTGAGGCAAAATGCAAAATCCCAATTTGATGTTTTAAAGATAACAAACATCTTAATTATATTTTAAATGTAATTCTGATCTCATTGTTATCTAACAAGTGCTCTTGAGTGTTTTAATTAGTTAGGAACAATTAAGCTTCTAATCTCAATGATATTCATTATGTTTTGGCAAAAAGAGAAGCTTCAGGATCAGTCTGAGAATGATCTCTGGTTTAAGTGCAACATTCTCCTCATGAACAAGAATAAATGCAAAAGCACTTATTTCATTAAGTCAACCATATACAAGACAAAGAAGCACTTTATCTTGGTTTTAACTCACAAGATCACAACAGTTCATGAACAATTAAGGCAAGGAATAATTGGAAGAAAAGTGACTTTCCTCTTTGGACAAAGTTAATGATCAAGCATGTGCAACATGATAATTTCTCAAGGCATCATCTAATCAGGTGTATCAAGAGTATTTGGACAAGAATTACATAGACCAATAAGGATGAGACAACACACATTCAACTCATAGTTGTCATGTACCTTCAATGTCATTATTTAATGAACATTCTCCAAGAGATTAATTCTTAATCAAGAAAAGGAAGTACATGGAAAGGACAAGTGAATAGTTATGCAAGGACATCACAGCTGCATTCCCTTCACACTACAGCTGGCCACAGGTCTGCATCATTCTCCATTTGAAGATCAAGTGCAAAAATCGCCCAGATTGGAGAACGATCTCAGAATGATGCTGAGAATGACTGTCCTTTGCTTTTGAAGTTGCAAGCTCATCTACAGCTGGCCAAAACGTGCCTAAATGGTCTATAACGGATATACTTGGTGAGGAAGCAATGAACAACTATCTACAGCCCATTGCAAGCTGTCATTTTGGCCCTTTTAAGTGAAAATATGAAGAACAGCAGGGAGAACGTTCTGAGAAAGATCAGTTTGAGCTTATCCACTCAACAATTCAGCATGAGCTGTCTATTTTGAATCAACTAGCCGTTGGAGAACTTCCTTTGGGACCAAGGAACTGAAGACTCAAGGTTCAACTATAAAAGGAAGGCTTTGGCAACATTGAAGAGCAAGAGTTCAATTTACAACAATCAATCTACTTGTCTTTGTGACACAAGTTTTAAGCTCTTCTTTAAAGATCTCTTTCACTCCATATTTTGTAATTATCATACTAGGATCAGTATCCATTTTGAGTGAACAAAGAGAGATTTTATTGTAACTAGCTTTTCAACTTAGTTTGAGTGAGAAAGCTTTAGATCCAAACCATTATCAAAATTGTAAAGATTGGCTCAATTCAATACGTAACTATTGATTGAGTGACACCTCATAAAGTCTAGGAAGACTTAGGTAGATCAAGCAAGTGAAGCTTGGAAGATTGTGATCTTGGATTAGATCAAAGAAGAAGTGTATCTTGAGATCGGTAGAATCTCTTAGTGGACAATCTCACATGAGCGTGGGGACTGGAGTAGCCCATACTATTAAGGGGTGAACCAGGAAAAAATTATTGTGTCTCTTCTCTCCCTTAAACTCATATTAATTTTGTGCAAACACTAACACACACAAATCACTTATTGTTTTTGGTTTGCAGCTCAGAGATCGTTCTAAGATCATTCTCCTAACTTATATTATTTATTATGAGATCATTCTAACGTATGTTTTGATATCTAATTTTTAAAAGGACAATTTTTAAAGGTTCACAATTCAAACCCCCCTTTCTTGTGAAAAACTTTGCTACTTCAATTGGCATCAGAGCTCTGCCTCTAAGGTTGAGCATCTAACAAGTGCTAGAGGAAAAGATTCAGGAAGGAAGTAATGAATAAAAGCGCAAAGTTTATATCAGAAGGAGGATCTTCACATAGGCCACCACTATTTGTAGGAGATGACTACTACTATTGGAAAGACAAGATGGAACTATTTCTTAGATCACAAGATACGCACATGTGGACAGTGATTGAAGTTGGTGACTATACTCCATTAGTAAAAGACTCTACTACTCCAAAGACAAAAGATGAAATGACAACTCAAGAAGCAGATAGGGTACTTCTAAATACTAAAGCTCAATTATTTATTAAAAGTGCTTTGTGTAGGGAAGAATATGACAGGATCATGGAATGCAAAACGGCCAAAGAAATGTGGACAACACTCCAAACTCACCATGAAGGAACAAGTCGTGTCAAGGAAACAAGAATTGACATTGGTGTTAGAAAATTTGAGCTATTTGAAATGAAGGAAGATGAATCAATTGATCAGATGTATGGAAGATTCACAATTATCATAAATGAACTTAACTCATTAGGGAAGAAATTCTCTATACATGAAAGAGTGAGAAAAGTGCTTAGATGTTTACCAAAGAGTTGGAGACACATAGTAACAGCAATCACAGAGTCAAAAGATCTCACTGAGGTTAAATTAGAAGATCTCATTGGATCTTTAAAAGGTCATGAGTCCATTCTCCAGGAAGACAAACCTATGAAAAACAAGATGATTGCATTAGATTCACAGACTAAAGAACGTTCTAAGAACAAAGAAGCAGTGGAGGAAGACAACAAGTTTCTTCAAGAAGATGATGAAGAGTTAGCATTTTTATCCAGAAGAATACAAAAGCTAATGATGAGAAGAAATCAGATTAAGAAGAACTTTCCACCAAGAAGAAATGGATCTAAACCAGAAGTAGATATCAGCAAAATACAATGCTATGGATGCAACCAATTTGGACACTACAAGAATGAATGTCCTAAACAAAAGAACTCTCCTTACAAATCCATGATGGCAACCTGGGATGAGTTAGATGAAGTACAAGAAGCAGAAGAAGAACAAGAAGCTAATGTATGTCTCATGACAAATGCAAACATTGAAGAGGTAACTCTAGATCCTTGTTCATCTTGTCAAAAAACTGAACATCTCTTTGATAATCTTTTATATGACTCTCAAATTCTAAATTCTAAAAATGGTCAACTTAGAGATGAAGTCACTAAGTTAACTAAAGAAAGAGATGAATATAAATCTGATAATGATATAATGAAACAGATAATCAAAAATATGCAACTTGCACATGATGGACTTTCTAAGCAAATTAAAGAACTTAGAGACAATAATAAAATGAAAGAATGTTCTATGATTCAAAAAGAGAATATCACTTTAAAACAAAAAGTGTCTAAACTTGAAAAAGATTTAACAAAGTTTGTCAGCACCACAGAAACTTTTGAAAATATATTGGGATCACAAGGTAATTCATATAATAGAACTGGATTGGGATACAAACCTTTTCAAAATAAGAAACTAATTGAAAATGTTTTTGTTCCTCATAAAGAAAAAAGATTTCAAAAATATAAATGCTCATTCTGTCACAAGGATGGACATCTTGAACCATTTTGTTTTAAAAAGAAATCTCTTTATAGATCAGAACATTCTCAGAACAATCTAAAAAGATATTTTTATTCAAAACCTCCTTATAAGAGATCATCTTATCAATATAAGAAGATGCCTTATAAGAGTACTAACCTTCAAGGACCCAAAAAATTATGGGTACCTAAGAATTTATTAAATTCAAATACAGGAATGTCATCTAGCAATGAAGAAAAAGCCTTGGTACTTGGACAGTGGTTGCTCAAGACATATGACAGGAGATAGACAAAGCTTTCTTTCATTTGACAAGAAGGAAGGAGGAACAGTTACCTTTGGAAACAATGAAAAAGCAAGTATAAAAGGTAAAGGTACTATTGGTAAGAATAATTCTGCAAAAATTGAAAATGTTCACTATGTAGAAGGACTTAAACATAACTTAATTAGCATTAGTCAATTATGTGACAATGGTCTTGAAGTTATTTTTAGATCTCATACTTGTGAAATAAAACAATCTGACAAAACTCTTTTCTATGGATCAAGAATAAAGAATGTATATGTCATATACTTAGATGAACTGCCTACTGAATCCTGCTTTGTTTCTCTTGAAAAAGACAAATGGATTTGGCATAAAAGGGCTGGACATATAAGTATGAAGACTATGTCAAAACTCTCTAAACTTGATCTAGTTAGAGGCTTACCTGATATTAGTTTTGACCTAGATATAGTGTGTGAATCTTGTGCAAAGGGTAAACAAGTTAAAAGTAGTTTTAAACCAAAAGATTTTGTTTCAACAAAAAGACCTCTTGAACTACTTCACATAGATTTATTTGGACCTGTCAAAACTACTAGTCTTGGTGGCAAAAATTATGGTTTTGTCATAGTTGATGACTTTTCAAGGTTCACTTGGGTGTTATTTTTAAAACATAAAGATGAATCTTTTGAAGCTTTTAAAACATTCTGTTTACAAGTTCAAAATGAGAAAGGTACCAATATTGTCTCTATAAGAAGTGATCATGGAGGAGAATTTGAAAACTCTCACTTTGAATCATTCCTAAACAATAATGGTATATCTCATAATTTTTCTTGTCCAAGAACTCCTCAACAAAATGGAGTTGTTGAAAGGAAAAATAGAACTTTACAAGAGATGGCAAGAACTATGATAAATGAATCAAATGTTGAAAAATATTTTTGGGCTGAAGCCATCAATACTTCTTGCTACATCTTGAACAGGGTTACCATAAGAAAAATTTTGAATAAGACACCCTATGAACTTTGGAAAGGAATTAAACCAAATATTTCCTACTTTCATATTTTTGGATGTTATTGTTACATTTTGAATATCAGAGACAACTTAGGTAAGTTTGATTCAAAATCAGATAAGGGAATATTCTTAGGTTACTCTCTAACCTCAAATGCTTATAGAATATACAATTTGAAAACACAAGCCCTAGAAGAAAGCATGCATGTCAAGTTTGATGAATATGAAGATACATCATATACCAACACCTTTAATGATGAAGAAGAAGTAAGGAATGAACAAAGTAATGATGAGAATCAAGAACCTACAGCTCAAGGACCTCCAAAGACTTGGAGAACTGTTGGTTATCATCCACCAGAACAAATTATAGGGAATACTGAAGATGGTGTAAGAACTAGAAGGGCTTTACTGAACAAGGAGAATAATCTGGCAATGATCTCTCAGATAGAACCAAGATCAATAAATGAAGCTATCACTGATGAATCTTGGACTGAAGCCATGAAAGAAGAACTCCTGCAATTTGAAAAGAATGAGGTTTGGAATCTAGTACCACTTCCACAAAATCACTCAATCATTGGAACAAGGTGGGTCTTCAGAAACAAACTTGATGAAAATGGTAAGGTAATAAGAAATAAAGCAAGACTTGTAGCTCAAGGATATAATCAACAAGAAGGTATTGATTATGATGAGACTTTTGCTCCAGTGGCTAGATTAGAAGCCATTAGAATTTTACTTGCATATGCTTCACACAAATGTTTTAAACTTTTTCAAATGGATGTGAAAAGTGCTTTTCTAAATGGTTTTTTAAATGAAGAAGTTTATGTACATCAACCTCCTGGGTTTATTGATCAACAAAAACCTAATCATGTTTTTAAATTAACCAAAGCTCTTTATGGACTAAAACAAGCTCCAAGAGCTTGGTATGAAAGATTAAGCTCATTTTTACTTAAAAATGGTTTTTCTAGAGGAAAAATTGACACTACACTTTTTAGAAAAATTGATAAACATGATTTACTTATTGTACAAGTATATGTTGATGATATTATATTTGGTGCTACTAATGAAAAGTTATGTGAAGAATTTTCTGAACTTATGAAAAGTGAATTTGAAATGAGCATGATGGGAGAACTTAGTTTCTTTCTTGGCTTGCAAGTCAAGCAACATGAAAATGGAATTTTCATCAGTCAAGAAAAATATATAAAGGATCTTCTCAAGAAATACAAGATGAATGAGGCCAAGATAATGTCAACACCAATGCATCCATCAACAAGCTTGGACAAAGATGAAAAAGGAAAAGATGTATCTGAAAAGGAATATAGGGGAATGATTGGATCACTCCTATATTTAACTGCAAGTAGACCAGACATTGTCTTCTCAGTAGGTCTATGTGCTAGATTTCAAACATCACCAAAGGAATCTCACCTAACTGCAGTAAAAAGGATCTTCAGATATCTAGTTGGTACACCAGATGTTGGTCTTTGGTACCAAAATAAATCACATTTTGAGTTAAAAGCATTTTGTGATGCTGATTATGCTGGTGACAAAGTTGAGAGAAAAAGCACCAGTGGAGCATGTCAATTTCTTGGAGAAGCTCTTGTAAGTTGGTGTTGCAGAAAACAAAACACCATAGCACTTTCAACAACTGAAGCAGAGTATGTATCTGCAGCAACTTGTTGTTCTCAGGTAATATGGATCAAGAATCAACTTGAAGACTTCTCATTAAGGTACACAAAAATCAAAATCTTATGTGATAACACTAGTGCTATTAATTTATCAAAAAACCCCATTCAGCATTCTAGATCAAAACATATTGAAATCAAACATCACTTTATTCGTGATCATGTCAACAAAAATGATGTTGAATTAGTTTTTATTGATACTGAAAATCAGTTAGCTGATATTTTTACTAAGCCATTAGTTGAGGAACGTTTCAATTTTATCAAAGAAAAATTGAAAATCATCAAAAATCCAAACAAAGTGTGAAAAATTAAAATTTTCAAACGATCTGAGAACGTTCTCAAATCTGGGCATAAGGAAATATTTGAATTCTTTTTCAAACGGTCTCTTCCTTGGTTTTAGCCTTCTTTAATTAATGATAAGCATTAAAGAAGATATGTTTACCTTCTCCTCATTGGCTTAACACGATTGATCTCTCTCTCTCTCTCCTTTTTCTTTTCTAAAATCAAGTACAACCAACTATTCATCTCTTCAATCAAGTACACCTAGTCTACTAAACACTCTTCCTCCTTCCCAAGCTTCCACCTCTTTTTATACTCACCTAAACTCATCATTTCATCACATCATCTTCATCCAATTATTTCTTCTTTGTTTCTTCAAAAAATGGCACGAACAAAGAACCCAGGAAGAAGAGCTCCATTTCCACCATTACCCTCATCTTCATCAAACTCTTCATCCTCATCAGATACCTCTGATTCCTCAAACCCTCAAACCTTTGATCAATCAAATTTTTATGATCCAAATGAACTCTTAGATCTTCAACCTCTTTCTCAAATTTTCCCACCGAAATTAATTGAACCTCCTGCACAATCAATTAATGAACCTCCTGCAGAACCAACTGATGTACCTTCTGAGAATGATCCCTCAGAAGAAGAAACCATTCAACTTACCCAGAAACCTAACCCTAAAATTGATGGTACCACCACTCCTAAACCTACCATTGTTGTACCAAGTCAAGCTGAAACTCCACCAATCATTTTCAAATCTAAGAAAGCCAAATCCTATGATTCTTCAAAAATCAGAAGATCATCTCGTATTATGTCTGGAATTGGTACAGGAAAGAAACCTGTTGTTGACAACACTGTTCACACCATTCATGATTCAGATTCTGACAAAACCATCTCAGATTCAGAACTTGAAAAAATTATACTTGAACCTCTCACCTCATCAAAATCAGTTCCAACAAAACACTCACCTGTTTCTGTCAAGAAAGTTTCTGCTACTGCTGTCAAAGCCCCTAAGAAAAAGAGCTTACCTAAAAGGAAAAGACCTCAAGGAGAGCTGCTTGAAGTTCCACTCATTCATCAAGAAGAAGAAGCTAAGTTTGATCAATATTGGAAAACCAAACCTGTTGCTTCTGGAAGAGTTTATGATTTTGAAGAAATTGCTAAGGGAGGAGTAGACTTGCTAAGGTTTGTGGAACCACAAGGATGGACAAAATTTTTCCAGATGAAAGATACCACAATGCCTCTGTTGGTACAAGCATTCTATTTCAATGCCAAGATACATCCTGACAAAGATTCGATCATCTCCAACATCAAGGGAGTCGAAATCCATGTTACAGCAGACTCAATAAGTAGGCTACTTGAAGTGAAGAGAAATGGAGAAACCTTGTATGGAAAAGACTGGTATGCTGCTCAGAACATAAGCAAAGATGATCTAATTGTTGAAATGTTCACTGCTGAAGGAGCTTACAAGGAGCAACCACCATCATCTATGCTGAAGAAGGAATTCAAAATCTTCCACAACATGTGTCAACATTCCATCTTTCCTAGGACAGGAAGCAAAGATAAGGTAACTGATAATGATCTACTAGTCATGTATCATTTATCTAAAGGTATTCCACTAGATTTACCTTATTTGATTCTTCAACACATGATTACAATTGCAAATTCTGGAATCAAAAAGATAGCTTTACCTTATGGAATGTTACTCACTAGGATTTTTAGAGATAACCATGTGGATGAGTCTAAACAACTCTTTGATAATCAATGGTTTACTTTTGGAACAAAAAATCTGAGTCACATGAAAAAGGAAATCACTCCTGGCAACACCTCTACTGATATTGGAAACAAAAGGAAGAGAATTGATCCTGATAACAACTTGGATATGCTTGCTAAAGCATCTGGAGAACAATCTGAGAACGTTCTCCCAACTGATGAAAATGTGGATATTCACAACACCATTTCTGATACACAGCCAATCCATTTGAATACCTCATTGAATTTAGGACCAACCTTCTCTCAAGAAGTAGAAACTTCATCTCAACAAGCTGGAAAGATTCTTCAAGGGTTTCATTCTATAACTGCTCCATTTAACACCTCTGTGTTTTCACCACTTATGTCATCATCTCATGGAAGCTTGCAGTCCATGTTTAGCACTGATTTTGTAAGGAACTTGATGACATCAAATAGTCCTGATCCATCTCAGATACCAGTTCCCATTTTTACTGCTGGAACACTACCATCTCTACCAAGTTCTTTTGCAACTTTAGACTCTTTATGCTCTTCTGCAACTGCTGCTGCTGCTGCTACTGCAAATTGGTCTGTGCCTGCTGGCTTTGAGGGAAATTTTCAACATGAGGCTGGTACCTCCACTGATCCCAGGCCTCCCAAACGTACCAAGCTTGAAAAGAGAATGTCTCAGATGAGAAAGGATCTAACTCAGCTGATGAGAGGCATGTCAATGCAAAATGACATGTTAATGTATATTATGCTTGAGTTTCAGATCATGAGAAACTGGTTGAATGAATGTGTTTGTACTCCTCTTCAGATTTTTCCACCTCCTCCAAATCCACTACCACCTGTTGAGCCATTCCCACAACCTGAAAACTCCACATCCTCTGATGATTCCAGCCCCACCATTCCTGAATAACTTCTGCTGCAACCCTCTTTTTTCTACCCTTTTCAATGATGACAAAGGGGGAGAATGATTTGAGAAAATGAGGGGGAGATTGAACTTGTCTTTTTGAATGCTTAATCATGTTTTAATTTACCTGTTTAGAGGATTAGATATTCTGGGAAGTTCCTTTTGCTGCTATAAGAACTTCTCCTACTATGTTTTTATTTTCTAAACTAGGATTTATGTTTTACCTTTTGCTTGAATCATTATGTGTTAATCATGAACTAGAAATCATGTTGGATTCTCACTTTGTGAGCTTGATGATTAATGAAATCTATTTTGATTCATATTATGTGTTTTTTGCTCAATTCTTTATGCTTAAGCAATTATGAAAATTGGATGCTTGAATTGAGGGGGAGCTTGAAAATTAAAACACTAAACAATTTATTTGTGTTTACTAAATTGATTATATCAGAATCCCATTTTTAAAACATAATTCAAGAAGTTTGTCATCATCAAAAAGGGGGAGATTGTTGAGGCAAAATGCAAAATCCCAATTTGATGTTTTAAAGATAACAAACATCTTAATTATATTTTAAATGTAATTCTGATCTCATTGTTATCTAACAAGTGCTCTTGAGTGTTTTAATTAGTCAGGAACAATTAAGCTTCTAATCTCAATGATATTCATTATGTTTTGGCAAAAAGAGAAGCTTCAGGATCAGTCTGAGAATGATCTCTGGTTTAAGTCCAACATTCTCCTCATGAACAAGAATAAATGCAAAAGCACTTATTTCATTAAGTCAACCATATACAAGACAAAGAAGCACTTTATCTTGGTTTTAACTCACAAGATCACAACAGTTCATGAACAATTAAGGCAAGGAATAATTGGAAGAAAAGTGACTTTCCTCTTTGGACAAAGTTAATGATCAAGCATGTGCAACATGATAATTTCTCAAGGCATCATCTAATCAGGTGTATCAAGAGTATTTGGACAAGAATTACATAGACCAATAAGGATGAGACAACACACATTCAACTCATAGTTGTCATGTACCTTCAATGTCATTATTTAATGAACATTCTCCAAGAGATTAATTCTTAATCAAGAAAAGGAAGTACATGGAAAGGACAAGTGAATAGTTATGCAAGGACATCACAGCTGCATTCCCTTCACACTACAGCTGGCCACAGGTCTGCATCATTCTCCATTTGAAGATCAAGTGCAAAAATCGCCCAGATTGGAGAACGATCTCAGAATGATGCTGAGAATGACTGTCCTTTGCTTTTGAAGTTGCAAGCTCATCTACAGCTGGCCAAAACGTGCCTAAATGGTCTATAACGGATATACTTGGTGAGGAAGCAATGAACAACTATCTACAGCCCATTGCAAGCTGTCATTTTGGCCCTTTTAAGTGAAAATATGAAGAACAGCAGGGAGAACGTTCTGAGAAAGATCAGTTTGAGCTTATCCACTCAACAATTCAGCATGAGCTGTCTATTTTGAATCAACTAGCCGTTGGAGAACTTCCTTTGGGACCAAGGAACTGAAGACTCAAGGTTCAACTATAAAAGGAAGGCTTTGGCAACATTGAAGAGCAAGAGTTCAATTTACAACAATCAATCTACTTGTCTTTGTGACACAAGTTTTAAGCTCTTCTTTAAAGATCTCTTTCACTCCATATTTTGTAATTATCATACTAGGATCAGTATCCATTTTGAGTGAACAAAGAGAGATTTTATTGTAACTAGCTTTTCAACTTAGTTTGAGTGAGAAAGCTTTAGATCCAAACCATTATCAAAATTGTAAAGATTGGCTCAATTCAATACGTAACTATTGATTGAGTGACACCTCATAAAGTCTAGGAAGACTTAGGTAGATCAAGCAAGTGAAGCTTGGAAGATTGTGATCTTGGATTAGATCAAAGAAGAAGTGTATCTTGAGATGGTAGAATCTCTTAGTGGACAATCTCACAGGAGCGTGGGGACTGGAGTAGCCCATACTATTAAGGGGTGAACCAGGATAAAATTATTGTGTCTCTTCTCTCCCTTAAACTCATATTAATTTTGTGCAAACACTAACACACACAAATCACTTATTGTTTTTTGTTTGCAGCTCAGAGATCGTTCTAAGATCATTCTCCTAACTTATATTATTTATTATGAGATCATTCTAACGTATGTTTTGATATCTAATTTTTAAAAGGACAATTTTTAAAGGTTCACAATTCAAACCCCCCTTTCTTGTGAAAAACTTTGCTACTTCAAACTTTGTATAGTTATATTTGGAATACTTGGTATTTCTGGCCTCCTTAGTATCACTGGTTCATTGTTTGTA
Organism: Trifolium pratense; assembly: GCF_020283565.1. Classification (NCBI taxonomy): domain Eukaryota; kingdom Viridiplantae; phylum Streptophyta; class Magnoliopsida; order Fabales; family Fabaceae; genus Trifolium; species Trifolium pratense. The sequence continues at coordinate 23,374,979 of NC_060063.1, read as the reverse complement.
GCTGGAGGTGTTGGCACAGTTGCTTCTTCAGCTGCTTGCTCATCAAGCAACTCAAATGGTACATAGTTTCCATTCCCTGATGTAGTATTGTTCCAATCCCAACATTTCTCTTCTTCAAATATTTTTTGAATAAGCTAAATTAGCCCACTCAAATTGGCACCAGAGAGAATCGAACCTCATACCTCAAGAGGAGAACACTCTTAGGTCCCAAGCCAATACGAATGCACCAACCCAAATGAGGTTATCTTCTTTAAATGATTCATCCCTGCTAGCAGTGATCTTTTTTGTAATGGGATTGTTCAATTTGTAAGCACCTGCAGTGTGATACCCTACTAGTATCATTGATTCACTCTTGTCTTCAAGCTTCTTCCTCCTTTGATTTGGTATGTGTCTATAGCATAAGCAGCCAAATACCCTTAAGTGCTTCACTGAAGGTCTGTGCCCTGACCAAATTGCTTATGATACTTTCTACAACTTCTTGGTTGGGCTTCTATTCAGAACATATCATGCAATTGATACAGCTTCACCCCAAAAGCTTGAGGAAAATTCTTTTCTTTTAACATACATCTAGTCATGTTCATGATAGTTTTATTCCTTCTTTCAGCCATTCCATTGTGTTGAGGAGTGTATGAAGCTATTATTTCATGTTAAATTCCATTTTCTGAGAAAAATGCTTTGAATTCATGTGAGGTGTATTCACCACCACTATCACTTCTTAGAATTTTAATCCTCTATTCTAATTGCCTTTCAACTAATAGCTTGAATTACTTAAATTTCTGAAACACTTCATCTTTTCTTTTCATTAACTGAATCCACATCATTCTACTGAATTCATCAATGAATGATACAAAGTACTTGTTTCCTCCTAAAGATAATGTGTCAAATGGATCATATACATCTGTATGTACTACATCAAGTAACTGCTTAGTGTAACACCCTAACCCATACTACCCTTAAAAACGTAATTTTAAAAACTTTTCAACAAGTGTAAAGGCAGAGTGCCACGCGGTAATTAAAACACAAGCATACACACAGAGCGTCATGAAATTTAACATGAAAAGCAACAGCGGATTCAATCAAACCAAGCATGCATATATATACATACATATATATATATACATAAGCCATATTCATCCCTAAGGATGTCACTTATACAAGAACTAGCATATCAAAAGGTAACACCGATATACGATGAAAGCCAAGCGTAATCCCCGACTCGATGTTACATTACCAGAGCATTTACTATTTACAAACTCTAACCAAAAGCTAGTACTAACAGGAGAAATCTATGCTAAGTCTCCTCACCAAAAGGTACTTCAACACCACGCTAAAACAACAGTCTAAACGTTGGCACAGTCCTCAGCCTGAATATCTGAACCCCCAAAGGTCCAGCAAATAACACAAAGCAGAGAGTTAGAAAACATAACCGCATATCATACGAGTATAAGAAAGGTCTTACACTTTCGAACTACATCATACATATTCTAACTCACGCCAAAACATCGCACTAAACAATTATCAATTAATAAAGTTCAACACAATTCAACCAAATAAATGTCACATACCATTTATCAAATATATGCGCATTTACCCTAAGGTATCTAATGCCAATTAATTCACTGTCATGCCATCCCTAGACATAACTAAATGCATGTGGTACCAAGGTGTCTCACCAATGGTGGACCAAGAACAGTTTTATATCTTGCTGGATATGTCGGAACTTACCGAACCATCTTATCTCCCTTGGATAAGCCAACACAGTTTTATATCCTGTTGGATAGCAACTCCGGACTCATGGATTCATCTAATCCGATCCTCGGTGTAACGACCCGTTTTTCGTATTCGTATATTTTATTAAATGTTATTTTACTTATTAATTGGCTTTTATTATTTTAGTGAGCGACGAATAATTATTTAGCCGATCGTAAGTTATTAAACGCGAGAACCTTTGTTTTGGGCTTATGGGCGTGAGAGGCATGGGCCTAAGCCAATTGGGCTTGGTTCATGACAATGAGAAGTAGTATAAGTAGCAAGTCAAACATATGAATAGTATCATAAATTCATTTCTTTGAGTTTGAGTGAGTAGAAGCAAGATAGAGCAAGAGCTAGGGTTTTGGCTAAGAGAAAGCTTGAGTAAGAGAAGGCTTGGATCATCATCATCTTTGCTTAAGGTAAGAGATTAGGATTCATGATTCTTGAGTGGCAAGGAGAGGGGAGATTGTCTATGTCTCCGTTCCCGAACTCTCCCACTCAATTTCTTTTAGACTTTTGATTAAGCTTTTGTATGTGAGTGTGATGTTCTTCATCATCACTTTGTAGGTGTTAATCACTAGCTTGATTTCATGATAAATATGTATGTATTTGAACCATGTTTGAAAAGTTTGAGAAAGTTACTTAAAACTCAAGTAATTGGCTTGATTTTGATTGTTAGAGGTATTTGGATGTTTGGAAGGGATGATTAATGTTCCTTGATACCATATATGTTTGGAATGGCTGTTTGTATGAATTTATAACATGTTTGGATGGATTTTTGAGTTGATTTGAGGTTAAACCGCCTTAGATAACTCAAGAACAGATATTCTGTTCTGGTGTGGTTCGCTAAGCGACCAGGAGTTCGCTGTAGCGAACAGGTTCGCTGGATCTCGCCAAAGCTCGCTATGAGCAGGTGATTCCCGGGTGAGGTTCGCTTAGGCTCGCTAAGCCTTCGCTCAGCGAATAGTTCGTTGAAGCTCGCCAATGCTCGCCATGAGCAGGTGACTTCCTGGTGTGGTTCGCTATGTCTCGCTAAGGCTTCGCTTAGCGAAGGCCTCTGTGACAGCAATTCTTGTTGATGGTTGTAAGTGTGATCAGGCACTTGTATCATGGTTTAAGAGTATCCTTACATGATTGTTGATACATGTTGATACTGTTAATGCTTATTGTTAATCGTTATATGATTGATAAACGTGTATGCAATAAGTTGTAGCTTAAATGAGCAATGTTATGTTTTGGCATTAATTTGCAATGTTAAGTGAATGTGTTAGGATTGTGTTCCCGCATTCATAAAAGAGTAGCTTCGAGCTAGAAATATCATATTGATGATATGTGTAAACATACATGCATTCATGTATATATATGTTAAATTGGAAACTTGGGTTCCAATAGATTTAAATGGATTTTTGAGTCCATAAGGAGGCCGAGGATCGGATTAGATGAATCCATAAGATCTAGAGCTGCTATCCAGCAGGATATAAAACTGTTTAACTTATCCATGAGGGATATGAAGGTTTGGTAAGTTCCGAACAATCCGGCAAGATGTAAAACTGTTTAACTTATCCATGAGGGGTAAAAGGCAATTGGTACCACATGCATTAGTCGTGTCTAGGGATGGCATGACATAGAATGATTGGCATTAGATACATTAGGGTAAATGCGCATATATTTGATAAATGGTATGTGACATTATCTGGTTGAACTGTGCTAAACTTTATTAATTGATAACTGTTTGGTGCGATGTTTTGACGTGAGTTAGAATATGTATGATGTAGTTCGAAAGTGCAAGACCTTTCTTATACTCGTATGATATGCGATTATGTTTTCTAACTCTCTGCTTTGTGTTATTTGCTGGACCTTTGGGGGTTCAGATATTCAGGCTGAGGATTGTGCCGACGTTTAGACTGCTGTTCTAGCGTGGTGTTGAAGTACCTTTTGGTGAGGAGACTTAGCATAGATTACTCCTCTTAGTACTAGCTTTTGACTAGAGTTTGTAAATAGTAAATGCTCTGGTAATGTAACATCGAGTCGGGGATTTCGCTTGGCTTTCATCGTATATCGGTGTTACCTTTTTGATATGCTAGTTCTTGTATAAGTGACATCCTTAGGGATGAATATGGCTTATGTATATATATATGTATATATATATGCATGCTTGGTTTGATTGGAATCCGCTGTTGCTTTTCATGTTAAATTTCATGATGCTCTGTGTGTATGCTTGTGTTTTAATTACCGCGTGGCACTCTGCCTTTACACTTGTTGAAAAGTTTTTAAAATTACGTTTTTAAGGGTAGTATGGGTTAGGGTGTTACAATAGTGGTATCAGAGCAGGTCGGTTCGTGTGAACCAATTAGGACTTTTCTTTTCCCCGTATGAGCATGTGTAGGGAACACTGTTAGTACTTTCTAACGTCTAGTTGCGATTCGTTCAGGAATCATGGCTGTTGCAAGAACGAATGCTCAGATTGCGGAGGCTTTGGCCGCACTCACCAACATAGTGGTTAGAGATCATCAACCTGGAAGAGAGGTAGAGATGAGGTTGGAAAGGTTCATGAAGCAGAAACCGCCAACCTTTACCGGAGGTTACAACCCGGATGGAGCTCACAAGTGGCTGGAGGAACTTGAAATAATTTTTGAAGCAATGGATTGTTCCGAGGAAGGGAAGACAACCCTTGGGACATACGTGTTGCGTGAGGAAGCGAACGTGTGGTGGAAGAACGCCAAGTTGAGGCTAGGACCCGGTGGTATGGCTATACCATGGGCAATGTTTAAAAGAGAATTTTTGGTTAAGTATTTTCCTGTGGATGTGAAGAATAAGAAGGTGGTGGAATTCATGGAGTTGAAACAGGGAAATATGACGGTAGCTGACTATGCCGTCAAGTTTGAAACCTTGTGTGCGTTTAGCCCGCATTACAACACTATGGAAGCGGAGAACGACAAGTGTGTGAAGTTTGAAAGTGGTCTACGTCCAGACATTAAGCATATGATTGGATTTTCGCAGATAAGGGATTTTGCGACCCTTGTGAACAAGAGTAGGATTTGTGATGAAGATGGTAGAGCTAAGGTGAACTACTACAAAGCTGTGAACGACCGAAAAGGGAAAGGACAAGAGCGCGGAAAACCTTATGATAACCGCGGTAGGGGTAATACAAGTGGTGGTAAGAAGCCGGTGAATGGAAGTTGTTACAAATGTAGAGAGCGGGGTCATATGTCGTATGACTGCCAGAAGAAATTAGACAAGTGTTTGAATTGTGGGAAGTTAGGCCACAAAACTGAAGTGTGTAGGACAAGAGTGTTTTGTTTCAACTGTGGTGAGGAGGGCCACAAGAGTATAATCTGCAAGAAGCCCAAGAAGGTGATGGGCAAGGTGTTTGCTTTGAGTGGAGAGGATGCTAGCCTTGAGGACAATCTCATTAGAGGTACGTGTTTCATCTATGACACTCCTTTAATTGCGATTATAGATACGGGAGCGACGCATTCTTTTATTTCTTTGGATTGTGCGAAGCGTCTTAGTATTCCAGTAACGGATATGACGGGTAGGATGGAAATAGAAACTCCTGCTAATGGTTCAGTGATTACCCGACAAGTATGTCGTAATTGCCCCGTAACCATTTTTGGTAGGCACTTTGGAATGGATTTAGTATGTATTCCACTTAGTGGTATGGATGTAATTTTTGGTATGAATTGGTTAATCTTCAACCGGATTCATATCAACTGTCGTGAGAAGGCCGTTGTTTTTCCGAAGCCGGAGGAGAACTTGCATTTGATGAGCGGGAAGGAAGTATCGGAAGCGTTGAAAGAACATGCCGAGATGTTCATGATGTTTGCATCATTGAAACTCGAAGGAGGAGTTAAGATAGAAGAATTACCGATCGTTTGTGAATTCCCAGATGTGTTTCCGGATGATATATCTGACGTGCCTCCAAAGCGAGAGGTAGAGTTTTCTATCGACCTAGTACCTGGAACTAGTCCGATATCGATGGCGCCGTATCGAATGTCAGCGTCTGAGTTGAATGAATTGAAGAAGCAACTTGAAGAGCTGCTTGAGAAGAGGTTTGTTCGACCGAGTGTTTCGCCATGGGGAGCGCCAGTATTGCTTGTGAAGAAGAAAGATGGAAGCATGAGATTATGTATAGACTATCGTCAGTTGAACAAAGTGACGATCAAGAATAAATATCCACTTCCGAGGATAGATGATTTGATGGATCAACTAGTTGGAGCTTGTGTGTTTAGTAAGATCGATTTGAGATCTGGATACCATCAGATTAGAGTGAAGACGGAAGACATACCTAAGACTGCATTTAGGACGAGGTATGGGCACTACGAGTATTCAGTTATGCCGTTTGGTGTGACCAATGCACCTGGAGTTTTCATGGAGTATATGAACCGAATTTTCCATTCATTTTTGGATAGATTCGTGGTGGTGTTCATTGACGACATTTTGATTTACTCAAAATCCGAGGAAGAGCACGAAGAGCACTTGAGGATTGTTTTACAAGTCTTGAAGGAGAAGAAGTTGTATGCCAAGTTGTCAAAGTGTGAATTTTGGATGAAAGAGGTGAGTTTCCTGGGGCATATAATTTCAAGTGGAGGAATCGCGGTAGATCCTGCGAAGGTTGACGCTGTGTCACAGTGGGGAACGCCGGAATCTGTTTCAGAGATTAGAAGTTTCCTTGGTTTAGCCGGTTATTATAGAAGATTCATCGAAGGTTTTTCGAAGTTGGCTTTACCGTTAACCAAGTTGACGAGGAAAGATCAAGCGTTTGTTTGGGATGATAATTGTGAGAAGAGTTTCCAAGAGCTCAAGAGGAGATTGACTACTGCACCCGTGTTGATTTTACCTGATGCCAAAGAGTCGTTCATCGTGTATTGCGATGCTTCGAAGTTGGGACTTGGTGGAGTGCTTATGCAAGGGGGTAATGTGGTAGCATATGCTTCAAGGCAACTGAAGGTTCACGAGAGGAACTATCCAACGCATGATTTGGAGTTAGCCGCCGTGGTGTTTACTTTGAAAGTGTGGAGACACTACTTGTATGGATCGAGGTTTGAAGTGTTTAGTGATCACAAGAGTCTGAAGTACTTATTCGACCAGAAGGAGTTGAATATGAGGCAACGTAGATGGCTCGAATTCTTAAAGGACTACGATTTTGAATTGAGTTATCACCCCGGAAAAGCCAATGTAGTGGCCGATGCATTAAGTAGGAAAACTTTGCATATGTCATCATTGATGGTGAAAGAGTTAGAGTTGATTGAAGAATTCCGAGACTTGAGTCTTGTGTGTGAGGTTACTTCTTCAAGTGTGAAGCTTGGAATGTTAAGATTGACGAATCCTTTTCTTGAAGATATTAAAGAACGTCAGAAATCGGATAAGAGATTGATGGAGAAGATGGTACTCATCAATGAAGGTAAGGAGACCAATATCAAGATTGACGAAAGTGGAGTCATGAGATTTCACGGAAGAGTTTGTGTACCGGATGTACCCGAAATGAAGAGAATGATCATGGAAGAAGGTCACAGAAGTGGTTTGAGTATTCATCCTGGAGTAACCAAGATGTATCAGGATTTAAGGAAGTTATTTTGGTGGCCGGGAATGAAGAGGCAAATTTCTGAATTTGTTTATTCATGCTTAACTTGTCAGAAATCGAAGATTGAGCATCAGAAGCCGTTTGGTTTGTTGCAACCAATGTTTATACCCGAATGGAAATGGGATAGCATTGCAATGGATTTTGTGGGAGGTTTACCGAAGACCAAGAAAGGTAACGAGGTGATTTGGGTAGTAGTAGATCGTTTGACGAAGTGTGCTCACTTCATTGCTATCAGGAAAGGTACTTTGGTGCCTAAGTTGGCCGAGATTTATGTGGAGCAGATTGTGAAGCTACATGGTATTCCAACAAGTATTATTTCGGATAGAGATCCGAGATTTACTTCCAGATTTTGGGAAAGCTTGCAAGAGGCTTTAGGAACGAAGTTGAGGTTGAGTTCAGCTTATCATCCTCAGACAGATGGTCAGTCGGAGAGGACGATACAATCCTTAGAGGATTTGTTGAGGGCTTGTGTTTTGGAGCAAAACGTGAATTGGGATTCTTGTTTGCCGTTGGTAGAGTTTACATACAACAACAGTTACCATTCTAGTATCGGAATGGCACCGTTTGAGGCTTTGTATGGGAGAAGGTGTAGGACACCTCTGTGTTGGTATGAAACTGGAGAAGGTGCAATTCTTGGACCAGAGATTGTACAAGAAACAACAGAGAAGATTCGGATGATTCGTGAGAAGATGAAAGCATCTCAGAGTCGACAGAAGAGTTATCATGATAAGAGGAGGAAGGACATTGAATTCCAAGAAGGGGATCATGTATTCCTACGAGTTAAATCGACTACTGGAGTAGGACGTGCGTTGAAGTCAAGGAAGTTGACATCGAGGTTTATTGGGCCGTTTGAGATTTTGAAGCGAGTTGGGAAAGTTGCATATAGGATTGCATTACCGCCATCATTGGCGAATTTGCACGATGTTTTCCATGTATCACAGTTGCGCAAGTATGTGTCTGATCCGACACATGTGATTGAATCGGACGATGTTCAAGTAAGGGATGACTTGACCATCGAGACTGTGCCTTTGAGAATCGAAGGAAGAGAAGTGAAGAGGTTGAGAAACAAAGAGATTGCATCCGTGAAAGTCGTGTGGGGAGGACCGGCTGGTGAGAATGCGACGTGGGAGTTGGAAAGCAAGATGAGAGATTCTTATCCCGATCTGTTTCTAGGTAATTTCGAGGGCGAAATTCTTTTAAGGGGGGTAGGATTGTAACGACCCGTTTTTCGTATTCGTATATTTTATTAAATGTTATTTTACTTATTAATTGGCTTTTATTATTTTAGTGAGCGACGAATAATTATTTAGCCGATCGTAAGTTATTAAACGCGAGAACCTTTGTTTTGGGCTTATGGGCGTGAGAGGCATGGGCCTAAGCCAATTGGGCTTGGTTCATGACAATGAGAAGTAGTATAAGTAGCAAGTCAAACATATGAATAGTATCATAAATTCATTTCTTTGAGTTTGAGTGAGTAGAAGCAAGATAGAGCAAGAGCTAGGGTTTTGGCTAAGAGAAAGCTTGAGTAAGAGAAGGCTTGGATCATCATCATCTTTGCTTAAGGTAAGAGATTAGGATTCATGATTCTTGAGTGGCAAGGAGAGGGGAGATTGTCTATGTCTCCGTTCCCGAACTCTCCCACTCAATTTCTTTTAGACTTTTGATTAAGCTTTTGTATGTGAGTGTGATGTTCTTCATCATCACTTTGTAGGTGTTAATCACTAGCTTGATTTCATGATAAATATGTATGTATTTGAACCATGTTTGAAAAGTTTGAGAAAGTTACTTAAAACTCAAGTAATTGGCTTGATTTTGATTGTTAGAGGTATTTGGATGTTTGGAAGGGATGATTAATGTTCCTTGATACCATATATGTTTGGAATGGCTGTTTGTATGAATTTATAACATGTTTGGATGGATTTTTGAGTTGATTTGAGGTTAAACCGCCTTAGATAACTCAAGAACAGATATTCTGTTCTGGTGTGGTTCGCTAAGCGACCAGGAGTTCGCTGTAGCGAACAGGTTCGCTGGATCTCGCCAAAGCTCGCTATGAGCAGGTGATTCCCGGGTGAGGTTCGCTTAGGCTCGCTAAGCCTTCGCTCAGCGAATAGTTCGTTGAAGCTCGCCAATGCTCGCCATGAGCAGGTGACTTCCTGGTGTGGTTCGCTATGTCTCGCTAAGGCTTCGCTTAGCGAAGGCCTCTGTGACAGCAATTCTTGTTGATGGTTGTAAGTGTGATCAGGCACTTGTATCATGGTTTAAGAGTATCCTTACATGATTGTTGATACATGTTGATACTGTTAATGCTTATTGTTAATCGTTATATGATTGATAAACGTGTATGCAATAAGTTGTAGCTTAAATGAGCAATGTTATGTTTTGGCATTAATTTGCAATGTTAAGTGAATGTGTTAGGATTGTGTTCCCGCATTCATAAAAGAGTAGCTTCGAGCTAGAAATATCATATTGATGATATGTGTAAACATACATGCATTCATGTATATATATGTTAAATTGGAAACTTGGGTTCCAATAGATTTAAATGGATTTTTGAGTCCATAAGGAGGCCGAGGATCGGATTAGATGAATCCATAAGATCTAGAGCTGCTATCCAGCAGGATATAAAACTGTTTAACTTATCCATGAGGGATATGAAGGTTTGGTAAGTTCCGAACAATCCGGCAAGATGTAAAACTGTTTAACTTATCCATGAGGGGTAAAAGGCAATTGGTACCACATGCATTAGTCGTGTCTAGGGATGGCATGACATAGAATGATTGGCATTAGATACATTAGGGTAAATGCGCATATATTTGATAAATGGTATGTGACATTATCTGGTTGAACTGTGCTAAACTTTATTAATTGATAACTGTTTGGTGCGATGTTTTGACGTGAGTTAGAATATGTATGATGTAGTTCGAAAGTGCAAGACCTTTCTTATACTCGTATGATATGCGATTATGTTTTCTAACTCTCTGCTTTGTGTTATTTGCTGGACCTTTGGGGGTTCAGATATTCAGGCTGAGGATTGTGCCGATGTTTAGACTGCTGTTCTAGCGTGGTGTTGAAGTACCTTTTGGTGAGGAGACTTAGCATAGATTACTCCTCTTAGTACTAGCTTTTGACTAGAGTTTGTAAATAGTAAATGCTCTGGTAATGTAACATCGAGTCGGGGATTTCGCTTGGCTTTCATCGTATATCGGTGTTACCTTTTTGATATGCTAGTTCTTGTATAAGTGACATCCTTAGGGATGAATATGGCTTATGTATATATATATGTATATATATATGCATGCTTGGTTTGATTGGAATCCGCTGTTGCTTTTCATGTTAAATTTCATGATGCTCTGTGTGTATGCTTGTGTTTTAATTACCGCGTGGCACTCTGCCTTTACACTTGTTGAAAAGTTTTTAAAATTACGTTTTTAAGGGTAGTATGGGTTAGGGTGTTACACTCGGCTTCATTATGGACACATAATCCATTTTCGTTATTGGAACCCAAGTTTCCAATGTTCACATACAATCATGAATGCATGTATGCTTACACATATCAACCATATGATATTCTCTAGCTCGAAGCTACTCTTTTATGAATGCGGGAACACAATCCTAACACATTCACTTAACATTACAAATTAATGCTAAAACATAACATTGCTCACTTTAAGCTACAACTTATTGCATACATGTTTAACAATCATATAACGATTAACAATAAGCATTAACAGTATCAACATGTATCAACAATCATGTAAGGATACCCTTAAACCACGTTACAAGTGCCTAATCACACTTACAAACATCAACAAAAAATTGCTGTCACAGAGGCCTTCGCTAAGCGAAGCCTCAGCGAGACATGGCGAACCTCACCAGGAAGTCACCTGCTCATGGCGAGCATTGGCGAGCTTCAGCGAACATGTTCGCTACAGCGAACTCCTGGTCGCTTAGCGAACTATACCAGAAAAATATCTGTTCTTGAGTTTCAATAAGGCGGTTTAACATTGAATCAACTCAAAAATTCATTCAAACATGTTATAAATTCTTATAAACAGATATTTCAAGCATATATGGTATCAAGGAACATTAATCATCCCTTCCAAACATCCAAATACCTCAAACAATCAAAATTATGCCAATTTCTTGGGTTTTAAGCAACTTTCATAAACTTTTTCAACATGATCCAAACACATGCATATTTTTCATGAAATCAAGCTAGTGATTAACACATACAAAGTGATGATGAAGAACATCACACTCACATACAAAAGCTTAATCAAAAGTCTAAAAGAAATTGAGTGGGAGAGTTCGGGAATGGAGACATAGACAATCTCCCCTCTCCTTGCCACTCAAGAATCATGAATTCTAATCTCTTACCTTAAGCAAAGATGATGATCCAAGCCTTTCCTCTCCTCTCTTGCTCGTGATTCTCCTAGCCAAAACCCTAGCTTAGCTTTGCTCTTGCTCTTACTCACTCAAAACTCAAAGAAATGAATTGTGATACTATTCATGTGTTTGACTTGCTACTTATACTACTTTCCATTGTCATGAACCAAGCCCAAATGGCTTAGGCCCATTGCCTCTCACGCCCATTAAGCCCAAAACAAAGGTTCTCGCGTCTAATAACTTACGCTCGGCTAAATAATTATTCGCCGCTCACTAAAATAATAAAAGCCAATTAGTAAATAAAATAACATTTAATAAAATATACGAATACGAAAAATGGGTCGTTACAATCCTACCCCCCTTAAAAGAATTTCGCCCTCGAAATTACCTAGAAACAGATCGGGATAAGAATCTCTCATCTTGCTTTCTAGCTCCCACGTTGCATTCTCACCAGCCGGTCCTCCCCACACGACTTTCACGGATGCAATCTCTTTGTTTCTCAACCTCTTCACTTCGATTCTCAAAGGCACAGTCTCGATGGTCAAGTCATCCCTCACTTGAACATCGTCCGATTCAATCACGTGTGTCGGATCAGACACATACTTGCGCAACTGTGATACATGGAAAACATCGTGCAAATTCGCCAATGATGGCGGTAATGCAATCCTATACGCAACTTTCCCAACTCGCTTCAAAATCTCAAACGGTCCAATAAACCTCGATGTCAACTTCCTTGACTTCAACGCACGTCCTACTCCAGTAGTCGATGTAACTCGTAGGAATACATGATCCCCTTCTTGGAATTCAATGTCCTTCCTCCTCTTATCATGATAACTCTTCTGTCGACTCTGAGACACTTTCATCTTCTCACGAATCATCCGAATCCTCTCTGTTGTTTCTTGTACAATCTCTGGTCCAAGAATTGCACCTTCTCCAGTTTCATACCAACACAGAGGTGTCCTACACCTTCTCCCATACAAAGCCTCAAACGGTGCCATTCCGATACTAGAATGGTAACTGTTGTTGTATGTAAACTCTACTAACGGCAAACAAGAATCCCAATTCACGTTTTGCTCCAAAACACAAGCCCTCAACAAATCCTCTAAGGATTGTATCGTCCTCTCCGACTGACCATCTGTCTGAGGATGATAAGCTGAACTCAACCTCAACTTCGTTCCTAAAGCTTCTTGCAAGCTTTCCCAAAATCTGGAAGTAAATCTCGGATCTCTATCCGAAATAATACTTGTTGGAATACCATGTAGCTTCACGATCTGCTCCACATAAATCTCGGCCAACTTAGGCACCAAAGTACCTTTCCTGATAGAAATGAAGTGAGCACACTTCGTCAGACGATCTACCACTACCCAAATCACCTCGTTACCTTTCTTGGTCTTCGGTAAACCTCCCACAAAATCCATTGCAATGCTATCCCATTTCCATTCTGGTATAAACATTGGCTGTAACAAACCAAACGGCTTCTGATTTTCGATCTTCGATTTCTGACAAGTTAAGCATGAATAAACAAATTCAGAAATTTGTCTCTTCATTCCCGGCCACCAAAACAACTTCCTCAAATCCTGATACATCTTGGTTACTCCAGGATGAATACTCAAACCACTTCTGTGACCTTCTTCCATGATCATTCTCTTCAATTCGGGTACATCCGGTACACAAACTCTTCCGTGAAATCTCATGACTCCACTTTCGTCAATCTTGATATTGGTCTCCTTGCCTTCATTGATGAGTACCATCTTCTCCATCAATTTCTTATCCGATTTCTGACGTTCTTTAATATCCTCGAGAAAAGGATTCGTCAACTTTAACATTCCAAGCTTCACACTTGAAGAAGTAACCTCACATACAAGACTCAAGTCTCGGAATTCTTCAATCAACTCTAACTCTTTCACCATCAATGATGACATATGCAAAGTTTTCCTACTTAATGCATCGGCCACTACATTGGCTTTTCCGGGGTGATAACTTAATCCAAAGTCGTAGTCCTTTAAGAATTCAAGCCATCTTCGTTGCCTCATATTCAACTCCTTCTGGTCGAATAAGTATTTCAGACTCTTGTGATCACTAAACACTTCAAACCTCGATCCATACAAGTAGTGTCTCCACACTTTCAAAGCAAACACCACTGCGGCTAACTCCAAATCATGCGTTGGATAGTTCCTCTCGTGAACCTTCAGTTGCCTTGAAGCATATGCTACCACATTACCCCCTTGCATAAGCACTCCGCCAAGTCCTAACTTCGAAGCATCGCAATACACGACGAACGACTCTTTGGCATCAGGTAAAATCAACACGGGTGCAGTAGTCAATCTTCTCTTGAGCTCTTGGAAGCTCTTCTCACAAATACCATCCCAAACAAACGCTTGATCTTTCCTCGTCAACTTGGTTAACGGTAAAGCCAACTTCGAAAAACCTTCGATGAATCTTCTATAATAACCGGCTAAACCAAGGAAACTTCTAATCTCTGAAACAGATTCCGGCGTTCCCCACTGTGACACAGCGTCAATCTTCGCAGGATCTACCGCGATTCCTCCACTTGAAATTATATGCCCTAGGAAACTCACCTCTTTCATCCAAAATTCACACTTTGACAACTTGGCATACAACTTCTTCTCCTTCAAGACTTGCAAAACAATCCTCAAGTGCTCTTCGTGCTCTTCCTCGGATTTTGAGTAAATCAAAATGTCGTCGATGAACACCACCACGAATCTATCCAAAAATGAATGGAAAATTCGGTTCATATACTCCATGAAAACTCCGGGTGCATTGGTCACACCAAACGGCATAACTGAATACTCGTAGTGCCCATACCTCGTCCTGAATGCAGTCTTAGGTATGTCTTCCGTCTTCACTCTAATCTGATGGTATCCAGATCTCAAATCGATCTTACTAAACACGCAAGCTCCAACTAGTTGATCCATCAAATCATCTATCCTCGGAAGTGGATATTTATTCTTGATCGTCACTTTGTTCAACTGACGATAGTCTATACATAATCTCATGCTTCCATCTTTCTTCTTCACAAGCAATACCGGCGCTCCCCATGACGAAACACTTGGTCGAACAAACCTCTTCTCAAGCAGCTCTTCAAGTTGCTTCTTCAACTCATTCAACTCTGACGCTGACATTCGATACGTCGCCATCGATATCGGGCTAGTTCCAGGTACTAGGTCGATAGAAAACTCTACCTCTCGCTTTGGAGGCACGTCAGATATATCATCCGGAAACACATCTGGGAATTCACAAACGATCGGTAACTCTTCTATCTTAACTCCTCCTTCGAGTTTCAATGATACAAACATCATGAACATCTCGGCATGTTCTTTCAACGCTTCCGATACTTCCTTCCCGCTCATCAAATGCAAGTTCTCCTCCGGCTTCGGAAAAACAACGGCCTTCTCACGACAGTTGATATGAATTCGATTGAAGATTAACCAATTCATACCAAAAATTACATCCATACCACTAAGTGGAATACACACTAAATCCATACCAAAGTGCCTACCAAAAATGGTTACGGGGCAATTACGACATACTTGTCGGGTAATCACTGAACCATTAGCAGGAGTTTCTATTTCCATCCTACCCGTCATATCCGTTAAAGGAATACTAAGACGCTTCGCACAATCCAAAGAAATAAAAGAATGCGTCGCTCCCGTATCTATAATCGCAATTAAAGGAGTGTCATAGATGAAACACGTACCTCTAATGAGATTGTCCTCAAGGCTAGCATCCTCTCCACTCAAAGCAAACACCTTGCCCATCACCTTCTTGGGCTTCTTACAAGTCGGACTCTTGTGGCCTTCTTCACCACAATTGAAACACACTACTTTTACTCTGCAAGCTTCGGTCTTGTGGCCCAGCTTTCCACAATTCTTACACCTATCTCCCTTCTTCGGGCAATCATAAGACATATGACCCCGTTCTCCACAGTTGTAGCAATTCCCATTCACCGGCTTCTTACCACCACTTGTATTCCCTTTACCGCAGTTGTCATAAGGTTTTCCGCGCTCTTGCCCTTTCCCTTTTCGGTCGTTCACAGCTTTGTAGTAGTTCACCTTTGCCCTACCATCTTCATCACAGATCCTACTCTTGTTCACAAGGGTCGCAAAATCCCTTATCTGTGAAAATCCAATCATATGCTTAATGTCTGGACGTAGACCACTTTCAAACTTCACGCACTTGTCGTTCTCCGCTTCCAAAGTGTTGTAATGCGGACTAAACGCACACAAAGTCTCGAACTTGACGGCATAGTCAGCTACCGTCATATTTCCCTGTTTCAACTCCATAAATTCCACCACTTTCTTGTTCTTCACATCAACAGGAAAATACTTAACCAAAAATTCTCTTTTAAACATTGCCCATGGTATAGCCATACCACCGGGTCCTAGCCTCAACTTGGCGTTCTTCCACCACACGTTCGCTTCCTCGCGCAACACATATGTCCCAAGGGTTGTCTTCCCTTCCTCGGAACAATCCATTGCTTCAAAAATTATTTCATCCGGGTTGTAACCTCCGGTAAATGTTGGCGGTTTCTGCTTCATGAACCTTTCCAACCTCTTCTCTACCTCTCTTCCAGGTTGATGATCTCTAACCACTATGTTGGTGAGTGCGGCCAAAGCCTCCGCAATCTGGGCATTCGTTCTCGCAGCAGCCATGATTCCTGAACGAATCACAACTAGACGTTAGAAAGTACTAACAGTGTTCCCTACACATGCTCATACGGGGAAAAGAAAAGTCCTAATTGGTTCACACGAACCGACCTGCTCTGATACCACTATTGTAACACCCTAACCCATACTACCCTTAAAAACGTAATTTTAAAAACTTTTCAACAAGTGTAAAGGCGGAGTGCCACGCGGTAATTAAAACACAAGCATACACACAGAGCGTCATGAAATTTAACATGAAAAGCAACAGCGGATTCAATCAAACCAAGCATGCATATATATACATATATATATACATAAGCCATATTCATCCCTAAGGATGTCACTTATACAAGAACTAGCAAATCAAAAGGTAACACCGATATACGATGAAATCCAAGCGTAATCCCCGACTCGATGTTACATTACCAGAGCATTTACTATTTACAAACTCTAACCAAAAGCTAGTACTAACAGGAGAAATCTATGCTAAGTCTCCTCACCAAAAGGTACTTCAACACCACGCTAAAACAGCAGTCTAAACGTTGGCACAGTCCTCAGCCTGAATATCTGAACCCCCAAAGGTCCAGCAAATAACACAAAGCAGAGAGTTAGAAAACATAACCGCATATCATACGAGTATAAGAAAGGTCTTACACTTTCGAACTACATCATACATATTCTAACTCACGCCAAAACATCGCACTAAACAATTATCAATTAATAAAGTTCAACACAATTCAACCAAATAAATGTCACATACCATTTATCAAATATATGCGCATTTACCCTAAGGTATCTAATGCCAATTAATTCACTGTCATGCCATCCCTAGACATAACTAAATGCATGTGGTACCAAGGTGTCTCACCAATGATGGACCAAGAACAGTTTTATATCTTGCTGGATATGTCGGAACTTACCGAACCATCTTATCTCCCTTGGATAAGCCAACACAGTTTTATATCCTGTTGGATAGCAACTCCGGACTCATGGATTCATATAATCCGATCCTCAGCTTCATTATGGACACATAATCCATTTTCGTTATTGGAACCCAAGTTTCCAATGTTCACATACAATCATGAATGCATGTATGCTTACACATATCAACCATATGATATTCTCTAGCTCGAAGCTACTCTTTTATGAATGCGGGAACACAATCCTAACACATTCACTTAACATTACAAATTAATGCCAAAACATAACATTGCTCACTTTAAGCTACAACTTATTGCATACACATTTAACAATCATATAACGATTAACAATAAGCATTAACAGTATCAACATGTATCAACAATCATGTAAGGATACCCTTAAACCACGTTACAAGTGCCTAATCACACTTACAAACATCAACAAAAAATTGCTGTCACAGAGGCCTTCGCTAAGCGAAGCCTCAGCGAGACATGGCGAACCTCACCAGGAAGTCACCTGCTCATGGCGAGCATTGGCGAGCTTCAGCGAACATGTTCGCTACAGCGAACTCCTGGTCGCTTAGCGAACTATACCAGAAAAATATCTGTTCTTGAGTTTCAATAAGGCGGTTTAACATTGAATCAACTCAAAAATTCATTCAAACATGTTATAAATTCTTATAAACAGATATTTCAAGCATATATGGTATCAAGGAACATTAATCATCCCTTCCAAACATCCAAATACCTCAAACAATCAAAATCATGCCAATTTCTTGGGTTTTAAGCAACTTTCATAAACTTTTTCAACATGATCCAAACACACATGCATATTTTTCATGAAATCAAGCTAGTGATTAACACATACAAAGTGATGATGAAGAACATCACACTCACATACAAAAGCTTAATCAAAAGTCTAAAAGAAATTGAGTGGGAGAGTTCGGGAATGGAGACATAGACAATCTCCCCTCTCCTTGCCACTCAAGAATCATGAATTCTAATCTCTTACCTTAAGCAAAGATGATGATCCAAGCCTTTCCTCTCCTCTCTTGCTCGTGATTCTCCTAGCCAAAACCCTAGCTTAGCTTTGCTCTTGCTCTTACTCACTCAAAACTCAAAGAAATGAATTGTGATACTATTCATGTGTTTGACTTGCTACTTATACTACTTTCCATTGTCATGAACCAAGCCCAAATGGCTTAGGCCCATTGCCTCTCACGCCCATTAAGCCCAAAACAAAGGTTCTCGCGTCTAATAACTTACGCTCGGCTAAATAATTATTCGCCGCTCACTAAAATAATAAAAGCCAATTAGTAAATAAAATAACATTTAATAAAATATACGAATACGAAAAATGGGTCGTTACACTTAGCTCTCATTGCAATATCCTTGACAAAAGACATTCTGGCCTGCTTGCCTAATAAGCAATGTTGACATATATCTCTAGGGATCTTAATTGCAGGTAATCCATTAACCAGTTCATTGTTTTGCAGATAACTCAAACTTTTAAAGTTGAGATGACCATACCTCAGGTGCCATAACCATGCTTGGTCATTGATCTTCACTGTAGCCAGACATTGGGATTGATTTGCAGTGATGCCATAACCCATGCTAACTTTGCTTACACATCACCTACTCCTTCAACTGGAATTGTTCTATTGTCTGCAAACCTTATCTTAGTTTTTGATGAACTGTTGAAGTTGATAAGCCAATCTCTATGGCTTATCATGTGATTACTGCAACATGTGTCAAGATACCAATGTTCATGATGATTTTTATAATCTGTAGTGGTTGCCATGAGCAACATTGGATCAATCTCTGAGTCACTATCTTCCTGAGCAATATGTGCTTCAGTTTTATTCTTTCCTCCATACCTTGGAACCTTCTTACCTCTGCAATCTTTTGTAGAGTGACCATATTTCTGACAATTGTAGCATTGAATCTTTTTCAAATTCACTTTCCCCTTCTTTTCTTGATTTGAACCATTATTCTGATTTGATGATTCTCCTTTATCAATGTTCTTCTTTGAAGTATCTTGGTGATTGCTTTCTTTATGAACCTTATCTTTCCATTTCCATTTACCATTGCCTTTCTTAACTGCTTGTGCTTGCAGTGCTTGATCTGCAGCCCTATCTTTCTGTCTTTCACTAAGTCTTTGATCATGAGATTCCAAAGAACATTGCAGTTCATCCAATATCATGGTACTTATATCTTTGGATTCCATGATTGCAACAGTAATGTTATCAAATTTTGGAGCTAGGGTTCGCATTACCTTTTCAACAATAGCATCATCAACCAATGTTTCTCCACATCTTCTTATCTGATTTGAAATATTGGTGATCCTGTTGAAGTAGGCAGTGATGGTTTCATTATCTTCCATCTGAAGTATTTCAAACTTTCTCTTCCAAGTCTGCAATCGAACTTTCTTCAATTTTTCATTCCCTTCATGACACTTTGCAAGAATATCCCAACACTCTTTTGCAGACCCTGCATTCTCAATCATCTGAAAGTTTATCACATCAACACATTGATGGATAAAGAACATAGCCTTGAAGTCTTTCTTCTTGGAATTTCTGTGTGCAGTCCTTTGAGCCTCGTTTGCATCTGCTGGTAGTGGAGTCACACCAGTTTCTACCACATCTTGCACTTCTTGAAAGCCAAAGATGACTTTCATCTGCTTGTTCCATTTGTCCCAGTTGGAACCATCAAGAATTGGAAGTTTTCTTCCAAAACAGTTGCTCAAAGTTTTCAATTGGCTTGTCATCTTCAAGCCAGTGATCTACATTCTGCTACACAGTGATCTTGTTGAATCTTTGATGCCAAGAACCTTGAGGCTCTAGATACCAGTTGTTAGAACTTGAATGAGAGAATTAGGGAAATTAACTATGAAAAGAATGAGGGAAATTGAGAGAGTAAAAGAGAGAATTATTATTGATCAAGGATGTGTTGAAATTATAATGACTAATGTGCTTATATACACATTCAATCTAACTAACTATGGTTACTATAACCATGAGTCATCTAACTAACTCACAAGGTAGTTACTTACAACACAAGTAACTAACTAACTAACTTCTAAACTTGAATTAATACTTCAATAATTTTTAATGAGTTTGCACAATTTGTTTGTGCTTCAATGACCGGTAAAATAACAAAAAAAGAAGAAGAAGAAAATTAGGATTGTAGAGAGAATTGCAAATTAGTCTATTCCAACATAACAATGGGAGAGTTCCCGTGACAAAGATATTACAAATTATTGCAGGAATTGAGGTTCGAACTTTGGTACTCCCATGTATTCACCTTAAAAAGATGAAATTGTAGTCACTAGACTACTTGACAAAACAATAAAAAAAAAACCTAACAATGGGAGAAAAAAATTCGATGACAATTTTTTTAAAAAAGAACACCAAGGGGTTTATTTATTTTTGTTTAAATGAGCAACATAACTACTTGAATTCAATATCTTAGTATATTATCCCATTTTGCATTACATACAGATTTTTTTATTTGTTTGAATCATCAATTCAAGTTAATTATTTCAACGTATCATCAATTCAATATCTTAGTCACTAGACTACTTAACAAAAAAAACAATGGGAGAAAAAGATCGATGACAATTTTTTAAAAAAAGAATAGCAGGGGTTTATTTATTTTTGTTTAAATGAACAACAAAATTACTTGAATTCAATATCTTAGTATATTATTTCATTTTGCATTACATACAGTTTTGTAACTTTTGTTTATTTATTTTAATCATCAATTCAAGTTATTTCAACGTGGCCAATGACATTACAAATTTTTTTGTCACATCAGCAAATTTATACCTATGACTCTATGAGTCATTGGGGACTACCAAATATAAAAGGAAACAAACTTTGAGGATTTAAATGGAGAAATTGAAATATATAGAGCAAAATCAAGCAATTAAAAAATTTAAGGTCGTAATTTCACTTTAAAAACTCAAAATAAAGTTAATTTTAGACCTTAAAATATGTTAACCTGAATTTGAGGGGGGGGCAAGCATAAACTCAAACCCCCCTCCATGTTATGTGTGTGTACGTTGGCACTAGGGTTGGGAATAGGCCAGGCGGCCTACAGGCGCCTTCGGCCCGGCCTGTTTAAATCTGGTCTGGCCTGTTTATTAAAAATACTAGGTTCAGGCTTTGAAAAAAGCCTATTTACATAAATAGGTCAGGCTCAGACTTTTAAAAAAAGCCTACAAAGCCTGATATGCCGGCCTGTTTATATTTGATAATTATTATTTATGTAATATTATTATTTATATAATAATTTTATTATGGCATACTTAACTTTGTCGTAATCGTATTTGTTATTTTATTAGCTTTTAATTCTTGTGCTAATCATTTTATTAGCTTTTTCTTAATGTTGTAGAAATTATAAAAATTTAAATGTGAAATAGGCTTTAAGGCCTCTTTAACCTATTTAAAAAGACTATATAGAGTGATTAAAAAAAAAACAAAACTATATAGAGACATTTATGTAATACAGATTTTTAAATAGGCTACAATGTCAGACCAGACTTTAAAAAGGCTCAGACCAGGCCAACAAAAATTTCATTTGATAGGTCGTAGGCCATGCTTAGGCCTGAAGAAAAATCGTAGGCCAGGCTCAGGCTTGTCAAAGCCTGGCCTGGTCTATTCCCAACCCTAGTTTGCACACATATACACTATACGCTGAAAACAAATATTATTATATAAATGTCTTAATTTTTACTTTTGTAAAATTAGCGAATTTTCATTTATTCTCTATGCAATTTTTTTTCTTTTCTGTTTACCCTCTTGCAATGTGAAGATTCTCTCATTTTAACTCTTAAGTGGACAACTTGAACATCTGACTGTACATCTTTGCTAACGTGACATGCACACATAGAAATAGATTTAATTTATATTTATTTTTAAAAATCCATGTCAATTAATAAAAAATAAACTTAAAACTTTATTATTATTATTTTTACCGTTAAAAATAATAATAATAATTTTTTTAAAAAAAAAAACTCTTAAAACTTTATTATTATTGTTTTTAATAATTTTAAAACTTTATTACTGTCAAAAAAATAATAATAAAGTTTTAAATTTTTTTTGAAAAAATTATATATTTTTGGCAGTAAAAAAAATTATTAGAATTTTTAAAAAATAAATATAAAGTATTGCTGGAAGGCCACATCATAACTAAGGCCTCTTTCCCTAGGGACCATCCTTGCCAGCCTTGTGCCTTCGATTTAGCGCGTTCGTGACTCCTCATAATATGGCTCAGGCAAGAAAAGGTCAAGTTCAGTATGGAATGTGGCAGTTAACCACAATTGCAGCAACCAGAAGGGGCCAGCACCTAAAAAGGTAGATCCATCGCCTGTTTTCTTAAGGTGCTCACAAGCATCCTTCATAGACTCATAAAGACAACCAAGAATGAGTCGAGCGAAATTGAATTGCTGACATTCATGTAGTTGAATGGCCATAGGGATAAACTTCTTGGCCACCTAGAGAGATTGAGTGCAGAAGACGTACTGAGACAGCCAGAGGGTTAAAAAAGCAACATGCTCTTCATCACTCACTTCATCGTCAGTTTTTCGATTTTCAACAATGTATTTGGAGTAAGACTTGTTTCGAAAATTAAATTTGATGTTGTCGGAAGCTTTAAAAGGATCATAAGTGTCACCAAGAGGTGATAGGCCAGTAATGGCAGCAATATCTAGCAGTGTAGGAGTCATCATGCCACATTCGAAATGGAAGGTGTTGGTGGAAGACTCAAAGAAGTGTAAAGCAGCAATAATCATCTCTTGTTGATATTTAAGGCCTGTCCTAGAAAGTTGAATAAGGTCATAAATACCACAGGCTTGCCAGATATCAGCCTTATCACGTTGTATCCTGTCTAACCAGCCAAGGTATTGGTCATTCAAAGAAGGAGTTGATCGAAACACCCTGTTAGGAGCTTTGATATAACTAAAGTTATAGGGTTCACTGTTGAAAACCCTAGGAGCACAAGGTTTGTAAACGGGAAAAATGGACAGGGTTTTGAAATTACGGCTCTTATCACTTGGCTTGGGTCCCCCAAACGCATGCACGAGATTATCAATGGAATAAGGAAAGATTACCTGGCTTTTCCAAACCTTTTGTAAGTCTAGTCGCAACGATGGTTCTGGAACAACATCTTCGTCGTAAGAGGAAAGCGTGGTGGTGGTCCATTTACCGGCGTAAGGAAGCGTTTTTCCAATGTCTGAACCTGACGCCATTGATGAAGGTTTAAAGACTTTGTGAAAGAACGACGATTAGGGTTGAAATTGGGAATCACAGGTTGTTTGGGACAATTTAGAAAAATTTGAGGAAAGGGAAAGTTGATAATTTGGTGATGAACAGAGTTGTGGGAGTAGGAGACCTTTGGAAGCAAGAATCCAAGAAGAAATCGCAGAAGATGAAGAAGAAGATGAACAGTTGGAGAAGCAAAATTGGGAAAAGCGTAATGGAGAGAGAATCCAGCTATTTATAGAGGCGCGTGATTTGAAGATTAAAAGAATCCAAAAAGGGAAAATAACAACTTCTTCAACTTCCTATGTTGACAAGTGTCTAAATCCCTTGATAAGTGGGAAAGAAACAATTTTTGGAGCCAATCCAAAGTTTTGAATGTCAGCCTAAACGATAGGAGAGATAAGTGGAAAGTAAAGATATCCATTAACACTTTCAAAAATGCCACTTCCTCCTTCGATAGACACAGTCGAAAATGGCATTTTTGGGGGGCAATTTGTTGGATATAAATTTGGTATTTATCAATTAAATATAATTGGTGGGTCCAACATTTATTTGAAGGTTATATTGTCAAAATAAAACTTTCAAATTTTGTGTCGAGGTCTAACTATATCGAAGCAAAGGAGCGCTTCGAAGGCTTTGGAAGGCACATTTGGTTTTGGTTTTGTCAGGAGTCTGTCGAAAGCACAGAATCGAGTCGAAGGGCAAGTTGGGCCAGGCCCAAAAAAGAAACAACAACGGCCCATGAAGCATTGGCGCGCGCGCTGAAGGAATGAAAGATGAAAGTGGAGAACGTGGGTCGACGTGGCAGATTGAAGAGCGTCCAGATGATCAAGAAGCAGTTACCACTTCGTTGTAGTATTTATAGCAGTTTTTCATTCAGAACAAAGGTCACGAAATTTTACATAAAACTTTCTCTGAAATTCTAAGTACTCAGCGTTCGAACGAAAGGAATATCTGAGAAGAAATGTATGTTTTGTGAACCATTTATTTGTAATTGTTTTACATTCAATGCAATTTACTTTCCAGCAATTCTCTTTAGTTTAATTTGAATACTTGCTTGAGAAACTGCTACTTCGAGGCGATTCGAACTAGTTTTTTCTGGTGTTAATTGAAAACGTTTCAATTTCTAAGTGTTTGTTTCCTTGTTAAAACGAACATTCAAACCTTTTTCTAAATAAACACAACACAAAATTGTCCTGAGATTTACTAGTTGGTCTCGCGAGTTTAAATACTTAAACTAGCGGTTGTTTACCAAATTTTCACGTAAACAGCACGGTCAGATGCTCAGTTGTCTACCTAGGGGGGAAATGAGAGAATCTTCATATTGCAGGGGATAAACAGAAAAACAAAATTGCACAGAAGAGTAAATTAAAATTCGTTAATTTTGCAAGAGTAAAAAGACATTTATCCTATACTTTACTAGTATACTATTATGCTATCTAACAATATTAATTTTGCGGGTGAAAGATACCTGATTCACGGCAAAAAAAAAATTATATGTAGTTTTATTATATATTACTACCTCCGTCCCTAATTATAAGACCCTGTTTAACAAAAATGTATTATTCATTTATCTTGTTTTGATCGTATTTTTTTAATAATATATAAATGTAAATATTAGCATATAAGATCTTGTTCAATTTGTTTTGATGTGTATTTTCAAAATATTAAATTTTTATAATTTTTACTAATAGACAATTAAAGATATTAGTGATCAAAATTGTGCATCGGCGTACGTGCAATGGTTAAACAGAGTCTTATAATTAGTGACGGAGGTAGTATATATTACACACACACACACACTATTATACATTTTTACTAGGCTTAAATGTAGTTTTGATCTTCCTAATTTTAATTTTTTGAAGTTTTAATCTCCGTATTTTAAAAACTAATTTTTTGGTCTTCCTATTTCAATTATTATTACATTAAGTCCCCCACTCTAATTGGGTGTCAATTTTTTTTTTTTTTGACACATAAAAACTTATAGCATTTCAGTCATCAATAAAGAGGAAATACAACGAGGAATCAAATCAAATATGTTGCGACTAGACCAAGAAATGGCCGCCCTAGCAAGTGTATGAGCAACCATATTCGCTTGTCGCTTAATGAACTTCACCACAAAGTTTGAATTATGAGACAAAATATTTCTAATATTACAAATTAAAGTACCAAATTCCGAGTTTCCACCAATAAAACTATTAACTGCATCCATCACACTTTTGGAGTCCGTTTCGAAGATGACATGAGTGAACCCTCTCCGTTCAATCTGCTGCAGTGCCTCAAGTAGTGCTTTTGCTTCACCTTCAATTATAGAACAATGACCATGATTCCATAAGGTGCCTGCCAATACCAACTGTCCCATATGATCTCGTAACACCCAGCCTGCACTAGTTTTATTGATATCGCGATGGAATCCCGCATCTACATTACATTTGAACCAACCATAGGATGGTTTTTGCCACTGAACTTGCTGGACCTGCTGAGCTTGCCGTGAACTGCCCTGTTGGTGTTGCTGCACAGCCTTCCATTCATCCCAAATCTGCCGTGCCTTAAAGCCTAGGCACCGCCCCTCATCCCTTATCCCGTTCCACACACAGTTGTTTCGATTATTCCACAAAACCCATAACAACACCGCAAGTAATCCAGCTGTGTCCCTATCTTCCTCGCGACAAACTTGAAGAATCAGCTCCTTTATTGTACTGCACTGTGTTTCGCGATCAGATATTACCTTATCAATGCCGAGAACCTGCCTTGCAGATTTGCTATCCTTACAAGTAACCAGAATATGCCAATCATCTTCATTATAGTGGTCACAAAGTGGGCAAACCAGTGGGCAATTTACGCACCTTGCTTGTAGACGAGACCGGGTAGGAAGACAACCGCTGCATATTCGCCAAAGGAGATGCTTGGCCTTTGGTGGAGCATGGATTTGCCATAAACAATTCCACTCATCTTTGTATTTCAATTCTTTTTCCTTCCCTGCAATATCTATCAGACTATTATAACCACTTTTCACACTATATTGGCCATAGGTACTATCATTCCATATTAACTTGTCCTCTTTGATCTCATCAAATAATGGAGTATCAAGGATGTGTTTAGCAGCAACCGGGGAAAATAAATTTTCAACTTTCTCCTTATCCCATAGCTTCATATTTGGAATCATAAGGTTATTAACAGTAATGCTAAATGCACCTTGGACTTGTGGTGAGTTGACCCAAATTCCATCTTTCTCCTTAAGCCAAGGATCACTCATGACTCTAATCTTAGTACCATCCCCTATAGTCCACCTACACCCATTCATAAGAACACACCGCGACTTCCAGATACTGCGCCATGCGTAGCTCGGATTATGACCAAGATGAGCATCAAATAAAGTGGATTTGGGAAAGTACCTTGCTTTATATATTTGTGCTACTAGAGTGTGAGGATTCGTCATGATGTTCCATCCCTGCTTTGCTACCATGGCCAGGTTAAACTTGTGTAGATCACGAAAACCCAACCCTCCTACAGCCTTAGGGAAGGCCATGCGATTCCATGCTAACCATTTTATACCTTTGTTATTCGCCCCTCCCCCCCACCAAAAAGAGTTGATCATCCGTTCAATTTCATTGATTGTAGTGTCTGGTAGGAGGTAGATGCTCATAACGTAAGTTGGAATGGCTTGTAACACTGACTTTATCATCACCCCCTTCCCTGCCTTTGACAAAGCTCGACCTCTCCATGAATTTATACGTTTCCATATCATGTCCTTCACATAAGCAAAAGCATCCTTCTTCTTTCTACCTATCATTGACGGGAGACCAAGATATTTACCGGTACCAAGAACATGTCGAACTCCCAATATGTTAGACAGATCTTCCTGTGCTGCCCTACTCATATTCCTGCTAAAAAACACCTCAGACTTTGTCATGTTTATTTCTTGTCCTGAGGCGGCCTCGTATGTTTTGAGAATATGCATAAGATTGTTAGTTTCTGCTAAATTTGACCTGCAAAATAAGAAACAATCATCAGCAAATAGAAGGTGGGACACCGAAGGTGCCCCTCTACAAATCTTCACACCATGTAAATCTCCTCGAGCCTCTGAATTTTTTATAAGTGTTGTTAATCCCTCGGTCACTAGAATGAATAAATAAGGAGAGAGAGGGTCGCCTTGACGCAGCCCCCTCCCTGGGAAAATAGGGCCAATTTTTTCAAAGTTCACCAAGACTGAGTAATTAACTGAGCTGACACATAGCATCATCCAATGTATCCACTTATTAGCAAATCCCAACCTCTCAAGCATACCACGCAAAAAACCCCAATCCACTCTATCATATGCTTTGCTGATATCAATTTTCAGGGCCAACTCTCCCTTCATACCTCTTGTCCTTCTTTTCAAAGCATGGATAACCTCAACCGCTATTAGCGCATTATCTGTGATAGAGCGGCCTTCCACAAAGGCTTATTGTTCCTCTGATACACACTTTTGAAGGCACCCCTTGAGTCTATTTGCCAGCATCTTTGAAACCATCTTATATAACACGTTACAAAGAGAAATTGGTCTCATATCCTTCATAGTTATCGGATTCTCACATTTGGGAATCAGGCAAATATTTGTTTCATTAAGCGAGGAAGGGAAGTAGCCTCTCTCTAGCCATTCCGTCGCAGCCTCATACACATCGTTACCACAAAGATTCCAAAAATGTTGAAAGAAGGCTGGATTGAACCCATCTGGCCCAGGAGCTTTGTCCGGATGCATTTGGAACAACGCCTCCTTCAGCTCTTCTCTAGTGAATGGCGCTGTAAGCCGTTCATTATCCTCCTGGGTTATTCTCGGTGTAACAAGTGACAACACAGGATCTTGGAATGATGGGTTAGCTTTGAACAGCTGATCGAAGTAGTTTAAGGCCACCTCGCATATTTCCGGGTGCGTTCTAACTTCAATGTTTGCTCCATTGACAAGTTTTTCTATTCTCTTCGATCGAACTCTAATGGAGGCTGACATGTGAAAAAACTTAGTATTAAGATCTCCCTCTCTTAACCAATGCATTTTTGCTCGTTGTCTCCAATAGGCTTCTTCTTGAACAAGTAATTTGGCGTGTTTTTCCTCAACCTCCTTATACCTCCCTGAGTACATCGAATCATGGTTGCCTCGTAGTCTCTCCATCTCTTCACTACACTCAATAATCTCTTGTTTGAATCGCATCCGCTTTCTTCTACCCCACCCTTTGAGCTTGTCCGCACAAAGGGATATTTTACTTGTTATCTCACCACCACCTCCAACACGCCATCCTTCCTTTACAACCTCTTCCACATCATCTTCCTTCAGCCAGTGATTTTCAAACCGAAAAGAATAATTCTTCCCGTTTCTGGTCATAGGTGAGCTTTGAATTAAGATAGGACTATGATCAGAATGCGAAGTAAGAAGATTGAGCAAATTAACATCTGGATACAGTGCAAGCCAATCTGAATTTACCATGGCTCTATCGAGTCTTTCTTCAATAACATGAGGCGTGCCTCGACTTTTGACCCACGTGAAGGGATACCCTTGAAGCTGGATATCAATTAAGTCACAGTCACTAACAGCACTCCGGAAGCCATTGCACAACCAATTAGGATGAGGGAGAGTACCCTTTTTATCTTCTTGCGATAACAAATCATTGAAGTCTCCTACTATACACCACGGAAGGTCTGACATATCCCGTAGTTCCCGTAACAAATCCCATGCTTATCTTCTCCTACTTCTTTCAGGGTAGCCATAGTAGCAAGTCAATCTCCATTCACCTTTCACCGGATCGTCCACAATCAAATTTATGAAATTTCTAGAATAATTCATAATTCTACAATTTGTAGTATCCCTCCACATAACCGAGAGCCCACCACTCCGCCCTTCAACATCCACTGACAAACAAGAACTATATTGCAACATCACCCGGACTCTCTCCATGGATTGAGCTTTAGAAAGTGTTTCAGACAAGAAAAGAATATCAGGTTGGTGACCTTGAGCGACATTACGAAGGTTAGGAATTGCACTCGGGGTGCTCAACCCTCGGCAATTCCAACTCAGTATTTTCATTAGTCCCGGCAGTCCTGGCTGCCAGGACCTGCCGATAAAAAATGCTCAGAGCTTTCATAAGATACAATACTGGTGTTGCTTTCCACCTCTCTTCTTCTCTTCTTATCACTTTGCGTTTCCATGGAACTAGTATCGGGTCGGGTCGATGGTTCAGCATCAGAGAAGTGGGTTGAGTTGTTAGTCTTTTTTGGGGGGTTCCGTTTTTTTTCTGGGTCGGGTCGGGTTGTCTTCTGGGTTGGTATTGATGTTGGAGTTACTCGAGTAGGCAAAGGAACAGGGTTTGGACCATCTGATATTTTTGTTTGGAAGAGATTTAAGAGATGTGGGTCCAACTTGTGAGGTTGACCAATGGGATTAGAACTTTGATTAGGTAATGATTGCTGCTTAGGAATAACTGTTTCTGTTTGGGATTGATGTTTTGAGATATTATGGGTAATAATTGACAGGCTGTTATGGTTTGGTAGGGCATTGAATGGCATATCGGCGCTGAACTGTTTGGGAATTGTAACTGATGGGTTTTTGTTTATGGTGGAAAATTGGAATTGATAATTTGGCTCCTGGTTTTGCGTGGTGTTTCTGTTTTGTATGGTAGTGATTGGGTTTCCGTTTTGGTTGCTTTGAATGGCCATTGATTGGGCTAGGCTGGTAATTAAAGGAGATTGATTAGGAGCTTGATTAGGAATTGGGTTTGGTTGTGAATTGCTTGACACGTCAGCATATGCAGGACCCCCACTAGATTGTTCCGGCTGAAAGTTTGGTGGCACCGCCGTGTGCCCTCCCATCGCTGTCTCTCCGGACCCTCCCTCCTCCTTCAGCCATCTCGAGGTTACTCTTCCACCCCTTCTTCTCGGTTCTGCTCTAAGGTCTGCCGACCACCCCCTTCTACCATCATCGTTTTCCATCGCAAACCGCACTTGACACTTATTCTCAGCATGTCCCATGATCCCACATACAAAGCAAAAAACTCCCAATTTTTCATATTTGATATTCACAGTACACCACTTCCCTTCCCTATTCTTCACTTTTGCCTCCTTCTTAAGCGGCAGCCGAACATCAATCTTAACACGAATTCGCATAAATTCTCTCCAAAAGCTTGTATTGTTATTTTTGTCATACTCCATGAACTCACCGATATAGTTGGCTAACGTCGTCCCTACCCTCTCCTTCATTAGCCCTGTTGGTAAATTATGGACTTGGACCCATAAAGAAACATGATTCAGTGGTATCTGCTCAATCTGCATCCCTAATTGGACTCTTTCTAGCACCAACATATTATAGTCAAAAATCCATGGACTCCCATTCAGCACTTCCTCCATGTCTATCTGATGGTTGAAATGGAACAGGAAAATGCCCCTCTTTGTTTCCTTAATCGTGACTCCCATGACCGGCTTCCAAAGATCCGTCATTCTAACTTTCATGGAATTAACATGGATAGCCTTATCGCACAGAAAACGCCCTATCAAACACCATCTAAGATCCACTTGTGCGTCCTCTTCTTCCTCAAACTCGAAACTGAATCCATCCTCCTCCTCTTCATGGAGTGATAATCCATCAAGGTTTGGAGTAGCCATAGTAAAAACCTGGACAAAAAGCTATGTGACAGTTTTGTATAATTACTCAAGAACTTTGGTGAACACAAGAAAAAACAAGCTTCCCACTTGAAGAAGTAAATACAAACCCTAGCAGAGCACTAGGAAAAAAAAAGAATTACTTCTAATTTTCCCGGGTGTCAATTTTAATAATGTGACAATGTCAATTATTATTTAATTCAATTTAAACATTTTAATGAGGTAAATAACATTTTAATTAAACAATTAGACAAAATATTTAATGTATTTTTATAATCGTTTTATTTAGTTAAATAGCATTTTAATGAATGTAAATATTTTGTAATATATTTTTAAAATTTAATTAAATAATAAAGACATGTGTACATTGATTTATTTACATGTCATGGCACATCATTAATTGACTCCATTTTTTTTAAAATTAAATTGACTTCAAATTGAAGTGTGGGATCAAAATAAAAAATATATATCGAAATAGTGGTACCAAAAAGTTGGATTTTAAAATAGGGGGACCAAAACATCAAAAAATTAAAAATAGGGAGACCAAAACTTCATTTAAGCCTTTTTACTATTTTATTTTCTCATAAAAAAATAGTTTAAAGACTACGCACCGTCAGTGTAAATTAATTTTACCCTGACAAACAATAAAAAGGAAACATTCTTTTGTTGTGATCAAAATGGTAATGCACACCTTTATTGATCAAGCACACATTACTTATATAGGCAAAGCACCATATATAAGCTAATGGGCCAAAGTACATATTTGTATTGGGCTTAATGCTCATAAGGCCCAATACCTAACATAATCCTCCCCTAATTGTATGACTATACAATTAACAAAACAAGCAACAAACAAACTAGAATCAACAAACATTACAAACTAAAACAGATCAAAAATGCAGCATCACAAGCCAGTCAAGCTCATTGGCAAGCCAGGCAAGCTAGTTGAGCGCGCGCCAATCCTGCAAGCCTCAGGCACAGACAGACAAGCCAGGCAAGCCTTGCAGGCCTCAACTGCAGCCTATCAAGCAACACTATCACATCTTCTGAAGAGCCATCATTCCCAATTTGCTTCTCAATTTCTGAAATGTATCAAGTTTTAATGGCTTAGTCATCAAATCAGCTAGCTGCTCTTGAGTTGTACAGTGCTTAAGCTCCACAATTCCTTCCTTAGCAAGATTTCTCAAGAAGTGAAATCTCACATCTATATGCTTACATCTTCCATGCATTATAGGATTCTTTGATAATTTGATGGATGAACTATTGTCACAGTAGATCAAAGATGTCTTCCCTTGTCCAATTCCTAAATGACTCAGAATATTTCTCAACCAAATACACTGACAAGCACATAAGGAAGCTGCAACATACTCAGCTTCAGTAGTAGACAAGGTTACAATAGGCTGTTTCTTTGAAGACCAAGATATAGCACCTGTTCCAAGCATGAACACATAACCAGAAGTACTTTTTCTGTCATCCAAATCACCAGCATAGTCTGAATCTGACCAACCTATTAGCTCATTCTCATTAGGGTTGTGGCTGTACATGATTCCATCAGCTAGTGTACCCTTCAAGTATCTCAAAATTCTCTTTATAGCAGTGACATGCAATTCAGTTGGCCTGTCCATAAACCTGGCAACCAAGCACACTGAGTAGGCTAAGTCTGGCCTAGTAGCTAGCAAATACATTAAGCAACCCACCATCTGCTTGTACTCCCTTGCATCAGTGGCTGTTCCATTTTCATCTTTGACAAGCTTAGAACCTGGCACTATTGGACTACACACCTCATTACAGTTTTCCATGCCAAACCTTTTCAAAATCTCTGCTGCATACTTGTTTTGATTGATGAAAATTCCTGCTTTGGATTGAATGACTTCAACTCCAAGGAAATATTTCATCCTCCCTAAGTCAGTCATAGCAAACTTTCTTTTCATAGACTCTTTGAATTCCTGAATCATATCCATATCATTACCAGTACATATTAAATCATCAACATACAAGCTGACAATTAGTATCTTTCCATCTTTTCCATATTTCACAAACAATGTGTGTTCATGAGAGCATTTTTCAAACTTTTCAAAATTGAAATAACTTTCAATCTTGCTGTACCATGCTCTGGGAGCCTGCTTCAATCCATAAAGGGCCTTTTTCAACTTGTACACTTTGTTATTACCACCCTTCTGATATCCAAGAGGTTGTTCCACATATATATCTTCAACTAGTTCACCATGTAAAAATGCACTTTTTACATCCAATTGGAACACACTCCACCTTTCTTTAGCTGCTAATGCCAATATAGACCTGATTGTATCCCATCTTGCCACAGGAGCAAATACTTCATTGTAGTCAACACCAAGTTTCTGACTATAGCCCTTAGCAACCAGCCTAGCTTTATGCTTTTCAATCTCACCCTTTTCATTGTACTTAGTCTTATAGATCCATTTAACTCCAATTGCATTGGAACCATCTGGTAGAGTTGTCAACTCCCAAGTATCATTGTTCTTTATTGCTTCAATCTCCTGATCCATAGCAGTTCTCCACACATCAAATTTTGCAGCTTCTGCATAGTTCTTTGGATCATCAGCAGGAGAGTAGATAGCTAGATTGTGCAAATCTTCATCATCAAGTTCAGTCCCTGATACATAATCACTGTGACTAGCTGGTGGTCTTCTGTTTCTTGGTGGTAAAGCAACCTCATCATCAGATTCATTTGGAGTCTGAATTGGATTTGTAGCTATACTCATATCTGAATCACTGTCAACATTAGGTTCTATCTCATTCTCAGTGACTGGTTCACTGGTTTCATCTTCTATATCATCACTAGTGACCTCACTATTCTTTTCTCTGCTAGGCTTGTTCCATTCCCACCCTTTCTTTTCTTCAAAGATCACATCTCTGCTGATTATGATTTTCTTTTTCAGTGGATCATACAGTTTGTACCCTTTTGATTCATCACTTATTCCAAGATGTATGCAGCTTATACTCTTGTTATCCAATTTAGTCCTTTGACTATCTGGTATATGAACAAATGCCAAGCAGCCAAAGACCCTAAAATGATGTACTGAGGGTTTGTTTCCACTCCAAGCTTCCTCAGGAGTGACATCCTTGACTGACAATGTAGGGCTTCTATTCATGACATATGTGGCCCATTTGACAGCTTCAGGCCAAAACATCTTTGGTACATTTCTCCCAGCCAGCATACTCCTTACCATATTCATTATTGTCCTGTTTTTTCTCTCAGAAACTCCATTTTGCTGTGGAGTGTATGCAGTTGTCAATTGTCTTCTAATGCCTTGATTGCTACAAAATTCATTAAAAGCATTTGAGAGAAATTCACCACCTCTATCTGTCCTTAAGCATTGTATAGTACACCCTGACTCATTTTCAACTAATGCTTTAAAGTTTTTGAAAGTATCTAATGCACTAGACTTTTCTTTCAAAAAATAAACCCAAGTCTTCCTTGAGAAGTCATCAGTGAAGGTAATGAAATACCTGTTGCCTCCATTGCTTGTTGGGTTGATGGGACCACATATATCTGAGTGAATGAGCTCCAATACCTTGCCAGCTCTCCATACAGCCTGCTTAGGAATAGCTTCCCTGTGTTGCTTACCAGTCAAGCAATCTACACACCTTTCATTCACCTCATCTAGTGATGGCAAACCTTTTACCATTTCCTTTTTAGCCAAAATGTTCAAGCCTTTGATGCTCAAATGAGCATATCTATCATGCCATAACTGGGACAAATCTTCTTTTGAAACTTTAAGACATTTGGGAGTAATCACTGCAGCATTCAAAGTGTACATTCTATTGGCTGACATGTGTGAGACAAATAGCAGCCCTCTGTCATCATGATAGAGTTTGCAAGTATCATTCTTGAAAATGATAGTTACATTCTTCTGTTGTATTTGTCCGATGCTCAAAAGATTTGTCTTCAAACCAGGTATGTAATAAACTTCTGTAATGACATGAGTTCTACCATTGATGTTTAGCTTGACATTACCTTTTCCCATGACATTCATCCTTGAATCATCTCCAAGCTTTACAGTATCTCTGTAGCTTTCATCAAATTCATATAACCAGCCTTTGTTCCCAACCATATGGTTGCTACAACCTGAGTCTAGAAACCATCTCTCATTTTCAAATTCTTCATAGTTGGTTTTGGCCATGAGAAGCATTTCATCTTCATCATCAAATGCAGCATACTTTGCAGATTCTTCCCAAGATGGACATTCATTCTTGTAGTGGCCTAACTTGTGACATTTATAGCACTCAACACTTTCTTTGTTGATTCTTCCTCTGCCACGACCCCTTGAAGATGAACTCCTTCCTCTCCCTCTACCTCCATTAGCAACCTTGAGAGCTTGTTCTTCATGACTTGTATGCTTGCTTTTCATCTTTTGTTCATGAACAATTAGACTGCTCTGAAGTGCATCAATGGAAAGGTTGGTTACATCATTTGATTCCTCTATGGAGCAGGTGACATAGTTGAATCTTTCTGTCATTGAGCGCAAGATCTTCTCAACAATTGTCACTTGTTCCATTCTTTCACCTTGTGATGTCATCTTGTTTGCAATTGCCATAGTTCTTGCAAAGTATTCAGCCACAGTTTCATCTTCCCTCATTTCAAGAACTTCAAATTCTCTCTTTGAAGCTTGAAGTTGAGCGCGCTTTACCTTGCTCGAGCCTTTGTACTTCAATCTCATTGAATCCCAGATTTCTTTCGAGGTTTCTTTCGAAAGAATCGTCTCTAGAATCTCACGATCAATGGAATGAAACAAATAGTTCTTTACCTTCATATCAGTGATCTTGCTTGCATTGGCTAACCGAATTTGCTCTGCTGTAGCATTAGGTGGAGCAACCGTGACTCCATCTTCAATCAGCGACCAATACTCCTTTGATCGGAGCAAATTCTCCATCAACATTGCCCAATGATCATAAAATCCATCAAATTTTGGAATTGATGGCTTGAGAAAGTCAGATTGATCAGCCATTGTTAGAACAATGTGAGGAAGAAGATGACTTGAGGCGCAAGATACGGTGGGATAGTCAAGAAACTAGCACAGACGGTGACAGTTACGGTGGTTGCAACCGTGTAACTGCCTCAACAAACTCTTAACAACTCTATTCTCTCTCAGCCCCTGGATTAAGGGCGATTGATACCACTTGTTGTGATCAAAATGGTAATGCACACCTTTATTGATCAAGCACACATTACTTATATAGGCAAAGCACCATATATAAGCTAATGGGCCAAAGTACATATTTGTATTGGGCTTAATGCTCATAAGGCCCAATACCTAACATCTTTCACATCATATTAAGAAAGTGGGATTTAGTGGATGATGTAGCGGAAAACATGATTGTATTGGTTGACAGTGTAAAATATTTTACATTGTCAATGCATGTTGTTTTATCTCTTTTATTATTACAAAAATTTAAACCGTCTCATATAGATAATTCTTGAATCCATGACCATATCCATCCATGTATGATATAAAGCTAGGCAGTTTTACTTGCGCGGTCAAATACATCTTATCGTGAAAACTTCCCAAAGAGACCCCAAAGAATGACTATGAGATAAAAATAATTAAAAATGAACATTTGAGAAACTTAATTAATTACATTAACTTATTTGCTAACGTACATGATTCCTCGGAGTTAGTAATAACAAAGGCTAACGTATAAGTGGTCCACCGTGGACTATTGTTTAAAATTATCTGAAATTTTAATAATCGTCGATAATATTTTTTAAAAGTAAAAAACATCACTCTCTTAATTTTTATAGTTAAAAAAATAACATGATTGGTGTTAGTTCCATACGGTCACATTTTTATTTTTCGTTATTTTAATCAAATCGATATCAATTAAGTCATTTTTTCAGCTGTAGAAATAAAGATCATCATCAACTTTTACTTTCAAATAACAATATATATCGTCATTAAAATTTTAAATATTTTTTAACTATTGATCCACCATAAACCACTTGTAGTAGTGGTTCATATTAGAATTTTCCAATAACTAATTTCAATCGTTTATCTAGTACAAATAGTTGGAGGGCATTTCTCTTTTAAAGAATCTCATGTTGATGAAGTTTTTGATGTTGTTAACCCTCTCTCTTGGCCTTGGATTAATGGTTTTTTTGTTTATTAAGGATAGTCTAGTCCGTGTGCCTTTTCGTGTTGTTTTAGGGTTTTTTGAGACATTTCTTGGCATGAGCATGGGTAGAAAATATAAATTTTGGTGGTTGTTAATTTGGCATACTATTGTGTGAATTATCTAAAAATCTTGAAATGATGTCTTCTTTTCGGAAGAGGTCTTCTCTATCGAGTGTCCGGTAGATAGGGTGAAACTTTTATCTTGGATATGACTATAGTCATTCATTTCAATAAAAAATAACACCAACAACTATATTCCTCATGCATATATTCAAGAAAAAAAAACTATATATATTCATGAATTTATTTTTCACAGAATATATATCTCTTATTTTTTTCATGTATTAAATATGACTATATGTATCATATGAGAATAAATATTATAAATAATTGAAATACAAATAATATTCTAAATTTTAACCCCTATTATTTTCTTTTTCTTCTTTCTTTTGTTTTTGTTTTTCTTTCCTTTTCATGGGAATGATGGGATTAAGCTTAGTCTCCCCATGTTGTATTTTTTTTTTTGGAGGTGTCAACCTAATTAAGGTGGCCA
Organism: Trifolium pratense; assembly: GCF_020283565.1. Lineage (NCBI taxonomy): Eukaryota > Viridiplantae > Streptophyta > Magnoliopsida > Fabales > Fabaceae > Trifolium > Trifolium pratense. The sequence continues at coordinate 23,337,076 of NC_060063.1, read as the reverse complement.
AATTTTTGTTTGCTGCCCTCTATTATTTTATCCACACAAAAAAAAATCTATTATTTATCAAATGATTTATTATATTTAAATTATTACATGAAATTTTGTAGTATTATATTATTTAATCAAAATATAATTAATAATTTATTTCAATCTCTCTAATTATTAATGTACTCCCTGGTTTTCCGTTCCCTATCATATATAAGCAAGAACTCACTTTTTTAGATCATTGAATAATTGATATATGTGTCTATAATATACATCCGATATATCGGTTATTTAATGAATCTAAAAAAAAATCCTTCTAAAAGGAAGAATTCGGGAGCATACTTTTTTTTTGTTTTTTTAGGGAATGAAGAGCATCTAAACATTCAGAAACAACTAAACATTTTAACTATGTTGATATCTCAAGATGTCCCCATAATGTGCCTATAGCTCATAAATATATAAATAATATAAAGAAATATAGGGGGATTAGGCCTTACCCCAAGGAAAAAAATGAAACATAATAATTAATCAAAACGATAACACGGGAGACCTACGAATCCCATGAAGACTTCGTAACGACATATGCGGAGGGGCACAAGACAGTTGTGTGATTTATTAGCTACAAGGCAGGGTTATCCTTATGTTTCATAAGATTCTTTAGGTCACCAAGGGTTTGTATCACAAGTTTTGACATTAGTGAAATGGAAGAAATGGAAATAAAGTTTAAGACTCAATTTTAAAATAGGTTTTTCTCAATAGTGGCACCACTCACAAATTGGCTACCACCAAAGTAACAAAACCTTAATATCAAAAAATTGTTTTCTGGCTTTATTTGTTTCTGCTTCATATCAAGTTATATAGACTCAGTTTGCTAACAATCAAGTTATTGTTGGAACCCTAGGGCCTATGGTGCCACAAAATAATTTCAATCGGTTGTTTATTGATAAATTGATATGTATCATTTTCCTTCAACCTTATATTCTGAATATTATAGGTTACGTCTCTTTCATAAAAGTTTTTTTACCATATTATCATAAAAAACAAAAATGAAAAAGAACGAATTGGAGATATATTGAAATTCAAAGGATATTGTCTCTACTATTTGTCATTGTATAATCATGAATGAAGACATATCCTTTAAAACATCGAATTAACATTTTAAGAATTAATCAAACGGACTCTTATTCAAATTCAGCAAGCTCTCAAGCACAATCTTGTGGAAAAACATACCATCAAGAGAAATACAACTCAACCTCCTACTACTTTTTTTTTTACAAACCTCCTAATACTAATAATTGAAAAACGTAAATAACTTTTTTTTTGACAAAAAAAAAAGTAAATAACTTAATATGTTATACTTCCTCCGGTCCTTATTATAAGGAACACTTTGGGAAAAAATTTGGTCTTTTTTATAAGAAACTTTGACTAATTTTCAAATGTTCTAAATGTTCAATTTCACTTATACCCTTATTTATTATGAAAGAGAATTTAAAAATAAGTAGGTTAGTTGAATAAATAGTAATTAAATAAGGGTAAACATGGAATAAATTTAAATTTATAAAAGTATTAAATGAAAATAACTATTTTAAATGTGTTTTATTGGTCTGTGTGATTTTTTCAAAGTGTTCCTTATAAAAAGTGCCGGAAGGAGTATATGGTTTTGTATACCATTATCACTTTTTTCATGTTGCAAAATAAATACGTGGAGCCCATGAACATTTTTCCATAAAGACTTTGAATAAACACCACTTGCAATAGCAAATAGCTATATGGTTTAATTTTAGTGTTGGGTACACACACTATACACACACACATGTTACTTGATGTGACAAATGAGTAACATGCAAAAATGATGAATGCACATATTTAGACAAGGAATCACTTGAAAACTATGAGACACACACACGCAATAGTATGAAAATATAATGAAATAACTAGGTTGGACAAATATACACTATAAACATGTTACGTAGCTAAGTGAAAAGAAAAGGTTTTAGATACAGGGTACCCTTTTGAATTATTCCAAGAAGTGACTATTGATGATTAACTGTGCACAACCAAATCAGGAAATCAATAATTCAACATATAAGGATAAAGGGTAGCATGAAAGGTGTATACCAAACCGTACATGTTCCCTAACATTTTTGCATGTGGCCAAACTTGAGCTGTTCCGGCATTAATTCTGTACTATTAGTGACCCATTTAGGGAGAGATATGAACAAATTAAACTATGTAAAGATTCTCAATGGGAAAAAGGAGAGAAAAATAATCTGAAATGATTTTAAGACATTTGACAATGTCGATGTTATTAGGTTGAACATATTTACATAGATTTGAATATGGTACGTTGCAAGTTGTATATGTGAATTTCAAGTAATACTATGTATTTAATTTGTTACTTCGTCAATCAACAACATAAAAACAAAAAAATTAGGTGATTTGGGTCTAAAAGTTGACCAGAGTCGAAATGACATACATTGACTCAAAGATTATGCATGAATGATGTTCTTGTTGAATATGCTTTGATTTTAACCCTAAAATATAGTTCAATGTGGTGTCCATGCACAATGTGGAAACCTGCACAATGTGCGACTCGAAACAACTTCAATATGTCTAGTGTGAGCTTATGTCACATTCTCACATTACAATCTTTAACGCAACTCTGATACAATGTTAAATATGTTTGGATTGCATTCCTAAAAATTAACTCAAAGAGTGAGAATAGCCAAAAACATTTATACACTTAACCGTCCAAAAACCTGAGCAATGTAGGACTCCAAACAACTTCAACAGTTCATTATCAAATAGTATAGGAGTTGAATACCATTTTTACAGAATATGAGTTAACCCTTACCGACCTAGTTTGGTTATTTTTTTGAAATTTGTTGGGTAGCATTAACTGTGGTCCACATAGTCACACCATGAATTTCCGGGTAAAAGAGTGACACCCACTTACAGAACAATTTCGTGCAATGAATATTATCAAATATATTCTTTGCAGGATTCAGAAACAGCAATCTTATTCCTCTTTGTGATGTCCATGTGCAATTATAGTGCACACTGTGCTATGTTGTACTTTGAGGTGTGTATGTGTGTTTGAATTTTGATGGAGTTTTATGACTATAGTAATTGATGTTTTATTTAACAAACATTTGAAGAATAGGCCCAAGAAATGAAACAAAAGCTCAATTTAGGCCCATGAAATATTTTCATTTCTTTGAGAAAAGATGTGTTGTTTCCTGACCCCGTGTTTCTTTTATACCCCTGAATTTCCAATTTTGCCCTTGCAAAAAACTTCGGTTTATAGAAACCGAAGTTTTTTTTTGCCTTGAAAACAAATTTCGGTTTATAAAAACTGAAATCTACTCTGAATTTGTACTAGAAAAAAATTCAATTTCTGCGAACCGAAGATTTTTGCAAGGGCAAAATTGAAATATTGGGGATATAAAAGAATCATGGGGGGTCGGGAGAGAAAACATCTTGAGAAAATAGGCCCAAGAAATATAGGGGAATGTCTTTCGGCACATCTTAAGCCTTCTCGTGTGTCCTGCTAAATTTTAAGAATATCATTGTCTATTAGTTTACTAGCGAACAAATTTCACTAAATAAGTAGCGAATGAGAAAAAGAAAATTACATTTAACGTTTGAAGATTTTTCACGTTCGCCAGAAACCCCAAAGATAATTTTTAAATCATTTTTGTCCTAGGAACAACCTTCAGACACAAAGAGTATCCTCCATCCATTTTTTTCAGCTTCCACCAACTGTTTTTCGTCGTTCTCGTATGCCTGCCAAATTCCAAAAATACCCTTGTCCGATAGTTAACTAGCGTACAAATTTCACTACATAAGTATCGGATGGGAAAAAAATTAAATTTAACGGCGTTTGAAGATTTCACACTTCCCAAAGACTTCAGAGATAATTTTGAATTTTTGTTGTCATCTACTACTTAAGTTACAACAAGTGATGAACCGTTGAAACAGTTCACTACTTTAATATATATAGTAGTGATTATTTTTCCAAGTAAGTGTATCTAATTAGATGGTTATTAGCTATAGAGGTAAGAATGAGATAGTCATTTAAGCAAGGCCTACTAGTAAATTGGCACATTAAAGCAATAGTTGGTAAGTTTAGTTACTATAATTAATTAGTATGAAATCTTAGACTACTGAGTGTAAGTATGTGAGTATGTATGAATGTGAACGTAGCATGGTTAATATGCCATGCTCTTATACCATGGCAAAGTTCCATACCTATTCAAAATTCATAGCCCAGTCGATCTCTAGTCTCTTCCATGTGTGTGAATGTTGATGATGATTACTATAGCAAGAATTATTGCTATATGACCGCGGTGACAAAGGAGATTTGTTCTTTCTATACTTTTTTTTTGTAAAATTAGAACAAATGATACAAAACATGGAATATTATTAAAACTGATAAGGATACATTAAAAAATTTGGTAGTAATCGATTTTATTATATTAGATATTTGCTCTAGTCTATTGAATTTTCTTTTTTACTCAAGTCTATTGTTGTGTTTATGGAAAATATTATTTTGATTGTGTTTTGCTTAAGGCAACAATTAACAAGAAAGGAAACTGATACCTTAGCAAGAGTGAAAAACTCCATTGATGAAGGTAAAGAAGCTAAAGCGATAACAAAATAAAGGGGAAATGAGAATTCTATATATTTTCTGTTGAGATTATTTTGATCGATGTTATGAATCATGGAATCGAAGGGATAAAGATCATAGATGTCGGCAAGATAGAGTGCATAAGAGTATTCATGAGGAAGATACTCATAGAAATTCATATTGAATGAATATAGATTGATAAAAGAATGAGTAAAATGTACAATGAAGTAGCTTATTTATAGGACTATTTGGAGTAACTAACTCCCTAACTAACTTTCTAACCTCTTAACCAACTTGGTAACATATCAACTAACTCTAGTTGATTAACTAACTATCTATATTCTTAACAGCCTCCCTCAAACTCAACATTGGGAAATTTACCAATTTGAATTTGAATTACAAAGCTAAAACCAAACAACGGAACAAAACAATGAATTTTTGCCTTGTAATACATTCCTTCAAACCATAGACTCCAAGCAATTAAGCAACATAAAATCTAAACTAGCTTCATATCACCTTCCATATTCTGCAGCATATGACCTTCCAATTTGCTTGAAACATGTATCCCATTCTGAGCCTCCAAAAGTTCAACAGCAACCATGATGAAAAGGTCCAAAGGGAGAATTGGAAACAAGCAAATCCAAGACATTCACTAGCACAACAAGATTATAGTAAAAACAAATTGCTTGAACCAACATGCTTAACTATCATTTATAGAGGCTAGAAGTAATCCAACAGTGCTCAAGCACACCAAATTTGAAAGAAATTTGAATCAACTTTTGCCACTGCATCAACCAAAATTTACAAGTTCTCAAACCATTGCTATGCTACCAGCCCAACTCTTATTTTGGTTTTAAGGAATCTTCATGGTCCCATATGGCCATATCCTTTGCCAATGATGTCAGATCAATGTATATAACCATAAGCTCCAAACAATTTTTTTTTTTTACTGTGTAATAAGAAACTGGTTTTGGCCAGCAAATCCAGGGATAAGGAGTGATGCTTCACTTCTATACCATACACATGCTTTTTCATATGTAGCACAAAACATATATCTAGCATCGTGTGGTATCAATCAAACCTCAAGAGGGAAATCAACTCATATCCATTGCGAAAGAACTTGCAGTAAGTAAATCAACTCCATTATATCAATTGCAGAAATCAATACTGAATTCATTGGAATTACACTTCTTTGAGATCAAAATTCAGAGAACATAACGAACTAGATGTGTAATAGCCTCCCTCAAACTCATAGTAAGAGAATTCTTAGTATGAGTTTGGAAAACAAAATACCAAAAAGAAAATGACAAGGACAGTAGTGATTGTAACTTCAAACAATTATGCAGAACTGACTTCGATATTGCAATAGGAAAACACTGTAAATCACTGACATAGGAAAATTCCACCGGGATCGAAGGGAAAGATTGAAACCGAATTGAAAAATGACAGAATATGGAGCATAATAGCAAAACTGTAAATCATTCTCATAGTTCCACCGGGATCAAAAACAGTGATGCATAAACCACGATGATGAGAAATGAAAACGATGCTCGCCGACGAAGGCAGTAGCAAATCGGAAAGCGTCTCACCTTTCTTGCTGTTTTGATCTTGATCTCGCGAGAATCGGATGTTGCCGTCGTGTTGACGCTCGACCTTGATCGAAGAAGAAAACGCGTGAACGGTGGATTGTGAAATCACAGAATCATGATGTTCTGCTAGTGTGAATTTGTTCAAGAAACATTCAATTTGCCCAATCTTGACAGTGCAGCCTTTGATATCTGGTTTCACAATCTCAATCGATCTGATCTGAACATTTTCAGAATGAAAATTACCAAAACTGAAATTGCAGGAATCATTTGCTGTAATTGATTCAAGAACAGAGGTAGATGATTGTGAAATCTCCCCTGCTGCCTCTGAAATTGAATCACTTGAAGAATCTTGAATATGGATTGAAACAGCAGAGCTTGAACCAGCTTCTTGAACTTGATCTTCACAATTTTCAGAACCGTGAGCGGAAGCGCAATCTTCATCTTCATCCCTCGGGTATCGCTCTGATACCATGTTATGAATCATGGAATCGAAGGGATAAAGATCATAGATGTCGGCAAGATAGAGTGCATAAGAGTATTCATGAGGAAGATACTCGTAGAAATTCATATTGAATGAATATAGATTGATAAAAGAATGAGTAAAATGTACAATGAAGTAGCTTATTTATAGGACTATTTGGAGTAACTAACTCCCTAACTAACTTTCTAACCTCTTAACCAACTTGGTAACATATCAACTAACTCTAGTTGATTAACTAACTATCTATATTCTTAACAATCGACAAGTGCTTTACTCAAGTTTCTCAACAAGGTGCTCAACTAGGACGAACCGATAGAATCAAGTTTCAAAAAATCTAATGAATTGAATAGAATTCGGTACAATTGAGAAACTATGTGACAATAGAATAAGAGTTTTTGAGAGAAGAAGTGGTTGTTAAAATGTTTGATTGGTTTTCAAATGAGACATCAGATGACAAAGTTACAAGAGGTAGAGAGCTGATGCATCTATTTAACAACAAGGCTAACCAACTCATCTAACAAACTCTAACTAACTGACTTGATTGTGTCACAAGTTAACTAACTAAACTAGTCACAAGCTAATTAACTAACACTAATTATCAATCTATATTTTATCAAAAATATTTTCATATTTTTTAATTTGATATTAATAATGGTCGAAACTCATATAAAAGAGAAACTGCATCATCATCAAATAAGGAATAGAGACCTATATATATATATATATATATATATATATATATATATATATATATATATATATATATATGGGGTTGCTAATTTACAACTAACTAAAAACATTAAAGTGTAAATTAGCAATGCGCACCTTTTCTAAAAAAAAAAAAAAAAACCTTAATATTTACTTATTTAACACTAGGAAATTTGGGATTAGTTAAGTAAAATTTATTAAATGATGGGCACTCATTTGCTAATTTACACCTAAACAATTATAAATATATAAAAAACTATTTTCTAATTTTATGTAAATCTTGCTTGCCGATGACATGCGTCATTACATGGAAATAAAGGCAATAGAATTCATATTAAAATTGCTTTGCTTTGAAAGCCACCATCCAAATTTTCCGCAATGTACTTTGAAAGCATTCATAATGCATTTTTCTCAAAGGTCATTGAAGCATCTATTCCTTACAAAACTTGAGAAACATTAGGGACAAGGGTCATTAAGTTCATAATGCAAAATCACTTTTAATTGCAGGTGCAGAATTGAATTTAGGGACTAAGGGTCATCAAAGAAGAATATATATATATATCCATTCATGCATTCTTGTGAATAAAAATTCAATTTTTTTTAATAGAACAGAGGACACCGATAGAGACAATTGATCGAGTAGCAATTAAGACAACAATTAGCTTTTTCACATTCAGGGACTAGAGTCATTAAGTAATTTATACATCATTTTTTGGGCATCAAGAAAGCATTCATAATGCATTTTCATCAAAGGTCATTGAAGCATTCATCCCTTACAAAACATATGAAACATTAGGAACAAGGGTCGTTAAGTTCATAATGCAAAATCACTTTTAATTGCAGTTGCATAATTGAATTTTGGGACTAAGGGTCATCAAAGCAGAATATATATATATATATATATATCCATTCATGCATTCTTGTGAATAAAAATTCAATTTTTTTTAATAGAACAGAGGACACCGATAGAGACAATTGCTTGAGTAGCAATTAAGGCAACAACTAGTTTTTTCACATTCAAGGACTAGAGTCATTAAGTAATTTATCCAGCATTTTTATGGCATCAAGAAATCCAATCCCTTACAAAATTTGAAGGTTCAGTTTTTCGAAGATTAAAGGTTTTTGAATAATCAAGAAGCCCATTGTCGTTCCCAACAAGTATCGATTATAAATCAGATAGGGCAAATATATTGGAATGAAAATTTCAAAAACGTGTGAAACTCCATTATCGTAACAGACAAAAATCTGTCTATTAAAATATTGGCACACCAAACAGGATCTTGGAACATAACACTTTGCACAATTAAGGTTTTTTTTTGGGTTTTCTCAAGCAGAAGATTGAATGTTCTTGAATGATCAAGAAGGCCAAATTAATATCTAAAGGGATGCTAGAATTTGCAATCGCAGTTGAATTACCTGAATTTAAAGGGCATTAGTAAAATCACCAATGTCTATCGCCTGACAAAGCTGAAGGAGCTTATCAGAAGCATTTTTGGAGATATCCCCACTGTTCAACTTCGCAAACAACCCACCAAGTTTCTTTGAGTTGTCTTCTATCTCCCGCTTCTTTGGTACATTTGCACGTGGACCTCCCAGTGCTTCCGATGTCTCGTTGAAAAGTCTTGTCAATGTGTTGACAATAGCCACTTGGTGTGCTGACGTGGTAAAGCAAAATTTAAAACCAAAAGATAATAAGACAAGGAACACAAGAAAAACAAAATAAATTGTATAATTCAAAGACTTGTGCTTTCTGACTCAAAAAATAAACACCAGTAAATTTAGTTAGTCATTTCATTCAAAGAAAAACCCAAAGTCATTGAAAAAATAAAAGAAATAGTACCAGGTACTCTTGAAGTATCAGCAGTCTGCACAGTAGGTGGTGGAGCTGCCGGTGCAACAGCCGGTTGAACAGGTTGCGGCTGAGGGGGACTGGGAGGTTGAGGATCAAAAGTTCTCACAGGAGGTGGTGCTACAGCAGTACTTGAGAAGTTCAGCTACATGGAAGAACGAATTAAAGATTAAGAGCAACAGGGGAAATTCATCAACAACAACTCATTCAAATTTTGTTGAGAATATAACATCCAAATCACTCAAACCAACTACTATAAAAAGTGTGAGCCGGTGCATGAGCTTTCTCACTTTGTGCCTTCCAATAACAAAAATAAAGCAAAAATACTTCATATACAAGTAGTACCTACATGTCATAGTAGACGAGAAATTTCAAATGTACTTGTATATAAATGATATGAATGCCACGGCATGAGTTTGGACTTAAATTCCATACAACTTTTTTCCACTTCAAAACCAAACATTTGGAGTCAAAACTAACACTGAATATACGCTACACATAGTGAATTTCAGAAGTAAACAATAAATTGACCATAACAGTGGCCATGGGGTAAAATTCTTCACAATAAACTAGTTGTCTCTGTCAATAATCATCTTAACATGTTAATTTGAAAGAAAATTTGGATTTTAGAATTTGGCAAGTTAAAAGTGCATAAAATTTGAAAGAAAATTATATAAACACACAATTGCATAATCCAACTGCTACATATATTTGCACGTTCTAGACACCTAATTCTCGAAATAGTTTACTTAATTTAAAACTAATTAGTACCTCATCACAAACAATTTTGACACAAAAACTTGGGAACTTCGTTAGTCAATGATAATAATAGAGTAATCAAAGATCCACAAAGAAGACCTTGTTAATAAAAAATGCAGTACACAGACAACCATTATCAGTATATAATAGAGGACAATATATGAAGCATTCAATATAAGTAGATGCAAAGAGTAGCTTCTGCAAGGAAAATTTCATGCAAGCATCTTGCACCGAAACAAAGATTTTTGTCTCATTATCAAGTAATGCACAATATCATTTTATTTTTAAAATTTTAAAATATTAAACATTACCAACTCAATATATAAAAAAAAAAAAAAAACAAAAGCTTCCAATTCATATTAATTAGTGGACATTACCAACATATACCTCTTACAAAACTATTGCATGTATGACTGAAATCTTACGAGTGAAACAAAACACATAGGGGAAGGGAGGTGGTTTGGAATAGCCATTGGATACAACAATTAAACTAAACCCTAAACCTAATGGCTAACCTTATTGCATTCCCAGAAAATCTGAAGGAAAAAAAAATGCACAGACGAATAACTTACTGTGGTACTGATATATAGGGTTTTCTGTTTTCAGAAGAATGAATCGAACTCATTTTCAGAGAAGAATCGGCTAGCATTTAGATGAGAGGAAGAGCGCAACTCATGTTTGCTGCAATACATCTAACACAGACACATGATCTGTACTTGTTAGAACCCAGCAAAACAGTATATAGTAGAACAAGAAATAAATGGAACAGAGAGCAAAAATAATATATAGACTGATTTATTGATGTATAGTAAAAGGATTTACATAAGGAATCTATCCTATCTGCCACAGAGCAAGCTCCTATGGAAAGCTAAAGCTTTCCATTCATCATGATCAAATGATTACTTCTCTGAATGCCTCCCTCTCCTAGATCCAATCCACTATTATTTATTCCTCTTACAATCTAACAGAAATTAGTTACGTTCACCTCTCACATTCCATGCTAGCTCATTCTTTTTTCCTCCATCTATTCCTCTTTTTCCCTTCTAGAATATATACTCCTACTTTCCAAACTCTTGGGACCACCACAGCATTTTGACTCACTACACAAACTTGTTCTTCACTATTATTCTATTATTCTGCAAGTTTCTAGTTGGAATAATTGATTAACAATGTGAACATCAGGGGCAATCAAGGGACTAGAGCCATATCGACAGACTATAGCTTGTCTGAGTATTTATGTCATAGGAGCTTGTTGCACACCAAGTAGTAATGATCAACACAAACAAGACATAGGAGCTTGATGAGCCATATTCAAGCACATTAACAGACTATAGCTTGTAGTATTTATGTCAAACACTTGGTGAACAACAAATAAATATTTAAAGTACTAGTTGTGGTCACAAACTAGAAACCCAAAAAAAACACAAATCAGTCAGTACCAAATAAAACACACACTGTTGAAACGAAGAGGAACTGCGAAATCCATATCCGTTTTGACATCCTTGGGTAGAATATTTTAGTGTACAGTACACTGTACTACATCAGCCAAATCCATATCCTTTCTCTTTGATGTTCTACCAGAACGGTTTTTTTACCATAAAAATATTACGCGTTGCCGTAGGGCTAAAATGTTGTAGTTACGATAAGTATATTTTATGGACGTAATCAAGGAATTGTTGAGGCAACTTTCACACACTAAATATATTCACTTCAAAACTAATTTGACCAAAGAGTTTTAAAAGAGAAAAATATGCATCAGATGAAATTTGACCTTTGCTCGCAATTGTTTAATATCTTTTATGAGTAGTTAAGGTAACTTGATGATGAACATTATGTAGGTTCACATTCTATTTTCCCATCAAACCTAAGGGTGACAACTGATAACTCAATCAAACTCATTGACCACTAAACACAACCCCATAAATATCATCCAAATGTGCAACAACTGTTCCTTTTTTATGACATTTATATGATAATGTACCTGAGGAGCTTGGGGAACCTCAGTAGCCAGTGATGGAACAAACAAATTGGGTTGTTAGGATTGCTGTTGACAATTTTCAAAAGCAATGGTTTTTAAGTCTTTCTCTGCAACCATAATTAGAAAGGAGAAAAAAAGTGAAGAGAAACGTAGGTGTGCAGAAAGCTTCATATACTGAACAATAAAGGAAACACTAGACAGCTGAAGTCATAAAATAACAATTAATTAACAAAACCATGAACATAGACTTCTCCAATTGAGAGCCCTTCATGTCAAAATAATTAATTAACAAAACCATGAACATAAACTTCTCCGCCAAATGAAAATATCTGAAAATAACTGCAGTTCTACATGGCAGATGTGACTTACACCAAATTATTTTATAAAATAAAAATCTTTCCGAAAAGGATTTAGTAAAATTACTTGGTTTATTAACCATTAACCACTCTACTAGTTATTAACAATGTTAAAAGAGTGGTCAATAAGTAATCACTTGAGTAGTTAGGTCTTTCTAAAACCGGCAATATCTTCCTGAAAAATGGTTAGGTGTATAATGTTACACGTTTATTAACACCAAAATATAACTACGCACTGATGTTCACTATGCAATTATAATGGCGTAATGCTATCCCATTAGAATAAAATACACAAAAATGCTAATAAATAGCCTTCACTTTGTATCATTTTCCTCTACTTTTTTAACCATGCCATATAGAAATCCAGAAAAAGTTTACCAGGTTACGTAGACAGTGCAATTCGGTCCTTCAATATCACAAGTTATGTCGAAAGTTAACCCAAAAGTTTTAGATACTCCGTTGTTGTGGTCAGCAACCTTTGACTTGCTAAGATTTATTTTAGCATATTTCTCAACAAGCTTGCAAAGAGAGGCACCAAAGCGCTTCTGCCCAGTTGCCAAGGCAGGAACAATAGTTTTTTCCATCAAATCCTAACAACGTATAATTGTCAGTTGTCGAGCTGTACTATTGGTAAGTGGGAGTTTTACATTATAGTTATACATATTTACATATACGAGTATCAATGTTACCTGAAGAAGGTCAACATAAGATTTCCCCAGCACAAATCTAGACTCCAGCATAAAGTGCAGAAAAGCAATAAATCTTATAGGCTGAATAAGTTCTCAAAAACGAAATTCGGTCTTTCAATATATCACAAGTTCTCGAAAGTTCTTCAGAACCCAAAAGTTTTAAATACTCTGTTGTTGTGGTCAGCAACCCTTGACTTGCTAAAATTTCAGCATATTTCTCAACAAGCTTGCACAGAGAGGCACCAAAGCGCTTCTGCCCGGTTGCCAAGGCAAGAACAATAGTTTTTTTCATCAAATCCTAACAATGTATAATTGTCAGTTGTCAAGCTGTACTATTGTCAGTTTTATATTATAGTTATACATATTTACATATACGAGTATCAATGTTACCTGAAGAAGGTCAACATAAGATTTCCCCAGCACAAATCTAGACTCCAACACAAAGTGCGGAAAAGCAATAAATCTTATAGGCTGAATAAGTTCTCAAAAACGAAATTAGACTGCATTAAACACCAATCTCCCAAATACATAACATAGTAAAAAAGGTCCTCTTGTTAAGCTAATTATAGAGTTGTAGTTATATAGTAGCATCGTAAATTGCACGGTGCGTAGGTAATTGACAACAGGTGTTAATTGCATAAAGAAAAACACATCAGCATAGTCATTATACCATATGAGAAACATATAAAATGGTTGAATCACTTGCTTTTCCTTCATTCCAAAGCGCACTTACAGCTATATCTGATTATACACCATATATATATAGGGGGGAAGGCAGCTCAAATCATAGAATTACCATATTAAGAAAACTTGTTCCCACATTTACTTCCGACATAAAATGCCTGCCGGTTAACAAATCAACCTTGAAAGTTGGGATTCAATAGAAAGTTCACAACACCTGTTATTGTTCCCAGTTTTTATCCTGTAACCAAAGCTTCAATCATCTCTCTAGAATCTCTCCACATCTATGGGACAATGGTCTCATAATGAATCTAAAAGGATGACAGGGTGCTATTACAGATTTCGGTTTCCAAATCACCGTTAAACCTGAACACCGCTATGTTCAGCAATAAAATGTTTTGTATTTATCAAGTAGAAGATTGAATCTTTTTAAATGATCAAGAATAATAAAAATGGGTAAAATTCTACCTTTTTTCAGTTATTAAATCGAAGACTTAACGATTATAATTATCAACACAAATCTTATAGCAGTGGCATAGCATCCACCATTTTTTATCAAATTTTATCAGATATACAACCTCATTGTGGATTCCTTCATTAATCATAATGTCATATTATAAGAAATAGTTTAGACTCCAAAGAGTTGGTTTCTTTGTACTTTGATTCAGTGAGCCAATCAAACACAAGGAAGCACTTTCTTTTGCATTTGCAAAATCACTTCATACTGTAGTTGCAAAATTGCATTTAGGGACTAAGGGTCTACCAAAGCACAATAGATCATAGCATTTAGGGACTAGGGTCAACAACTAGCTTTCACATTAAGGCATCATCCAATATTTTTTGGCCACCCTTACAAAAACCATGGAACAAAGTCTATCCATCCACATTTTGAATAAATTTCATATTAAAATTACTTTGCTTTGAAAGCCACCATCTAACTTTTCCATTATGAATAAAGAATTCATAATGCATTTTCCTCAAAGGTCATTGAGGCATCCATCCCTTACAAAACTTATGTAACATTAGGGAAAAGGGTCATTAAGTTCATAATGCAAAATCACTTCTAAAGCCACCATCCAACTTTTCCATTATGAATAAAGAATTCATAATTCATTTTCCTCAAAGGTCATTGAGGCATCCATCCCTTACAAAACTTATGTAACATTAGGTATAAGGGTCATTAAGTTCATCATGTAAAATCACTTCTAAAGCCACCATCCAACTTTTCCATTATGAATAAAGAATTCATAATGCATATTCCTCAAGGGTCATTAAGGCATCCATCCTTTATGTAACATTAGGGAGAAGGGTCATTAAGTTCATAATGCAATATCACTTCTAATTGCAGTTGCAAAATTGAATTTAGGGACTAAGGGTCATCAAAGCAGAATATATATCCATTCATGCATTACTATGAATAAAAATTCATAATTTTTTTAAATAGTAAAGCGGACACCGATAGGGACAATTGTTTGAGTAACAATTAAGGCAACAACAAGATTTCACATTCAGGGACTTAACAACCAATTTGAATTACTATAAGATTTCACATTCAGGGACTTGAGTAGCAATTACTTGAATTTAGGGACTAAGGGTCATCAAAGCATAATATATATCTATTCATGCATTACTATGAATAAAAATTCATAAATTTTTTAAATAGTAAAGCGGACACCGAAAGGGACAATTGCTTGAGTAGCAATCAAGATTTCACATTCATAAAGTAATTTATCCAGCATTTTTTGGGCATCAAGACATTCAACCCCTTACAAAATTTGAAATTTCACATTTTATTGAAGCAGAAGATTGAAGGTATTCGAATAATCAAGAATGAAAAAATCGAAAACCCATCATCCTTCCCAATAGGCATTGATTATAAACCAATAAGCAGAAGATTGAAAGTTATTGCGACAAAACACGTTTCCTCAGTTAAAGTTTCGTGTTTTCAAGCAGAAATTGAATGTTCTTGAAATATCAAGAATTAAAAAATCAGTATCAGAACCGACATCAATTGTAAACATGATCTTGGCACAGAACACATTTTTGCACTATTAACGTTTTTTCTCAAGCAGAAGATTGAATGTTCTTGAATGATCAAGAATGAGAAAAATGGATAAAGTTATACCTTTTATCAATTGCAGAAGATTGAATGTTCTTGATTTAGGGTTTATACCCTCATTTTCATCAAAAAAGGATTTGATTATATGAAGCAGAAGATTGAATGTTACCGTAGCAAACAGAAGAGATTATCGGCACAAATCGAGATTCGAGCGACCCAATTTCGTGATCTTTGAGCGACCCATCGAACACCATAGTTTTTGCGTGTTTCATTGCTTATTTTCTTGTTTCTTGAATAAGAAAGAAGAGTTTAATTGTTGTGTACTGTCGGTGTAAAGATTCTTTACACATAAATCCAATGATGCGTTGTCACATCATTTAATGAATGTGACACATCATGTGTTTTTAAATACCATACATGATGTGTCAGTATATTATTGGATGCATGTGTAAAATAATTTTACACTGACGGTGTATATAAATTAAATTCAAGAAAGAAATAGAATGAGTTTTTAACTTTTTATATTCTTTTCACAAATTAGCAAAGATTGAAGCACATGCATATTTCTCAATGTGCCGTTGCATATTTCGTCTTAATTACTATTTTTAAGATTTACTAGCGGGACAGACTTCCGAGCCTGAATGTGTCTAACTTATGTCAAAAAAATATATATATCTTATGTTATGGTCAGTTTGTTAATAAAATAATTTTACTGCTAAAAAAAGATGTGTCTTATATATTTACAACCAATTTTAAAGTGTAAATTAGCAATACGCACCTTTTCTAATAGGAAAAAAAAACCTCTTCGTATTTACTTATTTAACAGTAGAAAATTTGGGGTTACTTAAGTAAAATTTATTAAATGATGTGCACACATTTGCTAATTTACACTCAAATAAATATAAATATATACAACCATAATAAACACAAAACAACCTAGGAAATAAAAAAAATAAAAAATAAAAAGACTACTCGAGAAAATATATACAATCCAATTTTATTTTATTTTTTAAAAAAAAAATTATTTTCTAATTTTATGTAAGTCTTGCTTGCGTAAAAAAATAATTATGTAAGTCTATACTATTTGGATTCACGTAAACTACACTTTATTTTATTTTTCATGCCCCAGTTTATTTATAATAAAAAAAACGATGAAACAAGTTTCTTGAAAGAGAAACTATGCAAATTGGAAAAAACTATTTAAATAGATTGTTTATTTATGCTGCACATATTTATAATTATGCGGGTGTACAACATTTAATAAAAGTTACCTAACTAATTTTCTAGTGTAAAATAATTAAATGTCAAGGGTTTTTTGTCCAAAGTGAAAAGATGTGCATTACTAATCTTTTACTCCCTCCGGTCCTTTTTATAAGGAACACTTTGAAAAAATCACACAGACCAATGAAGCACATTTAACATAGTTAATTTTATTTAATACACTTATAAATTTAAATTTATTCCGTGTATACCCTTATTTAATTACTTTTTATTCAACTAACTTACTTATTTTTAAATTCTCTCTCATAATAAATAAGGGCATAAGTGAAATTGAACATTTAAAACATTTGAAAATTGGTCAAAGTTTCTTATAAAAAGGACCAAATTTTTTGCCCTAAGTGTTTCTTATAAAAATGACCGGAGGGAGTATATATTAAAGCAGAAAACAAAGTTTCCCTCCCAACTTATAATTATGCCGCCTAAACCACTCTCATTAATGATCTCTTTCACTTAAGCCTAAAAGACTTTTCCAATTCTCATTTGTCTCAAAATTTTGAATATTACTTTTCTACAATTGATTAAATATTTTTCATATATAAATTGGCATGTACTCTGTATTTCCATACAGTGATTTTTCAAAACATCTTCACATATCTTTGATTAAATATTTTTTTTTTTTGTCAATTTCAAGTTATCTTTTATATATTAAAGCAGAAAACAAAGTTTCCCTCCCAACTTATAATTATACCACCTAAATCACTCTCATTAATGATCTCTTTCACTTAAGCCTAAAAGACTTTTCCAATTCTCATTGTCTCAAAATTTTGAATATTACTTTTCTATAATTGATTAAATATTTTTCATATATAAATTGGCATGTACTCTGTATTTCCATACAGTGATTTTTCAAAACATCTTCACATATCTTTGATTAAATATTTTTTTTTGTCAATTTCAAGTTAGTTTGATGAATTCAAAATGATAAATGTATGCGATCAATAGCAAGGGTTCATGCTACATTTCGTGAGTTAGTTAGAAAATTATTATTAACCTTTGATTAGAAAAAATAGACGGTTGAAATTCAGTGTCAAAGTAATGTTTAACACTTGGTGTCAACGAATCTTAATTCATATTGAAAAAAATTTTAACAGAGTTTCCCTAATTTTATTTAAATTTTATTTAAGTTAAAAAATATACTTCATATTTACAAAAAAAATCACAACTGTCAAACTCCATAAAACAAACTTTGTCTCAAACTAGATTATGTACTACTTTAAAAATTGAAAACTATATATAGACTATATCTCAAATTTTGTCAAACAAAAAAAAAATACTAACGAAAAAGAAATTTTATCTAAAACAAATTATCCCAAAATTAGAAAAAAAAAAAAAAAAAAAAAAAAGAGAAAAAAAAGAGAAAAAGATTTTATCATATCTAAAACAAAGTTATCCTAATCCAAAAATCAATCGACAGATAAGCATTAACTGTAATAAAAGCCAGCCCTAAACTTAACAAACTTTTCAATTATCCAAACCAGTGAAATAAATAACTCTCTCAGTCTCTCACTGTTACCTAAACACACAAAGTTAACGGATCTTAATCATCATTCTTAATTCTTAATTTTTCTCTCACTGATACTCTCTCATTCTTAATTTTTCCCTCATTCTTAATTTTTCTCTCTCACCGATACTCTCTCATTCTTAATTTTTCTCTCACTGGAAAAATGATGAAGGAGTGTGATTTTCACTACGCTGCGACTGTAATGCATAAACCTAAGAAACGGTTAAGGGAATTCGGTGACGCCGCTGATTCTCACTGTTACTCACTCGCTGATCAATGTGGTTTGCGTCTTCGCCGTCGGATCAACGGTGACTGGGTCCCACCTCTCCTTCCACCACAGGTAATTTTCATTGCTAATTTTTTGTAATCGGTGATAACATTCATAATGTTTTTGTAATTTTCAATTTAATTTTGAATGTGACGGTACTTTTGATTAACATGCATGTAGTTATAAATCTCACTGAAAAGATTAAATTTTTTTAGAGTTTAATGAAGATACTGACACTGTAAAATTGTTTTACATGATCATTCACCGAAAAGATTAATTTTTTTTAGAGTTTAATGAAGATACTGACCGTGTAAAATTGTTTTACATGATCATTCACTGAAAAGATTAAATTTTTTTAGAGTTTAATGAAGATACTGACAGAATGACAGTGTAAAATTGTTTTACATGATCATTCAATAAAAAAAATTAATTTGTTATATCATATCAAAAAAGTGTGGTAAAGTGGGATGATAATGTAAACTTATTTTACACCGTCAATGCATATTTCTAAACTTTGATGTACATATTTTTTATCAAAAAATGCTGATTGTTCGAACCTTAGCGTGTGTTAGAGTGTTGGTGCGTAACATTACTCTTTTTGTATTGGTTATGTGCTAAATTATATGAAACTTGTGTTACAGGAAAAACCACCTGAGATGAAGAAAAAGGTTAAGCTCATAATCAAATTCACGGGGAAGTCAAAAAACGAGTCCAAATTTAAAAAGGGGGAAACAGTGGAAGTTAGCGACGGCAATGAAGGTTATAAAGGTGCTTGGTTTGTGGCTACTGTTATTGACACATTAGAAAAAGAAAGGTTTCTAGTTGAATACAGAGATTTGGTGACAAATGATGATGGTACTCGACCCCTGAAAGAAGAAATTGATGCTAAGTTTATTAGGCCTTCTCCTCCTTATGTTCCAAATTTTGGTTCTTTCAAAAAGTTACAAGAAGTTGATGCATGGTACAATGATGCTTGGTGGGAAGGTGTGGTTGTTGAATTAGTGAACACGACAGAGTGTTCTGTTCGTTTTATGAACAATGAAGTGTTGAAAATTGAATGTTCGAAGCTAAGACCTCATCAAGATTGGATTAATGGAAAATGGATCATGTCTTCTAAGGTACATTACTTAGCTTCTCTTTTTTATAAATTGAATTTTCCCTGAATTGCATTTGCAGTGTAAAAACAGCTTTGAAAATTAACTTAAGAGTATGTTTGGATCATGTAATTGGAAATTTGAAAAGAGATACAAAATTAGAATTTTCAAACATTTGAGTCAAATTTAAAATGTCAAAAAGTTGAGGGACCAACTTCTAAATATGAAAATAGGGACCGGTTTGCAAATATTGAAATTCTCATATTTGATTAGACTATCCTGTATATACTTTTTATAAGAGTTGTAAATATTTAGTAACACCAGAGCATGTCAAAACCATAGTTATTATTACTCTAATATTTGGTTAGACTATCTTGTTCAATCGAGTGCATGTTTCCGAGATAAAGGGTTGTAATAATCGATGGAGGAAGAAACTTACTTGCTAAAACAAAGTTTTTGCATGATTCTTAACTTGAGAACTCATGGAAACCATTTAATTTAAACATTTCTGTTTGGTTTCATTAAAGTTGGATTGAAGTTAAATTCTATTGTAATGTTTCTAGATTATAGATATAAGATAGTATAATATCATGTCCAAAAGATTCATTTTATGATTTTATTTTTTATTAATGTTGTTAATTTTTTAATGTATCTATCAGGAGCCGAGTGAGCTAGTGAAGAAGTTTGGAGATGTGATGCCAAAAGCCAACAATCTAGCCGGAACAAAGTTGATTTTGAAATATCCGATTCCTTGTGAGAATGCAAAGCAACCTACAGCTGTAATAACAAGGACACTATACACTGGAAGCAAATTTGATTTACATTTCTACAAAGGGGAAAAGGTAGAAATTCGAAGTGATGAAAAAGGCTATGAAGGTTCATGGTATACAGCAACTGTTGTCGATTTCTTGCATAATGGAAAGTACTTGGTGGAGTATTTGACACTGAAAACAGAGGACTTAACAGAACCACTGAAAGAAGAAGTAAATGTTTCGGATATTAGACCGTGTCCGCCTGAAGTTGATCGTTTTTGTCGATATGTGACACGCCAAAGGGTTGATGTTTGGTTTAATGATGGATGGTGGGAAGGTGTAGTATCTAATGTTGCTTATGGTTTCAATGGTTTCGAGTATAAGGTTTATTTTTGGACTTCAAATGAGGAGCTGGAATTTGAACACTGTTATCTTAGGCCTCATCAAGATTGGATTGATGGAAGATGGATGCTTGCTTCTTTGGTATGATCGCTTTAACAAAACAGACTTCCTTCGATGGGTTGTAGACTTGATCATCGATTGGTGAATTATTAGGTTGTTATGAGTTTCGATTTTATTTAGTCACCATGTAAATATATTTAGCTTTCTTTGTTATCACGAAACTATCCAATGACTGCATGTACAGAGTGACTAAATATAATTCCGCATTTGGCAGAAAACATAACTGGTTTTTGGGTTGAATTATTATGTAGAATTGCTCTTTTTTAGTGTATACTTCAACATTTTCAATTTCACCCTTGAATCAATCAAGCATTAGACTAGCTACCCTTTTTCTTTTCCAAAAATGGCTAACATAATAATCACTTCAACATTATGATAGAATTTTACTTATTAAGTCCATAAGTCCTAATTTTACCTAACAATGCCGATATTGTTAGGTCGTATATCTTTTATTTGAAACTTCACAATTGTGTGTGTGAACATTATCACTTCGGTGTACTTTAAAAAATAAATCACACATTAAATTTCTGAACGGTCTAGGACTTTATAGAAAAACCAACAGAAATCAGAAGGAAAATATTTGGATAACCCAATTATACCTTTCGACCAAAAAAGAAGAGCAATATGGTTATATGCTGAACTGAAGCATCAAAATAAAAATAAAAAACAATCTTTCTTATAGAATATAGATGCAATTGTAACTTGTAAGTCATAAAGTAAAACAATATTATATTATATGCCTCACAATTGTAAGTTCTCTAAGTGTCATATTATCGCATTAAACAAAACAAAGTATCACAATTTGGGTTTTAGTCTAAAAAAATAATCCATTCGTTTTGTCCTGTAATATTAAATTCTTATTATTTTAGTCCCTTATTCGTTTTGTCCATTCGTTTTGTATTTCTTTATTGTTCCCTTTTGCACACTTTCTCCCCCTAGACCAAATTCACATTCTTCTTCAAATCATTAAACACAAATTTGAGATATTTATAGTCGATAATCATATTTAACCCTCAAATTAAAAGGAGTTAACTGTTGTTTAAAAAACTTAAAAACCTAACTATTACAAACACATGACCCAAAATACGTTTGCCCAATATTTTTTTAAAAAAAAGTAAAAGTAAATTTAGACAAACTAATAATATATTTAAGCCTAAAAGAAATTTTGGATTGAATTTATGTTTGTAAAATTCAATTCAATAAATAAATTGAACAAACACTAATTTTCTCTCAACATAATAGGGTTAGATGTCATCCATTTTCTTTCAACTTTTCTCTCTTTTTCATCATAAGGGATGGTTTTTGGCCATTTTTTGCATAAGTGGTTGTTTACGTTGGAATTTGGTAAACAACCGCTAGTTTAAGTGTTTAAACTCGCGAGATCAACTAGTAAATCTCAGGACAATTTTGTGTTTATTCGTTGTAAGAAAACTGTTTGAATGATCGTTTTAATAAGGAAATAAACACTTAGGAATTAAAATGTTTTAAAGCATACAAGAGAAACTAATTCGAATCGCCTCGAAGTAGCGGTTTCTCAAGCAAGTATCTGAATTTAAACTTGGAGAAGATTACTGGAAACAAATTGCATTGAATGAAAAAACAATTACAAATAAAGATGGTTCACAAAACATACATTGCTCTTCTGAATTCCGTTCGTTCGATCGCTGAGTACTTAGAATTTTAGAGAGAGTGTTTGTATAAAATTTTGTGACCCCTGTTCTGAATGAAAAACTACTATAAATACTACTACAAAGTGGTAACTGTTTCTCGATCATCTGGACGCTCCTCCATTTGCCACGTCGACCACGTTCTCCATTTTCATCTTCCATTCCTTCAGCGCGCGCCAATGCCTTTTGGGCCGCTCGTTGCTTCGTCTTTGGGCTTGGCCCAACTCTCTATCAGTTTGATTTCGTGCTTTCGATAGCCTTCTGACAAAACCAAAATTGGACGCGTTGTCCATATCTCTCGAAGCGCCTTTTGGCTTCGACCCAGTTGGCTTTCGACGCCAACTTTGAAAGTTTTATTTTAACAATATCACTTCCAAATAAATATTGGACCCGCCAATTATATTTAATTGATAAATACCAAATTTATATCCAACAAATTGCCCCCCAAAAATGCCATTTTCGACTATGTCTATCGCAAGAGGAAGTGGCGTTTTTGAAAGTATTAATGGATATCTTTCTTTTCCATTTATCTCTCCTATCGTTTAGACTGCCATTCAAAACTTTGGATTGGCTCCAAACCTGCTTTTCTTTCCACCTGTCAAGGGATTTGGACATTTGTCAACGAGGGAGTTGAAAAATTTGTTATTTTCAACAGACCGCGTGCCTCTATAAATAGCCATATCCTCCCTTTATTGCGTTTTCTCCAAATTTTTTTTTTTTCTGTCAACTGTTCATCTTCTTCTTCATCTTCCGCGATTCTTTCTTGAATTCTTGTTTCCAAAAGTCTTCTTGTTTTCACTTTTCCGCTTATCACCCAGTCATCAACTTTCTTTTCACTCGGATTTTCCTCAACTGTTTCAAACAACCTGTGATTCCCAAATTTAACCCTAATCACCATTCTTTTACGCCATCTTTATACCTTCATCAATGGCGTCAGGCTCAAGTGTCGGAAAATTCCTTCCTTACGCCGGTAAGTGGACCGCCGCCACTCTTTCCTCTTACGACACGGATGTGGTTCCAGAACCATCATTGCGTTTAGACTTACAAAAGTTTTGGGAAAATCAATTAATCTTTCCTTATTCTGTTGATAACCTCGTGCATGCGTTTGGGGGACCCAAACCAAGTGATAAAAGTCGGAATTCCAAGGTTTTGTCTATTTTTCCTGTTTATAAGCCTTGTGTTCCTAGGGTTTTCATTAGTGAACCCTATAATTTTAGCTATATCAAGGCGCCTAACAGAGTGTTTCGATCAGCTCCTTCTTTGAATGATCAATACCTTGGCTGGTTGGACAGGGTACAACGTGACAAAGCTGACATTTGGCAAGCTTGTGGCATTTATGACCTTATTCAACTTTCTCGGACCGGCCTTAAATACCAGCAAGAGATGATTATTGCTGCTTTACACTTCTTTGAGTCTTCCACCAACACTTTCCACTTCGAATGTGGCATGATGACTCCTACACTGCTGGATGTTGCTGCCATTACTGGCTTATCGCCTCTTGGCGACACTTATGATCCTTGCAAAGCTTCCGACACCATCAAATTCGACTTTCGAAACAAGTCTTACTCTAAATACATCGTGGAGAATCGAAAGACTAGTGATGAAGTAAGTGACGAAGAACACATCGCTTTCTTAACCTTATGGCTATCGCAGTATGTCTTCTGCACTCAATCTCTCCAAGTAGCCAAGAAATTCATCCCTATGGCTATTCAATTACATGAATGTCAGCAATTCAACTTCGCTCGGCTTATTCTTGGATGTCTTTATGAATCCATGAGGGATGCTTGTGAACATCTTAAAAGAACAAGCGATGGATCCACCTTTTTAGGTGCTGGTCCCTTCTGGTTACTGCAATTATGGCTAACTGCCACTTTTCATGCTGAGCTTGACCTTTTCTTGCCTGAGCCATACTATGAGGAATCAAGAACACGTCGAGTCGAAGGCACAAGGTTGGCGAGGATGGTGCCTAGGGAAAGAGGCCTTGGTTATGATGTGGCTTTCCAACAGTATTTTAATACTTTCCTCAGCCTGAAGAAGTTCAAGCCTAGCTTTGCTCCCTTTGTGGATAGGCCACTTGGTCCTCCTTGGTTTACTCACAGATTTCCTTCTCCACCGGAATTCGAGACGGTAACCAACAACATTTGGACTGCTTACTTGATGCCTACAGTCTTGTCTTGTCGAATTGGCTTGACCTCTGGAGATTTTGGGTTAGTTGGTTACTTCCCAAACCTGGTGTCTCGCCAATTTGGCTTAACTCAAATACTCCCTAAGAGCATATATTTGGAAGAGAGGGAGGTTTGTTTAGGCAAGCATGGCATGACAGAACCACAGTTCCATTCATTCTTGAACCACTTCAATCAGCCTTCTTATGAGCTTACCTCATTCGACTTCGCTCCCTCACATGCCTGCACTAGGGAATTTTTTACCTGGTGGTCTCGACACTATGAAGGACGCCTGGTCGACAAGACTGCCTTGCTCACCGCTATCTCTAATGGGTTCGACTCATCTATTTTGAACAAGATTAAGTCGAAATTGAACGTCAGAGGTATTCTTTTAGTTTTACTTTTACTTGCATCATTTTTACCTTGCGTGCTTTTCTCTTATGCGCACCTCTTCGATGCAGGGAGTAAGTCGAAGGCAGGTTCCAGCGACTCTAGCAAGCCTCTTCCTCCACCATCTAAGGTTGAACTACAGGTAGGCTTTTACCTTCTTGTGGCTTCTCACACTTCTGTAAGATTTCTATGTTAACTTCGATATGCCCTTTCTAGATTGCTTCACGCAAGAGGCCTCATTCAACTGAAACTCCTTCTGTTTCGAAAAAACAAAAGCCTGTTCCAGCCACTTGTTCGAGCGCTTCAGATAAGGTACTTATCTAGCAAAAGACTTTTCTCTTCTTTTCCTTACCTGCGAACTTACGGAGTTGTGGCTTGCAGGATATTCCTGTTCTCTCGACCATCCCCGAACAGACTACCGTTGTTACTACTCAAGATCTTTTTCCCAGTGCTGAACCCATTACTGATGAGAAAAAGAAAAAGAAGAAGAAGAAGAAGGAACACCAACCCACCCAAGAAAGTACTCCTGAGCGCAAGTCCTCTGAGATTGAGGCACAACCTGATACTCTGGCATCACCTGAGGACCCTCCTTTGGAACAATCGGAGAGGAAGAAAAAGAAGAAAAAGAAGCAGAAAAAATCTCCTGCTGCGGCTACTGTTGTCGAGGCTTCTGCTACTGCACAAGAAACAACCTCACAACCTGAAGCTTCTGCTACCCCTCAAACCCAAGTAAGCCATTCTTACTTCTTGTTATTTCTCCAGCCTTTGACTGTGTTACTCATTCTTTCATGGTTTTGTTTGTTTCAGCCACAAAACTCTGCTCAAGTTATTCCTCAGGATGAGCCTGCTCTTAGCAAAGTGGCTGAGGGGGTGGTCGAAGGACCAAGCGATGCGCATCCTGAAGATGTTGCAGAAAAAATCCCATCTCCTCAGCCTCTCGAAACGGCCATTCCTACTGGAACTTCATCACCGCCCAAAGCTCCTAGCTCGCCTCACCGCGCTTTCGAAGATGATATCCTTAAGCCTGACCATGAAGAAAACCAACTCGATCAAAGCCTACCACAGCAGAATCCTTTAACAAACTCTGCCCAAGTATTGGCTGATAATGATCCTCCAACCAACTTTCCAGCTGACCCCATTGCTAATACTGAACAAAGGCCAACGGTTGATGGAGAACATTCCACTACCAATCCACCACAACCAAGTGGGTCAAACCATGAGTCCAGTTCACCTGGTGCTGGCACTTTCGACTCTGATGATGGGAACTCCTACATTGGTGATTCATTTGGTGAAGAGGGAACTTCTGTGTCGAAGCCACTTCCTACTGTTATCTTGCCAGCTGAACTCGCCAAAGAGTTAAAAGATTTAACTCCAGTAGACGCACTCAACAAGCTTTTATCAAGTCATGGGGCATCTAGCTCCGTTGTCGAAGACGCAGGGGGTGAGGAAAATGTACTTGAGCAAGAACAATTTGAGCATGAAGTCAGGTTTAGGCGAGAAATTCTTAATGGGGATATGTTGGGCCTGCTTGAGCGTGACTCTTCTATATATTACAACATCAAAGCTCTCTTTCGCAAGCTGCAGAACCCAAGGACTGACGAAGCAATGTTCCTTCTAGTGACTCAAGCTGAAACCTTTCTAGAACAATTCGTTAGCCAATCTCAACTCCTAACCCGGACTAGCAGCCTTTTAACATCTCTGCTTGCCACCCAGCAACAACATTTCGAGCAAGCTAATAGTTGCAATGCAGAGGTCACAACTATCAAGGCTGCCTCTGATGAAGCTCTTGAGCAACTTGTGACTTGTGAGAACAATATTGCTCAATGGCAGTCTGAAATCGAAGCGCTAAAGGAAAAAATTCAACAGGAAGAGGCTAAGATGGAAAAGCTAGCTGCAGTAGCTATCGAAGCACAAAAGGTTAAACTTGATGAGCTAGCACGTGAAGGTATCCAACACTACAGTAACGGTCTAGCGGTCCAAAAGCGAGTTGAGCACCTTGCTAGTGATAAAGAAATGCTACAACGTAAACTGGCATCCATTCGAACTCAGTATTACCAATTTCAAGCGGCCAATCGAAAGCCTCCTTCGACATCCCAGCAACAATCTTGACCTTATAACTTTTCCTTTTAGTCTTAAGTTTTTGTTATTCTTTTTGGAGGTCGTAATTGTAAATCTTTTAACACTAGCAACTGTCGAACAATCTCGTACATGGCTTTTGAATGTATGCCCGTTTTTAATGCTGCATGTTCATATATTGGTTGAGTATTTTATTCTTTTGTTATTGTTCGCTTTCCTTCTTTTGGGCCATTTTCCCAAGCCTTATTAATGGCACTTTGTAAGGAATGAAGCGAACATGTTTCCAAAGTAGTCAACACAGTTAACTAGATGGCTTTGTGCATTAATGCAATGGCGTTTCCTATGTAAACTGGCCGTGGTTAGTTGTAACTGCCTGGTCATTAACGCGTCTTAATTCTTCTATAAATACTCACGCCTTGCAACTCTTTCTGTTCATCACTTTATACAAACTAACGCATCAACACTTCTCCACAAAGAATGGATAACAAGAAAAATCCGCCTTCTTCTACCTCAAGCTCAAACATGCTACGTCCTCTTAGAAGGGGGCGAATCAAGATTCCAGCCTCCAAACCTCCACGCGCTAGAACCCTTCGCCCTCGGCCGGCATCAGCTAAGGTAGTAGAAACCATTATTCTCTCTTCTGATTCCTCAAACTCTAGTTCAGATGACGAAGATGAAGACTACCTCAAGTTTCTCAGTACCCTAGAGCCTGACGAAGAATACCCAGGAACTCCGACTCCTTCTTCTGAGGATGAAGATTCTCAGATCTCAGAACTTTCCAGTTCTGATTCAAAGGATGAGGGAACTCAGTTTCAGAGTAAACCTTAAATGGTTATCTTTCAGCATTCAACCATTTCTTGTATTTTCTTGAACATTCTTGAATGATTGGTTGTATTGTTGATTTTATATGAAATAAAACTTGATTCTTGGCATTTCCTTTTACCATTTCGCAAATTTTATTCTTGCGTTATTCATTTTTTATGGTGATTTCTTGCAACATTGGCTTGTATTTCTTTAAATATTTGCCATTCATGTTGACTGAACGTTTCTCAGGGGTTAACTCTTCAATCTCATAAGCTCCATTTGACAAAACTTGGGAAATCTTAAATGGTCCTTCCCAATTGGGTGACCACTTTCCAAAGACTCGATCTCGTTTGTCCATGGGGAGGATGACTTTCCAAACTAAGTCTCCTGCGTCAAAGAGTTTGGATTTAACCCTTTTGTTATATGCTCTGGCAATTCGTTCCTTTTGTCGGATCAAAGCATCTAACGCTTGCAACCTCTCCTCATCCACATCTGTTAATTCATCTAACATTATGTTCTCATAGTGATCAGGAGGTAGTTCCCATTGCCTTTGCACTCGAATTGACTGCATCATTATTTCGACCGGTAACACAGCATCGTGGCCATATGTTAGTCGAAAAGGTGTCGAACCTGTTGACTCTTTAGGAGAATTCCTACATGCCCATAGGACTTGGTCCAAGGTCTTATGCCAATTCTTTGGCTTTTGAGCAACGTGCTTCTTAATTAAACTAATTATAACCTTGTTGGCTGCTTCAACTTGGCCATTTGCTTGAGCATAATAAGGCGTCGAAGTTATTAGCTTAAAACCTAATTGTTCAGCAAAATCTTGCATCTTTCGACCAACAAACACCGTTCCTTGGTCCGTAGTGATCGTCTCAGGAAGCCCAAACCTATAAATAATATGGTCTTGGATAAAATTGATCACTGTTTCCTGATCCACGTTTGTTAGGGCAACAGCCTCTATCCATTTGGTAAAATAATCAATCCCAACTAGTATATAACGTTGGTTCTTGGATGACGCGGGCCTTATCTCACCAATTAAATCTAGAGCCCAGCCTCTAAAAGGCCAAGGTTTGATAATCGAATGCAACTCACTGGCAGGGACGTGTTGTATCCCTGCGTGTTTTTGACACTCTTGACAGCCTTTCGCATATTCTATGCAGTCCTTAAGCATGGAAGGCCAATACAAACCCTGTCGAAACAAAAGCCATTTCATCTTGTGGCCTGCCTGATGGGCACCACAGGCTCCACTATGGACATTTGAAACTGCTACATACGCTTCATTTTCATTTAGGCATTTCAACAAAACCCCTTCAGGAGTCTTCTTAAATAGCTCATTTCCCATGATTGTGTAATTCAAGGCTCTATACTTAATCTTCCTATCGGCTATACCTGTTGGATTTTCTATGTATTTAACAATGGGTTGTCTCCAATCCGTGTCAGCCAAATTGCCAATCACAAAAACTTCAGTCATTACTTCATCAAAGTGTGCATCAGCCATTTCGGACTCCCTTTCGACGTTTAGTTCACCTGCCCCCAGCTGATGGGGTATTACCTCACATGAGATTAGTTTTTCTTTGATTTCAACTATCTCATCTAATTTTTCCCTTGTTACCTTATAACCAGAAGCAATTTGGGCTAAGTCATTTGCTTCTTGGTTTTCGATCCGAGGCACGTGTTGAATGTCACACGAATCAAATCGTTTTAGTAACGAGAAGGCAATGACAAAGTATTTCATCAAATGTTCTTGAATGCATTTGTACTCCTTTGTCAATTGTTTTATTACTAATTCAGAATCTCCTCTGATTTTAACATGTTTTGCCCCCAAGTCTAAAATAATCCTTAGACCTGCAATTAAAGCCTCGTACTCGGCTTCATTATTAGAGCATGTTCCGTTAATCTTATACTTAAATTTTGTTGGAATCTTTAAAGGAGAAATGATTAAGATTCCAATTCCTGTACCATGTTTGTGCTTCGAGCCATCAAAGTACAGCATCCAAGGTTCATGTTCTACATATGTTATTGGGGTCTCAGCCACCGAGTGGTCAACTAGAAAGTCAGCCACTACTTGACCTTTTACAGCCCTCAGGGGTTGGTAAGTCAATGAATATTCAGTTAAAGCTAAAGCCCACTTCCCAATTCGACTATGCAAAATTGGTTTTAATAACATATGCTTAATGATGTCAAAATGAGAATAAACATAAACATGAACTGGTTTGATATATTGCTTAAGTTTGGTACACGAGAAATACAAACATAGACAAAGCTTTTCAATTGGACTATATCTAGTCTCAGCATCATTCAAGATTCTACTTAGATAGTAAATACCCTTTTCTACGCCATTTTCATCCTCTTGTGCGAGCATGCTTCCAATAGTCGAATCTGATGCTGCGATATACAACTTCATTTCTTTGTTTTGAATAGGAGGCATTAAAGTTGGAGGCTTCGACAAGTATGCCTTGATATCATCAAATGCCTTTTGTTGTTCCGTTCTCCATTCAAATACATCACCTTTCTTGAGCCTTAGCAGTGGAGAAAAAGGTTGAGCTTTGCCACTTAGGTTTGATATAAACCTTCTCAAGAAATTGACCTTTCCTAGCAAAGATTGAAGCTGTTTCTTCGTTCCTGGAGGTTTTGTCTCCATGATAGCCTTTGTCTTATTTTGGTTAATTTCTATGCCCTTCTTATGCACAACAAAGCCAAGGAAATCTCCTGCATGTACACAAAAAGCACATTTCAGTGGATTCATTTTCAGTCCACATTTTCTCATTCTTTCGAACGATTTTTTAAGATGTTCGATATGTTCATCCTGGGAGGAGGATTTCACAACAATATCATCAATATAAACCTGCATAAATATTTCGATAAAATCATGAAAAATTAAGTTCATGGCTCTTTGATACGTTGCTCCAGCATTTTTCAATCCAAAAGGCATCACTACCCACTCATAGGTGCCTAAAGCACCAGGGCAACGAAATGCGGTTTTTGGCACATCATCTTCATCAATAAAGATTTGATTATAGCCTGAATAGCCATCTAACATACTTAAATATTCATGTCCTGCTGCTGAGTCAACTAGCATTTCGGCTACAGGCATGGAATATTCATCCTTAGGTGTAGCATTATTTAAATCTCTAAAGTCTATGCAAACCCTAAGTGATCCATTTTTCTTGATAACAGGAACAATGTTAGCTAACCATTCCACATACCTGGTTGTTCGAATGAACTTGCATTTGAGCAACCTTTCAATTTCTGCTTTGATCTTTGTCATGATTTCCGGTGCAAACCTCCTTGGAAGCTGCTTTACAGGTTTCTTATCTGGTCGAAGGGGTAGCCTATGCTCCACAAGATTTCTGCTCAACCCAGGCATTTCGTTATAGTCCCATGCAAAGCAGTCTCTGTATTTCTTAAGCAACTCGACCATTTTTCCTTTTAGGGTTGGGTCTATATTGGCACTAATGTAAGTTGGCCTTTTGACAGAGCCATCTCCAATATCAACCTCCTGCAAAGGATCTTGAGCTTGCATTCTCTGAATCGAACTATGTGGATCTTTCTCAAAACCCAAAGGCTCATCATCATAGATGCAATCTAACTTTTGCTTTTTCCCATCATTTACTTCACTAGCCTCCAAGGCCAGTTTGTCCCTTACGTCATCATTGGCTTTGACAGCCATATTTTCTTGAACATTGATGGCCTCAAGAGCCATTTTGATTCTATTCTCGGCTGCGTAAGCCGTAATTCGATCCCATGCTGGGGACTCAATCATCAAACTCATCATGGTTAACCCATCCAGACACTGGTGGGTATGCATCCTCACACAAGGGTTTCTCTATGTCTTCCCTTTCCCAACAAAAGCCATGGGTTGGATGCAACTTAACTGAGTGGTATACATTTTTTGATACCACTTCATTTGGATCGAAGGCAGCATCTTGCTCACCACAAGGAGCAATCAAAGCCAGGTTTTTGTCGAAGTTCTGTAAAGTCACAGTACCTGTCTCTGAAACATATGCACTTTGATCCGCTTCTACATTCTCGACTAAACCATCTTCTCTCCATGTTGGGTTTTTGTATGATTGGCTACATTTTGCAAAAACATATTTTAGCCAAGTGTTGAGACAAGTGTGCTGACCCCAAGTGTTGTGACAAATGTTGTGACACTTTGGAACAACACCTGACTCTGTTCTGCGCGCGCCAGCTGGATGTTATTATTTTCTACTCAATCTTTTGAAGATCTGTTTGAAGAATTATATCAAGGTTTCTTACAGAAGAAGGCGCACGTGTTTAATGTGTTTCATAAGGCAGCTAAACCCTAGTTTTATTTTCCAAAAGAATTATATTTTTGGAAAATATATTTTTGCGGTTTCAAAAATATAACTATTGTTTTAAAAAATATATCACTGCTGCCGCAATTCTAGAAGCCCTAATTTTTCTTGAAGCCCAAGTCGTTCTACTACTATAAATACGAAGGCAAGCATATGGTTTCAAGATCTAAAATCGAGTCTTACAAAGCGTGTGTTTTTAGGGATTTTAGAGTGTTAATTGTGAGCCTTTCTTGTGTCTTATTGATGCAAGCTTAGGACCTGAGTGTTATTGAGTTGTAAGTGTGAACTTCTCCTAAGCTTTGAAGTACGGAGATTGTTCTATTGTGTTGTGTGGTTTACTCGCAAGCTTTTAAGCAAGAGTGAATCCTAGTTTCTTAGGAGTGTGTCTCCACCTGTTGTGTTTGTGTAAATTGAATAGCAGCGCTGTCTGTGTTGCTAAGGTGGGAATTGGGACGGGGTCTCATATCTAGGAGTTCCTAGGTAGAAGTGTCATTGGGTAGTGATTAAGTGAGAAGTTGTAAATGGGTGAGTTTAGCTTCGAAGTAATACTGCTGATAGTGGACTTCATTCCTGGATTGGTATCCCCCAGAGTAGGCTTTAGGCTGAACTGGGTTAACAACTCTCGTGTGTTATTTACTTTACTGTTTGTATTGTTTTATGTTATTTGCTCTGTTTATAGACAAGTGTTGGCGCACCAGTGACAACATCTGTCTACAACAGACAAGTGTTGCTACACCTTGAGCAACACCTGTCCACTGTGTGCCAGGAATTTCAATTGGCATCAGAGCAGGCACCCTGTTCTGAATTTTAGGGTGAGCTCCAGGGAAACTTTTTCTGGCAAGGATGGACAAAGAAGGAGGTTTTGTTACCAGACCACCTCTTCTGGTTGGTGCTTCAAACTATGACTATTGGAAGTCCCGCATGATGGCCTTTCTAAAACAAATTGATAGCAAGACTTGGAAGGCAGTTCTGAGAGGGTGGACTCCACCTGTGAAGATGGACAAAGATGGTAAACCAACTCTTGAGTTGAAATCTGCTGAAGAATGGTCCAAAGAAGAGGATGAGCTTGCTCTTGCAAACTCAAAAGCATTATATGCACTATATAATGGTGTTGACAAACACATATTCAGACTCATCAAAAAGTGTGTTTGTGCTAAGGAAGCTTGGACAATTCTTGAGACTGTTCATGAAGGTACCTCTAAAGTGAAGTTGTCTAAGCTACAACTCCTAACAACTAAGTTTGAGAATCTTAGAATGAATGATGATGAAACCATTCAGGATTTTCACATGACCATACTTGACTTTGACAATCAATTTGATGCCTTGGGTGAAAAGATACCTGAAGAAAAGCTGGTAAGAAAAATGCTCAGGTCTCTACCTAAGAAGTTTGACATGAAAGTCACAGCTATAGAAGAAGCAAAGGATATCACAGATATGAAGCTAGATGAACTGGTTGGTTCACTACAAACCTATGAGGTAGCTGCAAATGAAAAGATGGATAAGAAAAACAAAAGTATTGCCTTTGTTTCAAATGCTGAGGAAGAAGATCAACTGAGTGACACAGAGTCTGAACAAAGCATCTCTGATGCAATGGTTCTTTTGGGAAAACAATTTAATAAAGTACTGAAGAGAATGGACAAACGCCCTAAGACAGGTGCAGCTGACATTGGGCGCAACACTTACAGGAACTTCAGAAAACCTGTAACAGATGAAAAATCAGCTCCAAATAAAGGTGTTCAATGCCATGAATGTGAGGGGTTTGGTCACATTAGAAGTGAATGTGGTACCTTTCTGAAGAAACAAAAGAAGGGGTTAACTGTAACTTGGTCAGATGAAGATTCTGAAGGAGAAACTGATACTGCAAAGGCTATACATGTATTGACAAGTGTTTGCACATCTGACACTGAATCATGTGAAGAAGAACTGACCTTTGATGAACTGGCTGAATCATATAAAAAGCTGTGTCTGAAGAGTGCAGAAGTCTGCAGAGTCTCTGAAGAACAAAAAGAAACAATCACTAAGTTGCAAACTGAGAGAGCTGCTAATATGTCAAGAATCTCTGAATTTAGTACTAAATGGGAAGATAGTTTAAAGATCATTGAGGAACAGAAGGCAACTATCATCAACTTAGAAGCTGACAAGATCAAACAACTGACTGAAATAGCCCATCTAAATGAAGAGGTAACTGAATTAAACTCTCATCTTGAGAATTTAAAGAAGCATGTTCTTAGGCTATTCAAAGGAAGTGATCTAGATGAAATCCTGGAAACTCTGCCTGTTCCTAGCAAATCCAAAACTGGTATTGGGTATGAATACAAAAATGTTAATAGGATTATGGATTACAACAAAGAGGGGAAATATATGCCTGAGATAAGTAAACAACCACCTCCAAAAATGCATGACAGGATGTCGCCACACCTGTCTCCTAGACAGCAGAGACAAGTGTTGCCACATGTGGCACCACATCAGCAAAGATGGCAGAGACCTAGGTTTATACCTAGACCAAGAAGCAGGTACCATTCATGGAGATGTCATCACTGTGGAAGAAAGGGGCACATAAGGCCTTATTGCTACAAACTATATGGTTATCCAAGTGAAATTCCACAAGAATCTGATCAATCCATCACTAAAACAAAGATGGAATGGAAGCAAAAAGATGATACAACAAATACCAAGGAGTATACAGCTGAAAGCAGTGGGAAAAGTTTGATTGCTCATACATCTCTCAGAGCATCATCAAAAGAAGATTGGTACTTTGATAGTGGCTGTTCCAGACACATGACTGGTGTTGAAAAGTATTTGAAAGAGGTAAAATCCTATGCCACAAGCTTTGTGACATTTGGAGATGGAGCAAAGGGGGAAATCAAAGGTATTGGAAGACTGATTGACAATGGTCTACCAAAACTTGAAAATGTTCTCCTTGTAAAAGGCCTAACTGCCAATCTAATTAGTATAAGCCAACTATGTGATCAAGGCATGAGAGTCAACTTTACAAAAAATGAATGTCTAGTCAGCAATAATGAAGGAAACATCCTTATGAAGGGTGTTAGGTCAAAAGACAATTGCTACTTGTGGACCCCTCTTGAAGAAGCTAATGTATCTACATGTCTCTTAACTAAAAATGAAGAGGTTAAGCTGTGGCATCAAAAATTAGGACACCTTAACCTGAAGAGCATGAAGAGAGTCATATCAGAAGAAGCTGTCAGAGGACTACCAAGTTTACAAATACAAGAAGGCAATATCTGTGGTGAATGTCAGATTGGGAAGCAAACCAAAGTGTCGCACCAGAAGTTGCAACACTTGTCCACTTCTAAAGTTCTTGAGTTACTACACATGGATCTGATGGGGCCCATACAAGTGGAGAGTCTTGGAGGTAAGAAATACGTACTTGTTGTTGTTGATGACTTCTCTAGATATACTTGGGTCAATTTCATTAGGGAAAAATCTGAGACTTTTGAAGAATTCAAAAATCTTTGCCTACAACTTCAAAAGGAGAAAGATTGTGGTATTGTAAGAATTAGAAGTGACCACGGTAAGGAGTTTGAGAACTCTAAATTTGCTGACTTTTGTGCTGCTGAAGGAATAACTCATGAGTTTTCTTCACCTATTACACCTCAACAAAATGGTGTGGTTGAGAGAAAGAACAGAACCTTACAAGAATCTGCTAGAGTAATGTTGCATGCCAAAAATGTTCCTTACAAATTCTGGGCTGAAGCCATGAATACAGCATGTTACATTCACAATAGAGTAACATTAAGAAAAGGTACTGCTACAACACTGTATGAACTATGGAAGAATAGGAAGCCTACTGTGAAGTATTTCCATGTGTTTGGGTCAAAATGTTATATTTTGGCAGATAGAGAACCTAGGAGAAAATTGGACCCCAAAAGTGATGAGGGGATCTTTTTAGGTTACTCAACCAACAGCAGAGCCTACAGGGTTTTTAACTCCAGAACAAGAACTATGATGGAATCAATCAATGTTGTAGTTGATGATAGTGATACAACAAGTGCAGATCCAGCTGAAGAGACAGATGTCATAACACCTGTCCCAACACCTGATGATGATCAATCTGAACCTGAACCTGATCAACATTCTGAATCTACTACAGAGGTTCCTAGACCAAACAAGGGACCATCTACTAGAACACAGAAGAATCATCCTCTGGAACTTGTCATTGGAAATCCAAATCAAGGAATTGCAACAAGAAGATCAAAAGAAGCAATCTCCAATTCATGTTTCATATCAAAGATTGAACCAAAGAATGTTAAAGAAGCTTTGACTGATGAATACTGGATCAATGCTATGCAGGATGAACTAACTCAGTTCAAAAGAAGTGAGGTATGGGATCTAGTACCTAGACCAGATGGTATAAATGTTATTGGTACAAAGTGGGTGTACAAGAACAAAACTGATGAAAATGGTGATATTACTAGAAATAAAGCCAGACTTGTAGCACAAGGATACACCCAGATAGAAGGAGTAGATTTTGATGAAACTTTTGCTCCAGTTGCTCGCTTGGAGTCCATAAGATTACTCTTGGCTGTGGCATGCATTTTAAAATTCAAGCTATATCAAATGGATGTAAAAAGTGCATTCCTAAATGGCTATTTAAATGAAGAGGTATATGTTGAGCAACCAAAAGGGTTTGTAGATCCAAGCTTTCCTAACCATGTTTACAAACTAAAGAAAGCACTCTATGGATTGAAACAAGCCCCTAGAGCATGGTATGAAAGATTGACTGAATTCCTTGTCAGCCATGGATACAAGAAGGGTGGTAATGATAAAACCCTGTTTGTAAGAGAAGAGAAAGGGAAGCTAATGATAGCTCAGATATATGTGGATGATATTGTATTTGGTGGAATGTCGCGACAAATGGTGGAACATTTTGTGCATCAAATGCAATCTGAATTTGAAATGAGTCTTGTAGGTGAGCTAACTTATTTTTTAGGTCTTCAGGTCAAACAAATGGAAGACACCATATTTATTTCTCAAGAAAAATATGCAAGAAACATTGTGAAGAAATTTGGAATGGAGGGTGGTAGTCACAAAAGGACACCTGCACCTACACATTTGAAGCTTACCAAAGATGAGAAAGGGGTTGATGTGGATCAAAGTCTCTATAGAAGTATGATTGGGAGCTTGCTATATCTCACAGCTAGCAGGCCTGATATCATGTTTGCAGTTGGAGTTTGTGCTAGATACCAATCTGAACCCAAGATGAGTCATCTGACTCAAGTAAAGAGGATCTTCAAATATGTCAATGGCACATGTGGCTATGGAATTCTATACTCTCATGGTAATGATTCTACCTTAATTGGATATTGTGATGCAGATTGGGCTGGAAGTGCTGATGATAGAAAGAGCACCTCTGGTGCATGTTTCTTCTTGGGAAACAATCTAGTATCTTGGTTTAGTAAGAAGCAAAATAGTGTGTCTCTATCAACAGCTGAGGCAGAATATATAGCAGCTGGAAGTAGTTGCTCTCAATTGTTATGGATGAGACAAATGTTGAAGGAGTATAGTGTTGAGCAAGATGTCATGACACTTTACTGTGACAATCTGAGTGCTATAAACATTTCTAAAAATCCTATTCAACATAGTAGGACTAAGCACATTGATATACGTCATCATTTTATAAGAGAGCTTGTAGAAGAAAAAATTGTTACACTTGAGCACATTGCATCTGAAGAACAATTAGCAGATATTTTTACTAAAGCTTTGGACGCAAGTCAATTTGAAAAATTGAGGGGCAAATTGGGAATTTGCCTTTTTGAAAATCAATAGCAGTTATTGCAAGGAGAGTGTACAACAGTTACTTTATCTTCCCTCCTACACTCTCTGCACGTTTACAAAGGGAAATCATTACAACATTTATTCTATTCCCAAAACACGCAACCAACTGCTCAACTTCTTGTGTTCGT
Source organism: Trifolium pratense (assembly GCF_020283565.1). Lineage (NCBI taxonomy): Eukaryota > Viridiplantae > Streptophyta > Magnoliopsida > Fabales > Fabaceae > Trifolium > Trifolium pratense. Next base: position 23,298,615 of record NC_060063.1, on the reverse strand, counting down.
TCCAAACACAAACAGAACTGCATCTTCTCTCGCTCAAAATCTCTCCAACTTCTTCATCAACTCTGTTTTAATCTTAACCTTTCTTAGAAAATCTTACTCAATAATCATGTCTGATTCTGCAAAATCCTCACCAACGAAGAATGAAGATGTTCCGTCACCACAAATGGTGATTAATGCTATTCCTCTCAACACCATACCTTCCACAAGTCCAACGATGAGGAGAAAATCAGTCGCAAAGAAGGAAAAATCATCACGAACGAATATAAATCCTTCATCTCCCTCCACTTCAATTAAGAAAACGAAGAAGAAGAGCAAGAAATCGCGAACTGAATCGAGAAGGGCCTATACAGTGTCTGAACTGTATAATGATCCACTACCATCGACTGATGCTCCTACACCTGTCATTAATCCTGCAGAAGAGAATGTTGACACATCTGGTAAGACTTCTGTTAATTTAGGTCTTAATGTTGAAAATCCTGCTGAAACCCTAGGCTTAAAGGACCCTGCTATGTCTGAAAAATTGGGGAAAACTGTTCCTAACCCCCCTACTGTTGTTGATGCTAATATTGGTGCTTCCACTGAGACCAATGAGGCTGTTGCTGATGAGTCTCTCCAGAAAACTGTTCCTGAGACTCATGATGCGCCAAATGTTGCAACACATGGCGCTGCGCCAAATGTGGTGCCAGATGTTCCCACATCTTTGGCACAAGAAAATTTGGTTGACTATTCTGAGTCTGATGAGAGTCCCTCACCTAAGGATATTGATAAAGAAGCTGTTTCTGATAAAGTTGTTAAAACTCCTGAGGTCATCATTGTTAATGAAAATGAAACTACTGTTAGTGATAAGGCTATTCCTGCACATTCTGAAGCTAGTGTGGCTAGGAGGACTAGAAGTAGGGTTAATAAAGGTGTAGAGACTGCTAGAACACCTGTCCAAACACCCAAACCCTCTAAGGCTGGAAAGGCTACTGGTAAAAAGCCTGTGTATGGACCTCCAAAACCTGTCAGTAAAGTGGTCCCTAGGTCAGAGACCAAGAAAAGAAAAACCCCTCCAACCAGTGATTCTGATTTTGAACCTAAGACAGATGTTGCTGCATCTGGCAGCACATCTAGAAAGAGTATAGGAAGGAAGAAGGTTCCTCAAACTGTTCCCTATGCTCCTTTAGATAATGTCTCATTCCATCTAGAAAATGGGTCTGCAAGATGGAAATTTGTGTATCATAGAAGGTTAGCTCTAGAAAGGAATTTGAAGAATGATATTCTTGAATGTCCAAGTGTTGTTGAAGCTCTTGAGTATGCTGGTTTGATGAAAACTGTTGTGGGTTTGGACAAGTGCTATGACAGGCTTGTCAAAGAATTTTTGATTAATGTAGCTGCAGATTGTAATGACCCAGCAAGTCCTGAATACAGGCAAGTGTTTGTTCGTGGAAAGTGTGTGAAATTCTCACCTATTGTGATAAACCAATATCTCCAAAGAAGCTCTGATGAAGTGGCTCCTCTAAAAGCCACAGATAATGAAATCTGCAAGGTCCTCACTGGTGGAAAAATTAAAGTGTGGCCAAGCAAGGCAAAGTTGTCTGCAACTTCCCTCTCACCATTCTATGCTGTTTTAAATAGGATTGCTGCCCATAATTGGGTACCTACCACCCACTCAGGTGATATTGCAAGAGGATTGGGCAAGTTCATTTATGCTGTGGGTACAAAAGCCAACTTTGACTATGGTGCATATTTCTTTCAAGAGACTCTGAGCCATGCCCTGACTTATGCTGTTGAGAAGCCAGTTGCTCTCCCCACTCTGCTATGCAATATAATACTTGAGCAACACCCAGATATACTAAGGAGTACTGATGTTCCTTGCAAAAGGAAAGGGGTGTTGGTTATTGAGCAGAGACTGCTGGATGGGACAAATGCTGCAGCAGGTGTTGGCACATCTGTCCAGGCTGGTGTACTCTCTAGGAAGCAGATGATTGCAGACTTGACTGAGACCAGCAGAGCTCTTGAGGCCAGGAAGCTGAAAATAGACCGTGTAATTGAGGCACTCAAGGCTGAGGAAGCTGCTGAAATGGCTGAAGGTGAGCTAGATGGACAAGAAGGAAAGGAGGCTAGTGAGTCTGAGGATGGTTCTGAGGATGTGATGGAGGACTCTGATGAAAGTTCTTCAATCTGATTTCTGATGTTTTTCTTATGATTTTTTTTGATGTACTTTTGGGGTTTCTTTGATGTTCTTTTTGGGCAAGGCCCTGAATTTCTAGCACCTGTGTGTGCTCTATGGTCTGTAATAACTGCACACTGATATTCTCTATGCTCTGGTACACTATGATTTCCTATTCATGATGTTTGTCTAAATTGTGGCTAAAAAGGGGGAGTAGTGTGTGTGTGTGTGACAAGTGTGTGGTCAGATGTGTGACAAGTGTGTGGTCAGATGTTCTCACATCTGGTGACTGTTGACTGTTTTTGTGCTAGTATCCGTATGCTCGTATTGAGGGGGAGTGTGAGTAATATGCATGTACTAAGGGGGAGTAGTAAATATTCTGGTATGTGTATGCATGAATTCAGGGGGAGTGTGAGTGAAATTATCTCTTGATCGCCTGAATGTATTTGATGACAAATGTTGTGCCAAGTGTTACGGCACCTGACTATTGAGTCCACTATCCACTATGACTGAGAATTTATTTTTCTCAGATGTTTATGGGAATTTATTTTTCCCTGTTGTTCTTATGTTGAAGAAATGCGCGTTAAACTATTAGGAGTTTATTTCTCCTACTTCTTAGCATCTACTATTGGGAGTTTATTTCTCCCTTGTGTTGTTCCATGAGGCTAGTTGTGTTTTATTCCGCTGTTGCATTGCCTCTGATGCTACTTGACTTTCTTGGAAGTAGTTTTTATTATGTGTTACCTTCTTTCCTAGTTGTGTGATCATGTTGACTCGAAGGAAAGGTAATACTGTATCTCTCTATATACTGGTCTAATATTGTTTTAGCCAAAATTTGCCAAAGGGGGAGATTGTTGGGTTTTTGTATGATTGGCTACATTTTGCAAAAACATATTTTAGCCAAGTGTTGAGACAAGTGTGCTGACCCCAAGTGTTGTGACAAATGTTGTGAAACTTTGGAACAACACCTGACTCTGTTCTGCGCGCGCCAGCTGGATGTTATTATTTTCTACTCAATCTTTTGAAGATCTGTTTGAAGAATTATATCAAGGTTTCTTACAGAAGAAGGCGCACGTGTTTAATGTGTTTCATAAGGCAGCTAAACCCTAGTTTTATTTTCCAAAAGAATTATATTTTTGGAAAATATATTTTTGCGGTTTCAAAAATATAACTATTGTTTTCAAAAATATATCACTGCTGCCGCAATTCTAGAAGCCCTAATTTTTCTTGAAGCCCAAGTCGTTCTACTACTATAAATACGAAGGCAAGCATATGGTTTCAAGATCTAAAATCGAGTCTTACAAAGCGTGTGTTTTTAGGGATTTTAGAGTGTTAATTGTGAGCCTTTCTTGTGTCTTATTGATGCAAGCTTAGGACCTGAGTGTTATTGAGTTGTAAGTGTGAACTTCTCCTAAGCTTTGAAGTACGGAGATTGTTCTATTGTGTTGTGTGGTTTACTCGCAAGCTTTTAAGCAAGAGTGAATCCTAGTTTCTTAGGAGTGTGTCTCCACCTGTTGTGTTTGTGTAAATTGAATAGCAGCGCTGTCTGTGTTGCTAAGGTGGGAATTGGGACGGGGTCTCATATCTAGGAGTTCCTAGGTAGAAGTGTCATTGGGTAGTGATTAAGTGAGAAGTTGTAAACGGGTGAGTTTAGCTTCGAAGTAATACTGCTGATAGTGGACTTCATTCCTGGATTGGTATCCCCCAGAGTAGGCTTTAGGCTGAACTGGGTTAACAACTCTCGTGTGTTATTTACTTTACTGTTTGTATTGTTTTATGTTATTTGCTCTGTTTATAGACAAGTGTTGGCGCACCAGTGACAACATCTGTCTACAACAGACAAGTGTTGCTACACCTTGAGCAACACCTGTCCACTGTGTGCCAGGAATTTCACTCCAGATGATTAATCTTTGGTGCATGGTTGAGGGAACAGCTCCAACACCATGTATCCATTCTCTACCTAACAACAGATTGTAATTAGGTTTGGCAGCTATGACCATAAACAAGGTCTTTCGAACTGTACTACCAACACAAACTTCCAATTGCACTGCCCCCAGGGAATGACCAGTTTTTCCTTCATAGTTGGCCAACACCACATTGTGGGAATGAAGGTCTGTGTCATAGAGACCTAATTTCTTCAACATGAAGTGAGGCATGATATTCACCACAGCTCCTCCATCCACTAAGACTTTATTGATTCCCACATTATTGACTTTTGCTCTAATGAACAAAGCCTTCAAATGGTTCTGCATTCCCAGATCTGGCTTTTCGAAGACAGCTTTTTGCTCTTCGACACAACCATTCTGCATGACATAGTAACACATTGGCTTGTGATCAGCCAAATTAAGGGCTTCGAAGTCCTCTTCCAGCTCATTGACCTCAGTAGGTATATCATATTCCAGTGGCAGAATAGACACCACATTGACCATGACATCAAAATCAGACCTCTCATCCAGGAGATCATCATCCTCCATGTCATCCTCATCTTCTGCCCCTCCTTGGGCGTTTTCAGCTATTGGCTCTTCCAATATTATGGAGAGCCTCTCCTTTATTGGCCTCTTAGCCATTTCAACCTTTTCAGCCTTCTGGGTTGCAACAGCCTTGCCCCCAGCCTCAGCCTCTTTTGCTGTCAACTTTTGTTTCCTCTGAAACCTTCGCCACTGAGTGCGGGTCATAGGATTTTTTCCCTTATAGTTATTCCTGTAAGAGTATTTGTTGACTTCAGTGGCAGCATTCACTGTTTCCTTCCCAGCTACCACTTTTGAACCCTTGGGTTCAGCTACAATGTTCACGTTAACATTGCTAGAGCTTCCATTTTCCATCATCCTTCGATTGAAAGTGACGTACTGTCCACTCACCCATTGGTTAACAGGTGCTCTCCCAGATGGTTTGAAAGTGTTTTGGGGGCCTAGCCTTTGCTGGATCGAAAGGCCCTTGGTAATAGGCTTTCCCCAACTGGCTCCTTTGTAAGGCCAAGCTTTTTGATTTGGCCTAGATTTTGGCCATTTTCTCTTGTTTTCAGCATAAGGTACAACACTTTGAAGGCCTGCAGTAGCCTCTTTGTCGCACACAGCACTGCATCTAGGGCAAAGCATCACTTCAGCATTCTTCAGCTTGCACCTATTTAGGAAGTCCACCAATTCTTCCTCAGCATTGGGGTACACCTCACGTACCCTCTTTTCATACTCCTCTTCAGGCACAGCCTTGATTGGAGCAGCAGCATCTATCACTTCAACCATGTTGCAGTCATAGACTTCGACATAGGTAGCGTCCGCAGGTGGCAAAGGGTCTGAATCTACCTTCATTGGAGGCTTTGCCTTATCAGCATACTTCAGCCTTCCTTCATTCAGCGCTTTTTGCACCAAATCCCTGAAAACAACACATTGATAAGTTTTATGTCCCAAATAATTATGAAACTTACAATAACCTCTTTTCTTTCTTTGTTCTATTGGTGGTATTTTCATATCTTTTGGCACAATAATTTGGCCGTCAGTTACCAATAAATCAAAAATTTCATCACATTTAGTAATGTCGAAAGTATAAGTCTTCGTAACAAACTTATCATTTTTTGGTTCGATAGGATTTTTTCCATTCGACGGCCTCAACAATTTGCAAGTGTAAGGAGGCCCAGGCTTTAATTCAGCCACATTAATATCACTATCGTTGAAATCTAAGTATTCATCACTCAATTCATAATCAATTTCGTTATCATAGGAATCAACGAAACCTATTTCTTTCTTTTTCTGAAACTTAGAATTTCTAACTTTTTCAGCTTTTAACCTTTCGATTTGTCTCACTCTGTCAGCCAGCTGTGACATGTCTCGAAGGTATTGGGTATCCAATTTCTTTCGAATTGAATAGTCTAACCCACCAGCAGCCATTTCCACTAGCTCGTGTTCAGGCACTTGAGTAAAGCACCTGGACTTCAGCAAACGAAACCTATTTAGATAGTCATCAATTGACTCTTGGCTTTTTCTTTTTACACTGGCTAACTCTTTCAGACTTATCTTGGTTTGGCCCATATAAAATTGCTCATGGAAAGTCCTTTCCAATTGGGCCCAACTATGAATCGAATTGGGAGGCAAAGTTGTAAACCAAGTAAATGCATTCTTGGTAAGCGAATTAGGAAAATATTTCATTCGCAAATTTTCATTATTCGCCAAATTCCCAGACTCAGCTAGATACCTAGCAATATGTTCTACGGTTGACTCACTAGTGTCCCCGGCAAACTTAGTATATTTTGGGACTTTCCAACCTCTTGGTAACTCGGTTTGCAGCACATATTCAGTGAAGGCAGAGACAAAGTTTGGCCTTCGACAACCCGTGTTTAGGCCGTTTTGGGCCAAAATCGTTTCGACCATGTTAGCCAAATTGTGTTGGCCAAGCAAGTTATTGTTTTGCACCTCTCGCACTACCTCGTCAGGATCCTGGTTCCTCCTAACCATTACCACTGGGGGGTTCTGATGTACCACTTGTGGATTTGGGTTAATAACAGGAGGGTTTTGATTTACTACTTGAGGCATTTGATTAACCTCGTGAGGATAATAGGTTTCCTCTTGTACGACTGGCGTAGGTGTTGGGTTAGGAACCGTTTCAGTAGCCACATAAGTTGGCCTTTGCTGCACTGGAGTCGAAGACATCGCAGGTAATATTACTTGTGGAGTAATGGGATTTACTCTAGGAGGTGGTGGAGGTGTCCCAAAAAAATCTGCAATTCGACTCATTTGAAATGCCAACATTTGATAACTCTCGTTGGTATTCTGAATTAATGGATTAAACACAGTACCAATTTGTTGTGTTAAGAGATTAACCATTTCATGGTTACTCTCATCCATTTGCTGTCTCAAAGACAACACAGATGCAGTCGTTAAGGGTGTGGAAGTTACCCTTGACGAAGTATACCTATCAGATTCGAAACTTGGCATCCCTAAACCAAGTGTAGGGGGAGGCCCATACATAAAACTCTGACCTGATGGTGGTTTCGAACGTCCAAAACCGGCAGTCACGGACGGAATTGCCATAGTTGGTATTGGCAAAGTTGGAATAACATCATGCACAGTCGAAATGGTTGGACTGGAGAATATTGGAACATTCACCAACTCAGATGTTACTAAACTTTGTGGAGGTGGATCGACTCCACCACTCGAACTTGCTTCGCTACTCATCGCACTAGAATTTGGAGTTTTACTAGGATTAGATCTCTGAGTAGTTTTAACCATAACCTAACTTATCATCAGTTATATGCAAGTAACAAGTTTTAATTCCACAACATAAAAATAAACACCACTTTAACAAACACAAAACCCGTCCCACTGGGCGTGCCAATTTGTTTACGTTGGAATTTGGTAAACAACCGCTAGTTTAAGTGTTTAAACTCGCGAGATCAACTAGTAAATCTCAGGACAATTTTGTGTTTATTCGTTGTAAGAAAACTGTTTGAATGATCGTTTTAATAAGGAAATAAACACTTAGGAATTAAAATGTTTTAAAGCATACAAGAGAAACTAATTCGAATCGCCTCGAAGTAGCGGTTTCTCAAGCAAGTATCTGAATTTAAACTTGGAGAAGATTACTGGAAACAAATTGCATTGAATGAAAAAACAATTACAAATAAAGATGGTTCACAAAACATACATTGCTCTTCTGAATTCCGTTCGTTCGATCGCTGAGTACTTAGAATTTTAGAGAGAGTGTTTGTATAAAATTTTGTGACCCCTGTTCTGAATGAAAAACTACTATAAATACTACTACAAAGTGGTAACTGTTTCTCGATCATCTGGACGCTCCTCCATTTGCCACGTCGACCACGTTCTCCATTTTCATCTTCCATTCCTTCAGCGCGCGCCAATGCCTTTTGGGCCGCTCGTTGCTTCGTCTTTGGGCTTGGCCCAACTCTCTATCAGTTTGATTTCGTGCTTTCGATAGCCTTCTGACAAAACCAAAATTGGACGCGTTGTCCATATCTCTCGAAGCGCCTTTTGGCTTCGACCCAGTTGGCTTTCGACGCCAACTTTGAAAGTTTTATTTTAACAATATCACTTCCAAATAAATATTGGACCCGCCAATTATATTTAATTGATAAATACCAAATTTATATCCAACAGTGGTTATCCATATAGATTTACTTGTAGATCCGGGAGCATGAATGTTTCAGTTACTTTTATTTTGTCATATTTATATGCACTTTTATGTTGTCGTTTTATGTTATTAACTTAAATGCTTAAATATTGTTTGTAGATTCACCTTTTTCAGTTTGTGACAATCTCGAATTTTTAATGATGTATGTATTTTTCAATTTGAATGAATGAAAATCTTTTTTAGTAAAAGATAAATAAATTGAACAAACTAGTTTATTTATTTTTTTACATGTCTACATTTTTTATTATGTTTTTTTGTTTTCACCGTCAGTTTAATCCGGTTCGGGGAGTCGGTTCTGACATCAAGTGGTTTCAACTCCCTCCCATTGCAGTTGCAGGGGTCCTCCCTGTTAAGTTCAGCATCAATCACTACCGAAACAAGGATTGGTTTTTTTTTTTTTTTTTTTACAATTATTTATTTATTTTTGTACTAAGTCTACATTTTTTATTTATTTTTTTAACATGTCTACATTTTTATTATGTTGACCTCAATAATTTTGTTCCCTTTTGCACTCTTTCTCCCCCTTAGACCAAAATTCACATTCTTCTCCTTCAAATCCTTAAACTCTTAACTTGATCCAATTCCACCCACACATTCACATTTCTCACTTTTCATAACGCAATCACTTTCTCAACTCCAACATTTATTATTATTCCACATTTTTTCTTCGATTCCAAAAAACAATTGTAAAAAAAAAAACCATTTTCCCCTTTCTCATTCATCAATTACAGTTTCATCGGATTCCCCGAATTTTGTTCCTGTAAGTAAAGTTCGAATCTTTACCTTGTTTTATTCCTACCCAGAATTTTAATTTCTCTTATTTCGTTTCAATTTGTTGATAAAAAAATGCTATTTTTTCTTGTATATGTAGTTGTGGATTTCAATTATGGAAAAATTAGGAGATGGGATTTTTCCAGATGAGGTTGTTATGCAGATTCTTGCAAGATTACCAGTGAAATCGCTTTTTAGGAGCAAAACTGTGTGCAAATTATGGTATAAGTTGACTTTCGATAAGTATTTTATTCAATTATACAATGATGTTTCTAGGAAGAATCCTATGATACTTGTTGAGATTTCAGATTCATTGTTAGAGTGCAAATCTAGCTTAATTTGTGTTGATAATTTAAGGGGTGTCTTTGAATTTTCGCTGAATTTCTTGAATGATAGAGTTAAGGTTCGCGCGTCGTGTAATGGATTATTGTGTTGTTCTAGTATTCCTGATATGGGTGTGTACTATGTTTGTAATCCGGTTACTCGAGAGTTTAGGTTGCTTCCTAAGAGTAGGGAGAGGCCGGTGACTCGGTTTTATCCTGATGGTGAAGCTACCTTGGTTGGGTTGGCTTGTGATCCGGCTTTTCAGAAGTTTAATGTTGTTCTTGCTGGTAGTCATCGTACTTTTGGGCATAGGCCGGATGGGAAATTCATATGTTTGGTGTTTGATTCGGAGTTGAATAAGTGGAGGAAGTTGATTTCTTTTCAAGATGAACATTTTACTCATATGAATAAGAATCAAGTTGTTTTCGTCAATAATGCTTTGCATTGGTTGACTGTTAGCTCGAGTTATATACTCGTGCTTGATTTAAGTTGCGATATTTGGAAGAAGATGTCGTTGCCGTACGACCCGATTTATGGAGTGGGAAATAGGACTTATCTATTGGAGTTAGATGGTTGTCTTTCTGTTATTCAAATTTCGGAAGCGTGGATGATTATATGGGTGCTAAAAGACTACTGGAAAGATGAATGGTCTGTCGTGGATAAGGTGAGTCTAAGGTGTATCAGAGGAATGGTGCCGGGGATTTTCCCGATCAGTCAGACAAGTGAATATGTTTTCTTGGCAACTCATAAGCAGGTTTTGGTGTATCATCGCAGGAGCCAAGTTTGGAAAGAAATGTACTCTGTGAAGTATAGCTCAACACTCCCATTATGGTTTTCAGCACATGCGTATCGCAGCACAATGTTCTCGTGTAACTGAGGCACGCTGTGTTGGTTGGTGACTACATTAGATAACTTTTTGTACATGTATTTTTAGTTGCAAGTATTTTAAATTCATTTAGCAACTGTTATCTGCTGAAAATAATCATGTTTCGGTACAGTATCTATTTCGAAACGTTGATATTGGCTTTTCCATTGTAATAACTGTGGTGTGGTTTCTTTAAATAATATTTCTTGTACATATATATATTTGTAATTGCCATTTGCAATTATCTATAGTTTGCTTTTTCTGGTGGTGCATAACAGCATTGAGTACTGCTTCTTTTTGTTGGTGGATATCTATCTCATGCTTGTGTTATTGTTTGCTGCATCTGCAATATGAATCCCACCCATGTTGCAGTTTTTTACAACATAGTAACATCATTCAATTTGAGACTATTGATGCTAATCCAATGTGAATAAATATGAACTTTCTTTGGATTCAATAAGAGATTGGATTTGATACCACAATAAAGCTTAATAACTTGTGTATCAATGGATCAAACCCCACCCACACATATTGAGGTATGTTTGGTTTGCAGCATTGTAAACACTTATTTGATGATCAGTCAGTCACATTACCATGTAAGTGGAATCACAATTCACAACTATACAAAAAACACAAATGCAGAGATAGATAGAGATGGAGTGAGAGTAAAAAGCTGAAGAGAGATGAGTTTTAATAGTACAAATTAAAACTAGAGTGTCTACTAAAATCTTCACATGAGAGAATCCATTTCTGGCAAGGCCTTTGTTGCATAGGTGCGGGTACGGTATCCGGTACGTGGTACGGCATTTTAAAAAAAACTAAGGTACGAGTACGTTCGTATAATTTTTTTTAATATAGTTATATAGTTAAAATAATAAAATTATATTCTTAAAACAAATAATTAAACATAAAAAATAGCAATCTTTAAAAATAGTTATATTGTGGTTTACACGTTTAGAAAATTAGGAGTAGTAGTAAAACTATGCGGCTCTACTTTTAAAAATAAATAAAAAGGGAAGGAGACTGAATCGATTCTAATTTTAAACTAAAGTGAATCTTTATTAAGAAATAAAAAATAAAGAAAGAATGGGATTGAAAAGTGTTGCATAAAAAAAATGAGAATAGTTTTTGATGAAATATGTACCACGTGTGTACCCTGAGAGTACCACACACGTACCCCGAAAGTCCTATGCGTGTACCCACATGAAAAGAAAAAAAAACTAAGTACTTTACGTACCATGAGAGTATCATACGCGTAACGATACCCGGTACTGGTACTCTGTCTAACACGGAGTACCCGCGCAACATAGGGCAAGGCTGACTCAACATATTTTGAGGCTTAAGGTGAATTATTAAAAACAATGAGGCACTTTGAAGGTAAAACAAGAAGAAAAATCAATTTTATTAGTTTCGTTTTGGATCTATAATTACTTGTTCCACTAAAATCTCTCTCTTAAGTGTACTTTGGTTAATCAAGTTGATCTCTTTCCGTTAATTGTTAGAGCACCATTATCCCAAAACTCGATATTAGTTCTTTAAGTGGGTCTCATTTCATTCTTTATATTATTTTACACTTCTCAATTATTTAAACAATTCAACTACATTTCTCAAATATTCATACAACTTATTAAAAACTCTTAAATGGGTCTCATTAGGTTCCACATGTTTTACTCATTTATATTTTACAATAATATATAAAAATGTATTTGAATTAATTTTTTTTGATGAATTTGAAACAAAGTAAAATTAAAAACATATAAAAATATATTAAATAACACAATACATGATACAAATAACTTAATTATAAAAAAATACATTAAAAGAAATTCATAAACATAAAAATAAAATACATGAAAAAAGATAGATTTAAAATATTTTTCAATTGTTGTTGTCGTGCCCAAAACGTTCGCATATATGTTCTATCAAGTCTTGTTGAAGTTGTCGATGAATTTGCTTATCGCGAACATCAAATCTTCTACGCAGGAACTCTTGAAAATCAATATTAGAATTATTCGGTGGTGCACTCGAGTCACTGCCTTGTAGTTGATCATGAGAATAATCAAAATTGCCACCGTATGTGGCGTGTTCATCTTCAACAATCATGTTGTGTAGTATGATGCATGTATCCATTATACGCTTAAGTACATATTTTAATGGCTAGTTAAATAACGATTAATTATGAGAATCTAAAAAATATTCAAAATACATAATCATATCAATTAAGTCCATATTTTTTTGAAATTATGTCGCACAACATTTCATGCGCTTGTAGTTGTCTTTTATTCATATTCGATGTATCCTTTGAGAGTATTTACAAATCATTGATCTTCAACCTTTCCCTCTCCATCTCAAGTCTTTCTTCCTCAAGACGTGTCCAATTACATGAAAACTCCGATATTATGCCAACTTTTTTTTTTTTTGAAGTCATCTTGCAAATCATCAATTTTTTCCAAAGGCATAGACTTTTCCACAAGCTTTTCTTTCTCCTTCCTTTTGGCCGCCTTTTGAACCATTGGACTGAAGGAAAATTGCATTTAAAAACAGAGTAAAAACGCAGCGGAAATTTAAGATTTTCCTTCGGTGGATCCTTGCGAATGGACATGATCAGGGTTTCGATTATTACCTTTGAAGAACAATTCCTCGATTCTGAATTGATCACAAGAACCGCACGATCGCAGTACCTCTAGCCGGTCCACACGAACAGTTTCCGTTCACCTCTTAGTGCTAGCTTCAAGACGACGGTAGAGGGAGATTTAGTGCGGTTAGGGTTTTAGAGAATTTTAGGGTTACTCTAAAATTCAGATTATGTGTGTAACACTTGACTAAATTACATAAGGCTCTATTTATAGAGCTTATTATGTTGTCTTCAGGCCAAAGTGGTTATTGGACTTCATAAGCCCAATAACCTACTGTAATTAATCGCACCCCACTAATAAGTCATACTTATTTCTCCCGTCATTAACTGTCCTTATGTGTGTGACCCTGTAGGTTCCTATGACGTTGGCAATAATATTAATCTCAATATTATAAACAGTGAGCGGTATCTAGCAACACATCACTGCTACCCAAGTCACAAGAATGTCACGTGATCTGACAAACCTTTCCGTGATAAAACTCGTGTGTATAATTACCCTTTTACCCTTATGTCTATATTGAACACAAGGCATAGTACGTCACCCTTGTTAAGTTCAATATTGGGCCCATAGACATATCTCCCGTTATGTAGGAGGGGTAAATTCCATCTAGGTCACTCATGTCCCTCAGCATGATTCGTGGAATACCCATCAACCAACCTTATAGTCATCCTGTTACGGATAACTTTGAATGGCGACAAAGTACTACACTCCTACACCTAGGGAACATAGTGGTTTCAGGTCGAAGGGTGGAATACACCACTTATCACTATGAGAATATCTTATGACATTTCATAACATACTATGTAGTATTCTCATGGTGGGTCAATCCGATATAAATATTACTCTTAATATTTATATCTATGTGAAGACTTGATAACTCTTTATCTATGATCCGTGAGATGTGATCATCAGTCTATCAACATAATAGTCTCTACGTTTTGATGTTATCCCAATTCACATTAAAGCTCGACTACGGATGTTTTAAGAATAGTGTTCTCATGTGTAATGGATTCTCACGATTAAGTCACACTTAACGTTCCATTCAATGAACTTACTATTCTAGGGACTCTATTATTATTTAACACATAAACATAATAAGGAAAAGCCTTTATTTAATAAGTAAATTATCCAATACAAGTATCATGCAATTATAAATAATTGGCCTCTAGGGCTTACACCAACAATCTCCCACTAGCACTAGAGCCAATCAGGCATACTCCTAATACCTATGCCCCTAGTGTGGCCCTCATGCTTCGGCTGAGCAAGAGGCTTTGTAAGTGGATCAGCAGCATTGTCAAGTGTTGGTACTCTGCATATTTTCACATCTCCTCTATCAATTATCTCTCGAATAAGATGATAGCGCCTGAGTATGTGTTTGGACTTTTGGTGAGATCTAGGCTCCTTAGCTTGTGCGATTGCACCATTGTTGTCACAAAATAATTCAATGGGATCCACAATGCTAGGGAATATGCCAAGTTCAGTAATGAACTTCTTTATCCAAACAGCTTCCTTTGCTGCATTTGATGCAGCGATGTACTCAGCTTCGGTTGTAGAATCAGCAACTGTATCTTGCTTTGAACTCTTCCAGCTCACAGCGCCACCATTTATGCAAAACACATAGCCTGATTGCGACCTAAAGTCATCCCTATCTGTTTGGAAGCTAGCATCAGTGTAACCAATTACATTTAGCTCTTCTTGGCCTCCATATATTAGGAATGAGTCTTTAGTCCTCCTTAAGTATTTAAGGATGTTCTTGACAGCCACCCAGTGAGCCTCACCAGGATCAGACTGATAACGGCTTGTTGCGCTTAAGGCATATGAAACATCTGGTCGAGTACATATCATGGCATACATGATAGATCCTATAGCCGATGCATAAGGGATCTTACTCATGCGGTCCCTTTCTTCCTTAGATGAAGGAGACTGTGTCTTTGAAAGACACAGGCCATGTTGCATAGGAATGAATCCTTTCTTGGAATCATGCATATTAAAGCGTCTTAACACTTTATCTATGTATGTACTCTGGCTTAGGCCAAGCAGTTTTTGTGATCTATCTCTATAGATTCTTATTCCTAATATATAGGCTGCTTCACCCAGATCTTTCATAGAAAAGCAATTCCCTAACCAAGTTTTAATTTGTTGCAAGGTAGGGATGTCGTTTCCTATCAGTAATATGTCATCTACATATAATACTAGGAATGCGACTATGCTCCCACTAACCTTCTTGTAAACACAAGGCTCATCTTCATTTTGAATGAATCCGTACTGTTTTACAGTTTCATCAAAACGAAGATTCCAACTTCTGGAAGCTTGCTTCAATCCGTAGATTGATCGCTGTAATTTGCATATCCTTTTGGCTTCTCCTGGAATGCAAAAGCCTTCAGGTTGTGTCATATACACATCCTCAAGGAGACTCCCATTGAGGAAGGCAGTTTTTACATCCATCTGCCAGATTTCATAATCATAGTATGCAGCGATGGCAAGTAAGATCCGAATGGATTTGATCATCGCAACTGGTGAAAAAGTTTCATCATAGTCTACCCCATGAATTTGTTTGAAACCTTTAGCAACCAATCGCGCTTTGTAGGTCTGTACCTTTCCATCCATGTCAGTCTTCTTCTTGAAGACCCACTTGCATCCTATGGGTTTAATCCCATCAGGAGCTTCCACCAAGTTCCAAACTTGATTTGTGTACATGGAATCCATTTCAGATTTCATGGCTTCAAGCCACTTCTCAGATTCAGGGCCAGTAATGGCCTCTTGGTAAGTCACAGGCTCATCTTGATCCATGAGTAATACATCACCTTGTTCCGATATGAGATATCCATATCTTTCAGGTTCTTGACGTATCCTGTTGGACCTACGTGGTTCTTGTGTTACATGAGCAGGGTTCTCTGTCACAACATCTTGTGCATCCTGCTCTTGTTCCTCCATTGGTGTGTCACTACTTTGTGGATCGTGAATTTCTTCAAGATCTACTTTCCTCCCACTGATTCCTTTGGAAATAAAATCCTTTTCTAGGAATACTCCTGTTCGAGCGACAAACACTTTGCCCTCAGAAGGATTGTAGAAGTGATATCCTTTTGTCTCTTTTGGATATCCCACAAAGAAGCACTTGTCAGATTTAGGTTCAAGTTTAGTAGAAATTTGACGTTTTACATAAACTTCGCAACCCCAAATCTTTAAGTAAGACATATGTGGTTTCTTGCCACTCCATATCTCATATGGTGTCTTTTCAACCGTTTTAGAAGGAACACGGTTAAGTGTATAAGCTGCTGTTAATAGAGCATATCCCCAAAAGGAGTTTGGAAGATCAGCGTGACTCATCATAGACCGCACCATGTCCAACAAGGTTCGGTTTCTTCTCTCAGACACACCATTCCATTGCGGTGTTCCAGGAGGAGTGAGTTGGGATAAGATCCCACACTCTTTTAGATAGTCATCAAATTCTAGGCTTAAATACTCACCTCCTCGATCTGATCGAAGGATTTTGATTTTCTTTCCTAGTTGGTTTTGTACTTCATTTTTAAATTCTTTGAACTTTTCAAAGGATTCCGACTTATGCTTCATTAGGTATACATACCCATATCTGCTGTAGTCATCAGTGAATGTGATGAAGTACTGAAAACCTCCTCTAGCATGTGTGTTCAATGGTCCACATACATCAGTATGTATGAGAGCCAAGAGATCATTTGCCCTTTCACCTTTACCAGTGAATGGGGTCTTTGTCATTTTTCCCAATAAGCAAGATCTGCATGTTTCAAAAGATTCATAATCAAATGAATCCAAGAGCCCATCTTTATGGAGCTTGGAAATGCGTTTCTCATTTATATGGCCTAAACGACAGTGCCAAAGGTATGTAGGATTTAACTCATTAGGTTTAATCCTTTTCGTATCAATGTTATAAATTGGCATTTCAAGATCAAGAATATATAATCCATTACTCATTTGAGCTGTGGCATAAAAGATATCATTTAAATAAATGGAGCAACAATTGTTCTTTATTATAAATGAAAAGCCAAGTTTATCCAAACAAGAAACAGAAATAATATTCCTGCTAATGGCAGGTACATAAAAACAGTTCTCTAACTGTATTATTAAACCAGATGGTAAAGTCAAATTAAAAACTCCTACAGCTAATGCGGCAACTCTTGCTCCATTTCCCACTCGTAGGTCGACTTCACCTTTAGCCAATCCTCTACTCCTTTGCAGCCCCTGCACATTAGTACAAATGTGAGAACCACATCCGGTATCTAATACCCATGTAGAAGAAGTAGATAAATTAATTTCAATAACAAAGATACCTGCTGAATTGGAGCTCTCTACTCCATTCTTTTTATCTTCCAGGTATTTTGGGCAGTTCCTCTTCCAATGTCCAGTCTTGTTACAGTGGAAGCACCTACCCTCCTTTGCAACTCCCCCAGTGGGCTTCAAAGCTTTAGGGGTAGGTTTGGGTTTGGCAACTTCCTTGCCCTTCCCTTTACCTCCCTTCCCTTTGTTGCCCTTCCCTTTGTTTCCATTGCCAATCATAAGAACATGGTTGGATTTCCCTTTTGTTTTCATGTTCTGCTCAGCCTGCCTCAACATGCCCAGCAGTTGTGGCAAAGTCTTTTCCATGTCCGACATGGTGAAGTTCAGAACAAACTGATTAAAACTCTCCGGCAACGATTGCAGGATCAGATCAGTTGCAAGCTCATTTCCAAGTGGAAATCCCAATTTTTCTAAGTTCCCCACGTACCCAATCATCTTGAGCACATGTGGACTTACTAGAGATCCCTCAGATAGCTTAGCTGAAAACAGGGCTTTGGAAACCTCAAACCTTTCAATCCTGGCTTGCTCTTGGTAGAGCGTCTTCAAGTGTTCGATCATATCGAACGCATTCATGTCCTCATGTTGCTTCTGAAGCTCAGAGGTCATGGTAGCCAGCATTAGGCACTTTGCATCCATGGCATCATCAAGACGCTTCTGATAAGCATCCCTTTGAGCCTTAGGGGCATTAGCCGCAGGTTCATCCTCAGGGTTAGGTTGGGGTTCCTCAATAGCATACAGCTTTTTCTCGTGCATGAGGACTATCCTCAAGTTACGATGCCAATCAAGAAAATTTGTCCCAGACAATTTCTCTTTGTCAAGAATGCTTCGCAAAATGTTGTTCGAAGTATTGGTGTTTGACATGGTGATCTACAATTGTAAAAGTGAAAATATAAGTATTTGAACAATTTTAATACACATTTAATTAGGCCTTTAATTAAACATGTGCTCCCACTATTTTACTCAAAACAAATGACCCTCGACATTTGATTCGGAAAATCCCGTTGGAAGATTTTCTAGTGAGAATGAGATCCATATTTCACTTCGTTTTAAGTCAGCGTTGGGCTGATTACACAAAACTTAGTTATTTAGGTAGGAAACTCCTTTCCAATTGTATCTCATACAACTCTCATATCCTTTCTATTGGGCGAATAACACTTATTCTAATCCATCACATGGAATAACCCAATACTTGCTTCTAAAGTTATATAATCTTATTATATTCTCTTTAGTTAAGTTAGACCCATTAAATAGCGATCGGATAAATAAATTACCTCACCGCAACTTATCAATATTGACTATGCACTTCGCGTTGGCAAAACCTACATTTGTCGATATTGATCTTGAAGGGCGCTATTCGTTGGAAAGCAATAAAACTTAATATTAATTCCTTTGAGGGCTTTTATAATTAATTTGATCTCACCTTACCACGGCTTACATACAATGACGTCACTCCATACATAACATGCATCAACATACATAATATAATAAAATGATATGGTTATGGCCCCTAGCGTGATTGTTCCCTCAAGCCAATGAGAGAACCTATGCTATATCTAACAAAAACCTATACTTCTCCAAGATAGATCTTCATTGCTGTCCTTCCTGTCCTATTTGCTAATCTTATATTACATCACTACAAGAAACTCGTGTTCATACGAGGGAGTGAGATGAGAAAAGAAATTACATCAAGAAAATATAAGAAAGGCACGACACGCAGGCCGTATTTAAATCCCAAATAAAACGAAAAGAAGAACTAAGGCCATAACCATTCATCATGCAACTTTAATAACAATAAACACACAATTTATTATTATTACATTAGTCCAATTAATAAAACACCATGATTGATCACCTTACGCAGAGTTAGCCGGGGGTTCCGCACCAACACTTGATGCTTCAGATTTAGCCGGGGGTTCCGCACCAACAATTAATAAATTTCGATGAACACTTCATCATTGAATCCTAATCGCACCAACACTTGATGCTTCAGATATAAACCCTAGCCATACTCTGCTTTTACAAAATTAATACAGTAATCATTCATCAAAACGTTTCAGGATTTTGTTCACCATAAACGATTGGATATATGATGCTTCACCAGTTATCGGTTCCGAAGCTCACGCTCACAATCATCCATGCTCACGACAATCACTTAAAACTTTCAATGAACAATATGTTCTGTTTATATATAACAACACAACACTTGTATTGTTATAAACCCTAATACAACCGCCATTCATCAAAACGTTTCAGGACTGCTAGTTCTAGATGAACGATTGGATATATGATGCTTCACCATAAACGGTTCCGAAGCTCACGCTCACAATCATCCAAATTAAACGCCAATCACTTAAACATTCGAATGAATGACACGATCAATGTATCACATACACCGATGCGCCGTATCAGAAATATATATCACATATATATTTTAAAACCGATCAATCAAATTTTATTAATCCTTGTTATTATTATTAATACCGATTCAAAACCATATTAATAAAACAGTAATAAACAACAAACCGATTCATGGTTTCACAAGTGGCTCTGATACCACTGAAGGAAAATTGCATTTAAAAACAGAGTAAAAACGCAGCGGAAATTTAAGATTTTCCTTCGGTGGATCCTTGCGAATGGACATGATCAGGGTTTCGATTATTACCTTTGAAGAACAATTCCTCGATTCTGAATTGATCACAAGAACCGCACGATCGCAGTACCTCTAGCCGGTCCACACGAACAGTTTCCGTTCACCTCTTAGTGCTAGCTTCAAGACGACGGTAGAGGGAGATTTAGTGCGGTTAGGGTTTTAGAGAATTTTAGGGTTACTCTAAAATTCAGATTATGTGTGTAACACTTGACTGAATTACATAAGGCTCTATTTATAGAGCTTATTATGTTGTCTTCAGGCCAAAGTGGTTATTGGACTTCATAAGCCCAATAACCTACTGTAATTAATCGCACCCCACTAATAAGTCATACTTATTTCTCCCGTCATTAACTGTCCTTATGTGTGTGACCCTGTAGGTTCCTATGACGTTGGCAATAATATTAATCTCAATATTATAAACAGTGAGCGGTATCTAGCAACACATCACTGCTACCCAAGTCACAAGAATGTCACGTGATCTGACAAACCTTTCCGTGATAAAACTCGTGTGTATAATTACCCTTTTACCCTTATGTCTATATTGAACACAAGGCATAGTACGTCACCCTTGTTAAGTTCAATATTGGGCCCATAGACATATCTCCCGTTATGTAGGAGGGGTAAATTCCATCTAGGTCACTCATGTCCCTCAGCATGATTCGTGGAATACCCATCAACCAACCTTATAGTCATCCTGTTACGGATAACTTTGAATGGCGACAAAGTACTACACTCCTACACCTAGGGAACATAGTGGTTTCAGGTCGAAGGGTGGAATACACCACTTATCACTATGAGAATATCTTATGACATTTCATAACATACTATGTAGTATTCTCATGGTGGGTCAATCCGATATAAATATTACTCTTAATATTTATATCTATGTGAAGACTTGATAACTCTTTATCTATGATCCGTGAGATGTGATCATCAGTCTATCAACATAATAGTCTCTACGTTTTGATGTTATCCCAATTCACATTAAAGCTCGACTACGGATGTTTTAAGAATAGTGTTCTCATGTGTAATGGATTCTCACGATTAAGTCACACTTAACGTTCCATTCAATGAACTTACTATTCTAGGGACTCTATTATTATTTAACACATAAACATAATAAGGAAAAGCCTTTATTTAATAAGTAAATTATCCAATACAAGTATCATGCAATTATAAATAATTGGCCTCTAGGGCTTACACCAACATGGACGACGTAACAAAGTAGGTGATGGTGGATTATATTTGCTGCGCATTGGTGTCTGAGGGTTAGAAGATGATGAATATGCTCCTGAAGCTGAATTCTTCGTTCGTTTTGTAGAAGGTTCTGTTTCACCCCCAAGCCATTTGTCTTCATCCTTCAATAGTCTCCATGCATCTTCAAATATGAATTTTTCATGTTCATCTTGGTAATATATTTGTTTTGTAGCTGAAATAATTTCGCTCTCACAGCTCCCGCTTTTTTGTGTAGTCACAGTTTGTTTGTAGCACCCAACAAATTTTTGAACTGCATGATTTATTCTGTGACATCGACCTTTTAGTGCCATTGGTTTTCTTTCTATATACTTTTTGTCGCGATACTTGTTATAAGCTTCACCAATCCTCTTCCAAAAACTTTCTCCTTTTTGATCAATCCCAATAATTGCATTCTTTGAACTGTTTAGCCATGACTGAATGAGAACTTCATCTTCCTTTGGTTGGAATCTTGTTTTTGGCGTTTTAACAACCGTTGATCCAACTTTTTCACCAAGGTTAATAGTTTCCAACCCACCTTGAGTGCAAAACTGTGGTGTTTCAGGCACTTGATCATTTGATTGCATGCCACTACTACTCATTTGAATCCCATGAAGCATAGTGAGGTTAGTTAATTGATATGGATAATTTTCAAAGTGTGGGTTAATTTGTAAATTTGGAATAAAAGGAGAATTTTGAAAATTCCGGTTAAAAGTTGGATTTGGGTTAAAAGGTGCATTTCCAAAGTATGGGTTTTGTTGATTTGGGATATGAGAAGAGTTGCCACTATTTTGTAGATTTGGAATATGAGAAGAATTGCCACTATTTTGTATATAATTTGACCAAGAATTATGGTGATTGGGTTCATTGTCAAATTCAATGTGAAAAAAATAATCTAAAAGAGATAGAATAAATAGTTAAGACTAGATGTGAATGAAAAAAATTAATGAAGTGAGATATCTATTTATACCAAACATGATTCAAATTTTTTAAAATAAAATGGGAGATAGCCGTTGCATTGTAGCCTTCAATATTTAATTAATTCATTTGCACTAGTCATGGCCCATGTGTCAGTTTGTATTGAAGGTGTGAAAACACAAGAAGGGGGGGTTGAATTGTGTTTTAGTCAAGTTTAAAACTTTTTCAAGTTCTTAACTTAACTACAACAGCAGCGGATAAATAACACAATAAAACAAGTTAAGAGAGAGAGAGAGATCACACAAGCAATTTATACTGGTTCCTCTCACAAAACGAGAGTAGTCCAGTCCCCTTGCACTTCCAAGGGATTTCACTATAATCACACAAGATTACACCTGCTCAAGCACACAAGCAAGAGACTTCTCAACAATGCTCAAGCACACAAACTTAAGACTTCACACTTAAGCACACAAGCTTAAGTTTCCTCAAGTAATAGAAAAGTATATGAAAATATACAAATGCTCTTAGAAGAACCTAAAGAGAGCAAATACAAAGAGTACAGAGTATTTGACTAAAGTGCAAAAACACTTGATAAGAGGTTCAGAGCTTGTATACACATAATTCAGAGTTTGTTCAGCGCACGTTCAATCCTTGATAATTGTTATATATATAATGCAGCTGATCCTTCTAGTATATATATCACCAGAAAAGAGTCGTTGCAAAAAGAACCGTTGGAGTTGATAATCTTTTGTCTTCAAGCAGTCTGTCTTGATGTAATTTGTTTGTATCTAAACTGAGTAAGAGTTTCAGATACTTTGACTACTGCAGAGTGGACTTTCCTTATTCAGCTAACAAGTCTGAAGACCCACGTTCTCAAGTGAGGACAGACAAAAACGAGAGTAGCTGACTGATCAGGCTTGAAAGGTCCTTTTCTTCATTGGTAGAAGAGTTGACTTGCAAAGAGAATCTTCACAGCTTTCAAAAAGATCTTCAGAGGTTGATGAAGCTTTAGTCACTCAAGAAGTTCTGAAGACTTCATCATCTGAAGGTTGTAACTTCTGAAGTCCAACATCTTCTGAGCGCTTGCGAACTTCTGAATTCACATCCTCTGAGCTTCACTCAGAGCTTATCTGATGCTTATATCTGCGCACTTAAAATAAATTTTTAGTCCTTCCAATTGTTTATTAATACTTTGTTATCATCAAAACCTTTATAGATTTAGGGGCTAACATTTTTAAATCGATTTTGTTCCAACAATCTCCCCCTTTTTGATGATGACAAACATAAGTATTAATTGACAATTGTTGTTAAATTAACTTATCATGTTTCTCTTAGGTTTATGAGGTTTGCAAGCTCCCCCTAAGATTGATACTCCTTAAAGCCAAAACTTTAAGTTATATCCATGATACTTTAATTTAGTATAAGATTAAGATAATTTGAAATAAAACAAATTTCATATCTTTCTTCAGAGTGAGAGGTTTGCAAGCTCTCCCCCTAAGTCTCATAAGGCTAAGTTAAAATTGCACTCTTAACTTATCCTTACTTATGAAATTTATTTCAGTTTCAACTAACTTAGTCTCCGCATTGAAATACGTAAAACAACTTAAAAGTAACAACTTATAACTTAACGAATAAAAGCGAGATAAAAGTATGGTTTCAGTTTTTTGAAACTTATCACTTATCAATTAATGCGTA
The DNA here is from genome assembly GCF_020283565.1 of Trifolium pratense. Lineage (NCBI taxonomy): Eukaryota > Viridiplantae > Streptophyta > Magnoliopsida > Fabales > Fabaceae > Trifolium > Trifolium pratense. The sequence continues at coordinate 23,274,922 of NC_060063.1, read as the reverse complement.
ACTACTCCCCCTTTTGTCATTATCAAAAAGTAAAAAAAAGATTGATATAACCAAGACAGTCAAAGAAGAAGAGCGGTTGTTACAAAGGTGAATTAATTTCAAAAACAAAAAGCAACGCGCTCAAAGGTTTATAAAAGGTGAACGAGTTAACATGCCTTCTTCACGTAAAAACAAGAATAAACGAGTAAATCAAGAGAGATTAGGAAGAATGAGAAGGTTTAGTTCACGCATTGCAGAGTTTCGGAGAAAGAAAGAAGACGAACAACGCGAAAAAGATGAGAAAGATAAAGAAGACAACAAGAAACCACAAGATGCTGAGATAATAATCATCTCATCAGATTCTGAAGCTGAAGAGAATGAAGATGATGCTGACTATGTTGAGTTCTTGGCTGGCTATGTTCCAGAAGAAGAACAAGAAGAAGAAGAAGAAGAGCAAAACCCAGATCCCATAGAAATTTCATCAGATGATGCTGAGGAGAAATCTGAGATTTCTTCTGAGTATTATCCATCTGATTAGGATTAGGTTGTCTTTTTCTTTTTCTTTTTACCAATGTACTCAACATTGTTAGATCATTAATAAAAAATTTCGTTTTAAAAGCATCTTGTGTTCTTATGTTCTTATTTATCAAAGAAAATTAGCACAAACAAAAAAAAAAAATATAACAAACCACATAACTAGGTGAAAATCCGAAATAAGAAATTTTGCAGACAAAGTAAAGAAAATAGGAATAACAAGTTCAGAAAAAATAATCAAGAAAAACATAAACAAAACAACTTAAAATATAGAAACCAGACAGATAAAATTGTTCAGAAGATAACAAGAAAAGAAAAACAGCTTAAAACAAGTGCATAGAATCCTAGGGTTTCTTAAGGAAAGCTAAGAGTTGGTCAAATTTGTCATTCAGCGATCCCACATTGGAAACTAAACCATCCACCTTGGTTTCCAATGTTTGGTGAGCAGCTCTTTGCCTTTCCAAACCTTCCTGCTGTTCCCTCAGGGCTTCTTGAAAGATCTGCAACTGATCAACAACCACAGGAGCTTGATCTTGAACCAAAGGTGCTTGTTCTTCAACCAAAGGTGCCTTGCCTTTATCAGAGGGTTCACCTTCCTCTGGATAATCAATCATCAGAACATCATCTTGATTCAGTACATCCAGTACATCCTCTTGATGTAGCTCAATTCCCAACTGGGCAACTCTAGCAGCAGCTTCTTCCAGACGTTCCTTCTCAACCCTGTGAGCTTCAAGACTCTGAAAAAGCTTGGAATCAATCCAGCAAACCTTGAAAGCAGATAAACGCTGTTCAGCAACAGCAATGGCTTCAAGTTTGGCACGCTCAAATTCCTCATGACTATAAGAAGTCAATCTCTTCAAATCAGCCCTTGCCAAACTGTCCTTCATAAAGCTTATCACATCCAGATCTCTCTTACCAACAACAGCCTTAATGTCTTCACCTACAGCATCCAAAGCCTTGCAAATCTTGGCCTTAATTCTTGACACCTCTAAATCCACATCAGAGGGACAAACTAAGAACCTGTCCTTTATCTTAGATAATCTAAGTAAGTCATCATGAAGCTGAGTGGATAGATTATCAAAAGGGTTAGATGAAGAGGGTGAGAGATTAGGAATGGTAGAGAAATTTGGTGATTCATTAGCAGGGTTGTTAATAATAACAACTTCTGCCTCTGAAGGCTTGGGGGCACAAGTGTGAATCCGTTCAGGAGAAGCATGTTCAGCACTTGGGTTAGGATTGGGTTCAGGAGATGATTCAGATGATGAGATGTCAGAGGTTGATTCAGGATAAATGTGTTCAGGGGATGGTTCAGGAGATTTGTGTGGAGAGGGTTGTTTTGTGGGAGAGGTTGGTTCAGTGATTGGAATATGTGATTTTGGTTCAGATGATGGAATGGTAGGTGTTTCTTTTTGTGATTGAGGTTGAGGTGAATGTGGTTTAGGGGGTGATAAAGATTTCTGGGTAAAGGTTTGATTATTGAGAGGGTCTGGACTAAGATGTTTTTCTAGTTCAGACAGAGGGTTATCAGAGGTTGGAATGATAGTGGGTTCAGGAAGTATAGTCCTAAGAGGTTTTGTATAACCTATCCCAATTTCAGCTTCATTAAAGACAAACTTAGAAGACTTACCTTTAGGAACAGGAACTGGTCTTCTACGAAGTTTGGCAGCAATAGTCTCTTCATCTGATTCAGTTTCATCTTCAGACTCAGATTCTTCAGATGAACTGTCTTCCTCAACAACAATAGGCTCTTTGGAAGGTTCTTCAGCAGCCTTGTTTGCAACTTCCTCATGTTTCTTCTTGGTTCTCTTTTCAGCATCAGCTTGCTCCACCTTAATCCTCTTCTGAGCCAAGAGATCTGGCTTGGGTTGCTCAGCTTGAGAAACAACCTTTCTCTTGGGTCTCCTTGTAGGATTATACATATTTGCAGGAGCAGGAGGAATCATACTCCTATCAACAATGAATCCTTCTTTTCTGAGCACTTCCAAATAGTCCTGAATAATGTGCTCAGCATCAGCTTCTGAAATAACTGGATATCCATCCACATACAACCGATCTTCAAGACGAGCAGATAATTCTTGTGGAGGTGGAACTAGCTTTGTAGAAATAAGACGCATCTTGGTAAGGAAACTGACATGTAGGATTTCAGGCGAGAACTTCTTCTGTACAATTTCTGGATGGAACTTCTTAAGATTCTCAACAACATGACCTTGATGCAGAAGGTCTGATAGCAGCCTAGGATAAACAATAGTTGTTTTCCTCTGAGATTTGCTAGCAAAGATTGCTTCACATATCCTTTCAAAAAAGTAGTCTCCAAGATTCACCTTCTTTCCTGTCAGAAGAAAATACAGCAGATGACGATGAGTCCAAGAGATTGTATCAGTCCCACCAACCCTTGGACTGATAGTTGCTAAGATGATCTTGAAAAGAACTCTGCATTCATCAGTCAGTCCTTTGACTTTGCCTTTCAATGAAAAATCAGTGCAGATGAGATGCAGAAGATCATTTCTGTATCTGGTATCCTTCTCAAATACATCTAACTCTATCCCAGAGTTAGGTAAACCAAGTAAAGCATTGAAGTGAATAGGCGAGAATGCCATATTCATCCCACAGATATTTGACCTAATCTGTATACCTGTGAATTCCAACAGACCCATTTCCTTCCTAGTTTTTCCTTTCAGACTAGGATTCCTTTCAATTGCAGCAAGTTCTTCCTTCTTAGCTTCATGCTTGTCAAAAACTTTAGCTTTCATCCAGAATTTCTTCAGCAAATCTGGATATATAGGACCATTAAGCATGTCAAAGTACTTATCCCAACCCTGAGTGATAAAGTACTTTTTAATGTCAAACCCATTAGCTTGCAGACCATCGAAATCAACCATCTTCTCTAAAAGAAAAGTGAGTTCAGATTCTGGAAACTCCATCTCGTTCCCAACGATCTGAAGATTTTTGAACAAAAACGGTGGAATCTTTGTTGACGAAGAAGATGAAGCACCAGCCATTGTTGGAGATTAGGGTAAGGTTTGGAACTAACGAGAGAGAAAGAAAGTTTGTTGAAGGTTTAGAGAGAAAGTGAAAGTGTAGGTTGTGAGAGTGAGAAGTGTGCAAGTGTATTGTGTAAGTTTTATTTAAATGCACACAGTTAACACGAAAATAGCAAATATGGGAAGTTACGCTAATTGACAGAAAGTTGAATACCAAAAATCATCATTAACCACTGTCATACCCCAAATTTTGACGTTCCTTTTAATTATTTTTTATGCACTCTTCTTTCAAATGTGTGTGCTAGCTTGTTGGGCAACGAAAAGAGTCTTCCAAGTAATTATGAGTATGAGGTTGAAAGTACGAGTCCCACTTGAGTCTTTTTATTTATTCTGTAATTATTTATTTTTTTTAGTTTTATTTTGTCTTTTGTAATTAAGTCAAAAAAGAATAAAAAATCATAAAAATAAAATAAATCAAGAAAAGAAAGAATATGGGATACGCGTATTCCCTTTGTTTGCCAACTCTAAATTTCAACATCTCCTTGATTTCTCCTGGATTCAAGTTTCAAAAATCAATTCTCTCAACAATTCCAAATCATCATCAAAACATTCCTAATTCAGAACAATCAACATTAAAGTCTAAACCTAATTCCTTTGCTTATATATAACAAGAGTTTTACAACAAGAAGGGGGGAGAAAAAATAATAACAACGGCCGCAACCCCGTTACTGCGCCTCCTCTCCACCATCCACCAACACCATCATTACCAATCACACACCAGCCACCATCTTCAACATATCACCACCAATACAAACCACCCATAAAATCAAAAACCCACTGTCAAAACAATAACATCAAAAAGAAGAAAAATCAAAGCAAAGAAGAATAGAAACAAAATCAAATTGAAAAGGAAAAAGAAACATAGAAGGAGCAGAATAATAAAGAAAATGAGCTCTCGGTGCCGCTGCAAATACGGCGAACCACCGAGTCACTTTTACTGCCGTCGAATCCGCCGCCACTCATCACCACTTCCTCCGCTGCGAATTTGCTCTCTCCCTGCTCCAGAGCTCCTCTTTTGCCGCCGGTGACCATTCTTTCTTTCCTTTTCATAATATTTTACTTGCATGTTTTTTTGTTGATTTAGAGAATAGAGGTTTGTATTGATTGTTGTTAATTTAATTGAGATAAACTGATTTGGGAATTTGAAAGAATAAGGGTGAGAGAGAACAGAGAAAGGAAGAGAGACCGTATAAAATTTGAGAGAAGAAAGAGGAAATTTGGGAAAAACAGAGAAAATCGGTTGGTTTGTGTATATATAGGCTGGGATCCAGCGCGCGCATGCCCACCGTAGCACACTTATCTCAGGCCGTTGATCTTCATCAAGCGGCCACAAACGTCCCTCAGCAGAGTCTCATCAAGACCGTCTGATTGATCAGACGGCAGAGATGAATCCCTCTTTTGTTTGCTGCCAGCGCCCTGGGCCTCTCTGGATTGGGTCTGTTTGTTGCTGTTGTTTTCTGCACCCCCCCGTTTACCTTCCGCAATCCCTGTGAATACTTTATTTATTTATTTAAGTAATTTGTTTTATTTTATTTAATTCAGACTCAAAATAAAAATAAATAAAAAATAATAAAAACAATAAAAATACTAAACGAATGAAAAAGGAGTGGATTGACGTATGACTACCCCACTTCCCGGTTTTCTGGACTCTTGACGTATGACTCGTAGTCCGGATAATCGTCATTCTCTTAAAAAACACTAAAATCAATTTCAACCCATCAAACATTATTTTCACGCCCGTGTGCGTTCAATTATTTTTTTTCTCGAGCGGATATCATCGTCCAAGTGCGAGTCCGTTTTCTCAATCAAACAATTTTTCGCCCATGCGCGGCATAAAATATTTTCATAAATAAAATCAACCAACCAACAATCATTTTCTACCCAGAACTACGGGGCTTTGAGTTTCCCATCGCACCAGGGAATACGTAGGAGCAGGATTCAACATCTTGTCGAGCCCACTAATAAAAAAGCTAATTTTTTTTCCCACTTGTAAATAATTTTGATAATTAATAAAAGCAAGCAAATAAATTAAAACACTCTTTTAACCCTAAAATTAACGAGAAGGTTCCCGTTGAGTACAACGGATGTGAGGGGTGCTAATACCTTCCCCTCGCATAATCGATTCCCGAACTCGGAAATGGTTGCGACGACCATTTTTTTTCATTTCTTCAAAGGTTTTATCGATATTTTCCTTTTCCTTCGGGAATAAATAAAGTTCGGTGGCGACTTTACTGTCTAAGCGAGCGATTTCCACCCGCGTATTTTTCCACCCGCTTCAACCACCCACTACCTGACACACGTAGACCACGTGCAGAAATTTACTCGGTAACTGCTATTTTAATGGACAACTGTTCAGCAGTGAATACTAAACGTTTCCCACTTAAATAGTTCAGAGCCTCTGAGATATTTAAAATTCTCTATCAGAGTTAAGTACTTCAGAGCTTGTGTTTCAGATGTTCTGAATCATAAGTTCTGATATACATAACCTCTTACACTTTAAAAGCCAAAAAAAAATTTTCATTCAGAGATTGAAAACATGTTCAGATGTTTCTTTATAAAATCAAATCTTTCAACAGGTAAGGCTTTAGTAAATATGTCAGCCCATTGATTTTCAGTATCAACAAAATTAATATCTATAATGCCTCTCTGAACATAATCTCTGATAAAATGGTGTTTAATTTCAATATGTTTGGCTCTAGAGTGTAGGATAGGATTTTTAGATAAATGAATGGCTGCAGTATTATCACAATATAAAGGAATATTGTTACTGCTTACCTGATAATCTTCTAACTGATATTTTAACCAGAGTAGTTGTGTACAACACTTAGCTGCTGAAATGTATTCTGCTTCTGCTGTAGACAAAGCTATAGTAGTTTGTCTCTTACTAGCCCAGGAGATAAGGTTTTCACCAACAAATTGACAATTGCCACTTGTGGATTTTCTTTCAATTTTATCTCCAGCATAGTCAGCATCACAGAATCCATTTAGCACATAATCATTGGATTTCTTATAGAGAAGTCCAAGATTAGTTGTTCCTTTCAGATACCTAAAGATTCTCTTTACAGCAGTAAGATGAGATTCTCTAGGATCTGACTGGAATCTTGCACATAAGCATACACTGAATAAAATATCTGGTCTAGAGGCTGTCAGATAGAGTAAGGAACCAATCATACCTCGGTAGACCTTTTGATCTACTTTTCCTTCATCATCTGACTTGCTCATGTTGGTAGTTGAATGCATAGGAGTGTTCATTATCTTGCAGTCATCTAGATTGAATTTCTTTAGAAGTTCCTTGGTATATTTTGATTGATGAACATAAGTTCCTTCCTTCTTCTGATTGATTTGAATTCCAAGAAAGAATTTCAATTCTCCCATCATGCTCATTTCAAATTCATCCTGCATTATCTTAGAAAAATTCTTGCACAAGGAAGCATTAGTTGAACCAAAGATAATATCATCAACATAAATTTGAATGATTAAAATGTCTTCTTTGGTTGTTTTTCTAAAGAGTGTGCAGTCAACCTTCCCTTTCTCAAAACCCTTTTCAAGAAGAAAATTACTGAGTCTATCATACCAAGCTCTTGGAGCTTGTTTCAGACCATACAGTGATTTCTTCAATTTAAAAACATGTTCTGGGTTTGAGACATCTTCAAAACCAGGAGGTTGCTTAACATACACTTCTTCAAAAATAAAACCATTTAAGAAGGCACTCTTAACATCCATTTGATACAAAGTTATTCCATGATTAACAGCATAAGATAGAAGTAACCTGATTGCTTCAAGTCTAGCAACTGGTGCAAAGGTTTCAGTATAGTCAATCCCCTCTTGTTGACTATAACCTTGTGCAACCAATCTAGCCTTGTTTCTTACCACTTCACCTTGTTCATTCAGCTTGTTTCTGAATACCCATTTTGTTCCAATAATGTTCTTGTGTGAAGGTTTGGGCACTAGAGTCCATACATCATTCCTTTGAAATTGATTCAGCTCTTCTTGCATTGCTACAATCCAAGCATCATCTTTCAGAGCTTCATCAATCTTTGAAGGTTCCATCATTGAGATAAGACCAACTAAAGATTCCTCATTTCTCAGTTGAGATCTTGTCTTCCTTGGACTATCCTTGTTGCCTAAGATCAGTTCCTCTGGATGTGATGATTTGTATTTGAATGTATTTCTTGGGGGCTCATCATCTTCAGACTCATCAACATCAGGTTCAGCAGTTGCTTCAGTTCTTTGTTGTTCAGAGTCTGTAGGAACTGTTATGTTCAGAGGTTCTTCAGAGAATGGATGTTCTGAGTAGTTTGGAATATCTGAATATTGATCCTCTGATACCTGAAATCTAGACAAACCTTCCACAAGCTCTGACACTTGGTCAGGCTCTTTGTCATCAAATTTGACATGCATAGTTTCTTCCACAGTGTGTGTTTCAGAAATATACAGTCTGTATGCTTTTGAGCGTTCAGAATATCCTATAAAGATACCCTTATAACCTCTAGCATCAAATTTCTTTAGATGGACTTTGTTGTTTAAGATATAACATGTACATCCAAACTGATGAAAATAAGAAATGTCAGGCTTTCTTCCTTTGAACAATTCATAAGCAGTTTTGTTCAATTTAGATCTGATATAGATTCTATTTTGAACATAACATGCTGTGTTTACAGCTTCTGCCCATAATAATTTTGCTACATTAGTTTCATGCATCATGGTTCTGGCCATTTCTTGCAGAGTTCTATTCTTCCTTTCTACAACCCCATTTTGTTGAGGAGTTCTAGGAGAAGAGAATTCATGTAGGATGCCATATTTTTCACAAAAGTTTTCAAAAGGTTCATTTTCAAATTCTCCACCATGATCACTTCTAACTTTTAAAATAGTGTAGCCTTTTTCATTTTGAATTTGTTTGCAGAAGATGCTAAACTCATCATAAGCTTCATCTTTTGTTCTTAAGAATTTTACCCAAGTCCATCTACTGTAATCATCAACAATTACTAATCCATACTTCTTTCCATTGATAGAGGCAGTGTGAACTGGCCCAAAAAGATCAATGTGAAGAAGTTCCAATGGTCTTGAGGTAGAAACAATGTTTTTAGGTTTAAAAGAAGATTTTGTAATTTTTCCTTTTTGACAAGAACCACAAAGTGTGTTTGAGTGATATTTGATTTTTGGTAAACCTCTGACAAGGTCAAGCTTACTAAGCTTAGAGATTAACCTCCAGTTAGCATGGCCTAACCTCTTATGCCAGATCCATTTTTCCTCACTCAAGGTCAAAAGACACATCACTTTTTGTTCATTCAAATCAGAAAGATTAATTTTATAAACATTGTTCTTTCTCAAACCTTTGAATATAATGGAGTTATCAGATTGTTTAGATACAGTACATGATTCCTTATTAAAGACAACTACATAACCATTGTCGCAAAATTGACTTATGCTCAATAAGTTATGTTTGAGTCCATCTACTAACCAAACATCACTAATAGATAGGGAAGAATTACCTACTGTACCTGTACCTATTATCTTTCCTTTTTGATTACCTCCAAAGCCAACAGAACCTCCTTCTTTCATAGTCAGCTTAGAAAATAGTTGTTTGTCACCAGTCATATGCCTTGAACATCCACTATCCAGATACCATGAATGATTCATGATACTTCTTTGAGTGGCAGGCTGTATGAGAAACAACTTTAATCATTGCGATAGAACTCTTCATCATAGTTAATGATAAAGTCATCCCAGTATTCTTCCTCTTCATTTTTCAAGTTCTGATTGTTAACTTGAGAACTTGTCAGCCATTTGTCTAGGACATAAGCCCTTCTTCCTTTGCATAGAACTTGTTTCCATACTCTAGGTAGGACATATCCTTTCCTAGTTGGTAAATCTGAATGATACATTATTTCAGCTTTTGGTACCCATCTTCTGGGTCCACGCTTGTTAGTCCATACATGCTTACTATGTTGTCTAGTGTTAGAGAAAGATCTTGGTTTGGAATAATAACCTTTTTGAAACCTTTTCTTTTGAAATCCGTTATTATTCCAGGATTTGGATTGTTTATGATTCCAGGGTTTGTATTTATCATCAATCCCATGTTCTGATTGATTATATCTACTGACTCTAGAATCATAAATAATCTGAGTCCTGTACTTCATCTGAGATTTAGAATTTTTTCTTTTAAAAACTTCTGATCTTTTAGATTGACTAGCTTCAGGTACTGAAGTTCTTTTGGATCCAGAATTTGAAGTCTTAGATGTTGAAGCTTTCAGAACTTCTGAACTGATGTTCTCAGGTTCTGAACAACTTCTATCTTCTGAACTTTTCTTTCCAGATCCTGAGGAACTAGGTTCCTCTGAGCTGTCAGCTTCTAAATCACTCAGATCATCATTGTCATTTTCAACAATACCAGGATTCTTTCCCTCTTCACTTGATGGAACAACATAATAAACCCAAGATTTTCCAACCTTTTTGGCAAAGGTCTTCAGCTTTGAATATGTTCTACCATATTCATAGCCAAGTCCTTCTCCTCTATGTCTCAAAACATTAAAAATTCTATTAGCAGCTTTGCTCTTCCCAAGGTTGAGATGCACAAACTGTTGAAGAGCTATTTCCTGCTCATCAATAGGTTTGTGACAAACAGCACAACCCTTTTCAAAGTCATTTACTCTATTCAGAGTTTCTTGATATAGACCTTGAAAATGTTCTGCTTGTTCAGTCAGAGTGTTAAGCTTTTCTTGTAAAACTTTTTGTTTACTTAACACTCTGAGATGTTTCTCAATGACCTTGTTAAGTGCAGTTATAAGTTGAGATTTAGAGCAGTCATAAAATACCTCATCAGTTACTTCTGAATCTGATTCTGATTCATCGTCTGAGTCTGCATCTGAGTCAGTTGAAGCCATCAGGGCTAGATTTGCCTCTTCTTCTTCCTCAACTTCTTCCTCAGATGATAGCTCTTCAAAAGTAGCCATCAGACTCTTTTTCAATTTACTCTTGAATTGTTGCTTCTTTGAGCTGTATCTTTTGCTTTTGTCTTTAGCAGACATTTCTGGACAATCAGCAATAAAGTGTCCTGGCTTCTTACAGTTGAAGCAGTTCTTCTGATCATCCTTTTTGCTGACAAAATTTCTGGAGCTGTTACCTCTGAAATTTCTTTTGTTAAATCTATTCCATTGCTGAAACTTGGTGAATAAAGCAAACTCATCTTCACCCATTTCCTCCTCTTGACCATCTGCAGAAGATTCCTCTTCAATGTCAAGAAGCTGAGTCTTAAGAGCTTTAGAAGGAGTCCTAGTTGACTGTAAAGCCACATACTTGGACTTCTTCTTAGCTTCTGAATCAGCATTCAGAACCATCTCATGGCTTCTGAGATTGCTTATCAGAGCCTCAAGACTCAGAGTCTTGAGATTTTGAGCTTCCTCTATTGCAGTGACCTTAGGTCTCCAAGCAATAGGAAGACTTCTCAGAATCTTCTGAACATGGTCATAGGTGGAATAACTTCTCTTAAGAGCTTTAAGACCAGATACAAGGATTTGAAACCTTGTAAACATAGTCTCAATGTTTTCATCTTGTTGCATAGTGAATAGTTCATATTGCCTTATCAAGAGACTAGCCTTAGCCTCCTGAACCTTTTCATTACCATCATAGGTAGCACACATAGAGTCAAAGATAGATTTTGCAGTAGACTTGTTCTCTATTCTGACATAATCCTCATGTCTAATAGCACCAACAACAATGTCCTTTACTCTATGATGCTTAGTGTAGGTTTTTAAGTTAGCTGGTGTGAGTAACTTTCTATGCTCAATGGACAATCTTCCATGTTCATTTAAGTTTTCAAAAGTTACTCCCAGCTCAACCAAATCCCACAACTCATGATCAATAGCAGTAATATTGCTATACAGTCTTTCCTTTCACCACTCAAATAAAGATGCATCACCATTGAATATAGGGGCTTTTCTATTGCCACTATGTTCATGTGATTCATTACTTAAGTAGTCAAAACCAAAAGCATTTCTAGGACCACCACCAGCACCACTGGCCTCACCGGCTTCACCGGTTGTTCTAGTACTACTATCGTCTCCTCCAGACATAGTGTTCTCACAAGATCTTTACTGTCTCACTGTTAAGTGAAAGTAACAGACCAGAGCTCTAGATACCAATTGAAGGTGTGAAAACACAAGAAGGGGGGGTTGAATTGTGTTTTAGTCAAGTTTAAAACTTTTTCAAGTTCTTAACTTAACTACAACAGCAGCGGATAAATAACACAATAAAACAAGTTAAGAGAGAGAGAGATCACACAAGCAATTTATACTGGTTCCTCTCACAAAACGAGAGTAGTCCAGTCCCCTTGCACTTCCAAGGGATTTCACTATAATCACACAAGATTACACCTGCTCAAGCACACAAGCAAGAGACTTCTCAACAATGCTCAAGCACACAAGCTTAAGACTTCACACTTAAGCACACAAGCTTAAGTTTCCTCAAGTAATAGAAAAGTATATGAAAATATACAAATGCTCTTAGAAGAACCTAAAGAGAGCAAATACAAAGAGTACAGAGTATTTGACTAAAGTGCAAAAACACTTGATAAGAGGTTCAGAGCTTGTATACACATAATTCAGAGTTTGTTCAGCGCACGTTCAATCCTTGATAATTGTTATATATATAATGCAGCTGATCCTTCTAGTATATATATCACCAGAAAAGAGTCGTTGCAAAAAGAACCGTTGGAGTTGATAATCTTTTGTCTTCAAGCAGTCTGTCTTGATGCAATTTGTTTGTATCTAAACTGAGTAAGAGTTTCAGATACTTTGACTACTGCAGAGTGGACTTTCCTTATTCAGCTAACAAGTCTGAAGACCCACGTTCTCAAGTGAGGACAGACAAAAACGAGAGTAGCTGACTGATCAGGCTTGAAAGGTCCTTTTCTTCATTGGTAGAAGAGTTGAATTGCAAAGAGAATCTTCACAGCTTTCAAAAAGATCTTCAGAGGTTGATGAAGCTTTAGTCACTCAAGAAGTTCTGAAGACTTCATCATCTGAAGGTTGTAACTTCTGAAGTCCAACATCTTCTGAGCGCTTGTGAACTTCTGAATTCACATCCTCTGAGCTTCACTCAGAGCTTATCTGATGCTTATATCTGCGCACTTAAAATAAATTTTTAGTCCTTCCAATTGTTTATTAATACTTTGTTATCATCAAAACCTTTATAGATTTAGGGGCTAACATTTTTAAATCGATTTTGTTCCAACATGTATCCGTTGGTAAACATAGCATCGTCTTTCACTGTAGCAACGTTGGATTGTTTTCAATTATTCATGTGCTCTAACAAAGAGCGTGTATTTGCCGTCCAAAAACCACTGATGTGCTTGCTCTTAACTACAAACGTTTAAAGTGGACCAACATTGTACAAGTTCACCAAAGATCTCATCAATCAATACTTTTAATTCCAACAAGTGAACTATCTATCAACCACTAATTTTATTTTACTACTCTTCATCACCCTCGTCAGGAGCAAGGAATTATTGAGTGAAACGGTCTTCATTGTCGACGGTGACGTCAACATTGAATTCTTTGTCACCGTGATCTCGTTAATTTTGATGTCTCTCAATAACATATCAAATGATTTTGGATTTGTCTAAAATTTTACACAAATGATCTATATGATATAAAATTTCAATCCAACAGTGGATTTTATAAAATTTATATCGGTTAAAACGTTATTGAGAGGTGTAACATTTGGTGTCAAACTAGTTGGTGTCATTTGATCCTGACCCTTTTTTTAATACTTTAATTTAAAAATAATGACATGGCAAAATTATGGATTTTGATCGGTTATCTGTGTGAACTTGTTTTAAACTATATGTATTATGTTTATCATCTTCAAACTCTTATTATTATAGATTTTTCTGAAAATGTGTGAATTACTATGAAGGGAGAAACGATAAAACGAAAGAAGAGGACATATAGAATAAGAAGAAGATTTGTTGCCGTTTTTTTTCTTTCTTCTTGTTCTAGGTCAGATGACGAAGTTGATGAATATTTCTGAATTTTTTGTATTTGTTTGTTTGTCGAGTTGATGATTAGTGGAGATGCAAAAGTCAAATACCACATCATAAGACTTAATGTTTTTTCCCCCACAAAAACTAACAAAAAAGACTTATTTGACATAGGAAAATATAGTTAAGAGATTTAAACGGAACAATAATTAATTATGAGATAACGCAAATCTCTTCTAATTTAACAAATGTCCCGAGTTCGATTTCTGTCCTGGCCATGATGTAATATTAGATTCTTACCTGCGCCTGGCGTAGCTCCTTCTACGCCTGGCGCATCATTTTTCTGATATCTTGCTGGTTCCTGCACCTGGCATAGCTTCTTCTGCAAAATGAAGTATGACTCCTCAAGAAGGCCCCCTAGAAGAAGTGTATCCCCAAGAATGAAACGCTCACCAAAAAGAGAATCCCCTCCAAAGGAAAGGGTCGAGGCCATTATGGCCAAAGAAAAGGAACCAGAAGACAGCGAAGGAGGAGAATTTGCCACCTATTTAAGTTTACAAGATTCGAGGGATCGTCTCTATAATTGCTTATAGATGATATCCGATTTATTAAAATAAAAAAAAATCAAATTTAACCAAAATAAATAAATAAATAATTGATATGAATTTCATCCAAAAATTAACAAAATTGGAAAAGTGTGTTAAGTTAACTTGTAATAACACATAAATTTGGTTGACCAAAAAACATTAGTTGTACTATTTATTAGGGTTAGATTTTGTTGAACATGATAAAAAAAATGAAAATGAAAAATCCAAACAGATCCTTAGCAGTATAGAACCAACATGTGAGTGGTTGATAGCTTTAGCCAAATAACCAGTCTCGCTCAACAAAGAAAACTGTCTTCTGTACAAACTTCGCGTTTTTGTCTCTTTCTCTTATTCCTTCTTCTTCTATCTCTCAATTCTTAAAACATAGAACCCAAAATCCTCAATTTAGGGTTTTCGATTCTTTATCAAATTCACTCTATTCTCTTCCATAATCATCAACCGTAACTCAAGGTAACAATGATCTCGTGTTTTTTTTTTCTTATTAATTTGTTCAATTTAGGATATTGTTTCATTTCTTTCAATTCTTTTTCTTAATTTCCAATTACCCCTTTTCTAATTGTTTTTGAAATTTTTACATTAGGTGTGTAAAATTTAAAACTTTTATTGTTTTTTATGTTGATTCCGTGATTTTAGGGTTTATTGCTCAAATGGGTTATTGAATATGAATTTATTGCTTCTTAGACTATTTCTAGTGGTTTTTTGTGTGGTTATGTATGGTTGATTATGATAATTGTAAGTATAGGATTTAATTTAATGTAATTTTTGGTTTTCTTGTAGTGATAGGTGTTAGTGATGATGATGAGTTCGATTTTTTGAGTAATTATTCTTCAAGGTTTAAAAGGTAAAAGCTTGATGGCTAGGAAGGGTAATCAACAGAAGAATGGAGTTAACCATAAAAAAGGGGTTTCTGGTGGTGTTCTTCCGGGTATGAAAGGTCATGAAGGAGGGCAGGTGAAAGTTTTTCCGGCGGAGGAACTCGCAAATGGTCTTTCGCAGAAAACGTGTGAGGCTAGTTCTGCTGGTGATGACAATAGCAATGATCGAAAATATGAGAAGTTTTCTCGGAAAGATAAGCAAGGGACGAGTGCAAAGCATGAACTACCGGAGGAATCATTTTCTTTTGGGAGTAGTTCAGAGAATGGCAGCGAGAATGTCGAAGTTCCGATACAAGAAGGAAGTTGGAATTTGCCTAGAAGGCCTAGAAGTAATCAAGGTCAACAGAGTATCAAGAGTAGATTAAGCCATTTAGTGGAAGGTTTACAGTTGAGAAGTATGGTAGAAAAATTGGAGCTTGCTGATCATGCGGCAATTAGGAGATTAAGGCTGACAGTATTATCCATTTTTATAGCAGTTACGGAGTGGCTAACTAAGCAGAAACCGTTGTTTGTATCTATTAGAACTACCGTTTTAGAAGCTTGCGCTAATTTCAGGGCAAAGTTTAAGAAAGCATATCCAGTTGTTCTGACGTGGCTCATGCACTTTGGGAACATAATCCTTCTATTATCACTGTTTTGGTTGGATTGTGCTGTTCGGGGTATTGATTCATTTGTACGATTGGGTACAGCATCCTTCTTCTCTGTTATATGGTGCAGCTTATTCTCCCTGATCAGTATGATAGGGATGCTCAAGTTTCTGGTTGTCCTGGTAAGCCCTGGTCACAATTGTTATTGCTTTCTATTATATTAAAAGTCGAAATGCCGAGAAAATCTTGATAATTGGAGAGTTTACGATTTTTGTGATTAATTCAAATAGAATCACTCAGTCACACTCATTTATATTTTCCCCTTATGTGTTGTATTTTCTGTTGATTAATCATCAACTTTTTCATTTAATTACTATCTCCGAGGCATAGGGCTGCACAAAATATCCAGTTAGGAGAGGCTGATCCATAACCATATCCAAACCGTGCTGCTAAATAAACCAGATTATGTGATAAGTAGTTATGAAGCATCTGTTTATCATTTTAGTATTCGATTTAGTTTTGCAACCAGTTGAAAGACTGAACATCTGCATCCAAATTTTTTGACCAACTCACTTCACTTTAGACGCACATCTTTAAAATAAATTGCTTTTATAATATACTTTTTTGAAGTCAAATTGCTTTGCTTATTTGATACAATCTGTCATCAATAGTGGTGAATGTAGTGTTCATAGGTGCATTTATTATTTTGCACTATTAAAAAGGACAAATTATCTATTGTCGGTTTATTGCTTTTGTTGCCATATGTCCTTACAAAGAGGCTTCATGAAAAAGAAAAAAAATCTTCAGAATTGAATTTACGTAGGATGCCACTATTGCTAAACAAATAATCTAAAATTGATTAGACTTTGAGGCATAAGTCAAAATTGATTTTGTCGCGGTGATTTGGAATGACATCGCTAACCTTTAGGCTTCATCTCTTTGTAAACAATCTTAATTTTATTATTTTTGTGTAAAAGCCGACTACATAGAGAGTAGACTGACAAGTTCCTACTACTTTTAAAATGCTGTTAATTTTGAACAAAATCAGTAAAATCCAGTTATAAAACCGGTTTTGGGAAATGGTTTTTAAATCCAGTCCATTTTATTGGTTATCTTGTGGATTTTAAAAAATCCAAACCATGAACACCCCTACGTACCCGGTACCAGTATGCGTACGGCGTACGGTATTCACGGTACTCAGTTTTTTCTTATTATCCTGTTGTGACTGAAATTATTGGCTCTCTCTTATATATTAATATAATAATATATGATAATATTTGTGTATTTGAGTTTCTTTGTTATCGTAACCAACCCCGATTTTTAATTTTTTAAACTTTTATTGTGAATCGAACAATTTAACTCATGTTATATTGCATTAAAAAAAAACTCATGTTTTTATTGACGTACCAATATCGTAATTTTTTAAAAATTACCGTATTTCATACCCAGTACCGGTATGCATCCGTACCCATGCATCCCTGATTACTATAGGGAAAATGTGCTTATAACATATGTTTTATTGTGTCACTTAAAATTTATCCCTATTGACCTGCTCTTTATTGCTTTAGTTCTAGGTTGTGTCTCGCCGATTCGCTTCTTATTTTTTTATGCTTTGTGCTTTTGTTCATTCTATTCTACTCTCCCTATGCTAACTATTTATTTTTTTTAATTGATCAGGGTGTGGCTACCTTGATTGGATATTTTGTTGGCTTTGTGCTTGCAATTTTGGTGGTTGCTGTCATTGGAGTTATTATGTTGTGGTTTTATGGTAGCTTTTGGACAACTTCATTTTTCCTCATCCTTGGAGGTGATTTTTTTGTCTCTCTGATTCTACCAACATCTTCTGGCTGTTTATATTTCTATCTATTTCTACAGGAATTTGGGGTATACATGATACATGGATATAGATATGCGCTCAATATAGATATATGTTGATTTATGTATATTCTTGCCAAATTTATTGATCATTTGACATAACTTGAAATTCAGGATTGGCATTTATGTCACGTCATGATCGTGTGGCACTTTTTATCGCAACTGTGTATTCTGTCTATTGTGCTTGGCTGTATGTTGGGTGGCTTCGTCTGTTCTTGGCTTTTAATTTAGCTTTCATCTCGAGTGATGTTCTGGTATACTTCCTCAAGAAAAACATAGATCAACAGAGTAGATCGAATTCATTTGAGCAAAGAGCTGGAATGAACAGTCAACCAGGTTTTGGAAATGATGAATCAATGCCGGCATCTTCCTCTGAGAATGGACCAGGGCCATTTGCAGACCGTAATGCAGGAGTCCCTTCAACCAGTGGAGTTGACTCTGATGTAACTTCTGAAGATGAAGTTGTTCGATTGTTGAACTGTTCCGATCACTATTCAGCACTGGGCTTGATGCGCTATCAAAATATAGATGTTTCAATACTGAAGCGGGAATACAGAAAGAAGGTTATCCCCTGATGCCAATACTTGCACAGCCATGTTTTACTTTTTGTGACTCTTTCTAAGATATTGTACTCTTTAGAGATTTATGGTATTAATTGTTGGATATCGTTTGCTGGTTGGACTAAAAGTTGATTTTTTTTTTTCTATAGCTTAACGACAATCCTTTCTGCAATGTGTTATCATTCCTTGATGTTTCTTCTCATAACTAATAACCTGTCTTCATTGATTATTAGGCAATGTTGGTACATCCTGATAAAAATATGGGTAATGAAAAAGCCGTAGAAGCCTTTAAGAAACTTCAAAATGCATATGAGGTTAGTTTTAGATATTTTGCTCATACTGGAAATCAAAAGAGAAAACCGTTCCCTGACTTGTATGGTTATAATGATGTCCAGATTCTAATGGATTCCTTGAAGCGAAAAGCTTATGATGATGAGCTAAGGAGAGAAGAGATTCTTAATGTATTCAACAGATTTAATAATGCTCCCCGTCGGGTATGATTTGTCTTTTCTTCCAGCTGTTTTAGTATAATGGAACTATACATTAAAGTTATATTTTTATCAAACTTGACACATTCTGGTCAGGAATAATATTCATGAATCATGAGTATCCACTGTTCATGAATCAAAACTGATTAGTGAATCATTTCTACTCTGGTCATAGTAAAACATATATCTATCTCATTCATAGTAATTTGAGATTGCAAGTAGTGACATAACTTAGAAACTAGAATCCATGAACAATTTAGCTAGCTGTCTTGTTTTTATATTCTCTGTCTATGTTTGGGAGTTTAGGAAGGGAGGTGAAGTCTTTGGGAAAAAGGAAGAAGAAAATGAAAAAGGAAGGAAGATAGTCCCTCAACTTAAATGAGGGGTTTATTTTTCTTCATAAGACAACTCCCCTAATATGGGGGAACTCAAAAGTTTATTGGAGGAGGATTTTGGAGGGCTTAGATAAATTCTTCAAGTCCTTACAAAGTTTTTATGATACCTTAAAAATTAGAAATATATTAATCATAAACATCCTCTTATTTTCTACAAAAACACTCTCAAATAAGATGAAGATTTCTATCTCTTTTCCTATCCTGCCCTCCCCTTCAAACTCTCTAAAGATTTCCTTAGAGATTATTGTGCTATCTGAACTTTCAAAACCATTGGGAGAATCTGATAATCTATTTTTTTCAGTGTTGTCAAATAGCGGATAGAGGTGGTGTAGTGGAATTTTAACAAATCACTATTGTTCCGCGGACACAATTTAGTACAAGTTGTCAAATAGTGGCTATAGCAGTAGCGGAATTTGAACAAACCTCTATTTTTTGTGATCTGTGATTGACAACACTATTTTCTTATATTTAATTATTCTCTTGTCTAAATTTACCTGTGGATGATACTGTTTTGCCAGAATAGTAGGCATGGATTCTTTTCTTCTGGGTTTGCACATTCAGATGCAGATGGTGAGGAGCCATTTGGTGATTCAAGGCGAATAGCTTGCAAAAGGTGTGGTGGCTTTCATCTCTGGATACACACCAAGAAACAAAAGTCTCGGGCAAGATGGTGCCAGGTATCTTCTTCACCTTTTGTTCCCCCCCCCCCCCCTCTCTCTCTCTCTCTCTCTCTCTACGAAGCCTTTAGCATGCTTAAGTGACAGTTGGTGTCTATGCACATTCCTTGTGAAACGCCTGTATTCTGTCACTGTCAGCATGTGTTCCTTAGAAGAGAAAGCACTTTTATACTCTGCAGGGAAGTGGAACTGATGTTTTACTGTGTTTTTTCATTTTAAAGGATTGTCAAGATTTTCACCAAGCCAAGGATGGTGATGGATGGGTTGAACAATCTTCCCAACCATTTCTTTTTGGCTTATTACAGAAGGTATGGATCGATATACCATTTTGAAAAGTCGTCTTATTGGAGAATACCTATATTCTGCAGTTCACCTTTTAAATTTTATTTGAGCCAATTCCTGGTTGTGTTAGATATGAAGTCAGAATGAATTTTCTTGCTAATTGAATAAAGTTTTCTTCTCTTCAGGTAGACGCTCCTTCTGCTTATGTGTGTGCAGATAGCAAAATATTTGATGCCACTGAATGGTATATCTGTCAGGTAATTTTGTTCTTCATTTTCTATATTAACCTAAATCATTTAAGAACTCTACCGTGACATGTGAATTGCATGCGCTAATGTTTTAATATGCGGGAAACAATGTTTCAACTTACATAAGATATTAGCATTGAATGTTTAAAAATGTAAACTACTATGATTTTGTAGTTGCTGTAGTAGGTTTGTTCTGATTATATACTAACTAAAGTTTTTATTGCAGGGTATGAGATGTCCAGTAAATACGCACAAGCCAAGTTTTCATGTGAACACCAGTATAATGTCGAAAAATACTCCCGGCAAAGGAACTAGCTCTTCAACGCCTAGAGGTGGGCGAGTGCCGACACCTCCTAATATGCCAACACCTAATTTTGAAGAAAACATGACCGAGGAAGAATTTGTCGAGTGGTTACAGAATGCAGTACAATCAGGTGTGTTCGACAATTTCAGTGGCGGCACTGCAACAGACAGCCCATCTGGCAAATCTGGAAATGGGATGAAAAATCCTGGCACTGGCACTGGCGTCAGTAGTGGCAGCAAAAGAAAGAAAAAAGGAAAAAAGCAATGGTGATTAAACAGATCATGTTTTAACATACCGGTAAACATTGCCTTGTGCACTTTGAAGTCATGAAAAGCATTAGTTTCAGAGTTGTTATCTGTTATTGATGCCCCAAAATAGAGTTTGGAGGTCATTGTATAGTCCTATTTTCATAATCTCAAGTATATTTTTTTGTTGTCCAATAATTTTGCTTTTTCATCCCTTTTAGCCTGCAAAATACAGCCGTGTGGCAATGATCTTTCTGCGTATGATTTTCGTAGTCAATATGCAATCTTTAGCAGGTGGGTCTTGTTAACAGTTATACAAAAATATCATGATATCTACCAAGGAATGTTTTACTTGAAAACCACATTCAACAGACATACTTCATATCTACCTTCATATCTTCTTTCTTAATTTTGCGATGGCGATGCATAGTTTGAATAATAATTATTGAAGTCATATGCGATTCTGGTTGGCTTGGTGTTGAAACTGGTTAATTATATCATGTTACTAGAATGTTACTGATCTCGTACTTAGTACCGACAAGGATGAATGCACCAAATGTTGGATTACATTAAGCATGTATTTGATTCAATTTTTTCCGGCTGCAGTCGCGAGTTTAGGGTGATATTGCTGAGAAAATGTGAAACTATTGTTTGTTGCTTCAGACAAACGTACGTTTGATGGCCTATTGATGCGGAAACAAACATAGCATAAGCAAATATCTCATTATCCAATTGAAACCTCAAGTGTCGAATTTGACCTGGTTGTTAACATGTAAACAAATAATCCACGACCGTGTTCACGTCTTTTTGTTGCTAGGGCTTTTGAAAAGCCAGGGTTTCTGAAAAACCCTTTACATTTTAATCAACTTTGAATCCTGATATTGGTTTTCTCAGCAAATTAATGAGTTTTTTTAAAAAATTATTGGTTATTTTAGTTAAATATCACTTGACCAATATTTTCACGAATTTAGTTATTACTAGTTTACTAGTGATATATAAAAAAAAATTACAGACAACTAATCATATCCAATAGTATGATTATCTAAGCATGTGTGTACGTATACTATATTTTTCTTTATGCTTAAATGCAATTTATCCCTGTTTTGGAAAAATCGGAATTTTATCTCCTTATTTTAAAATCCGGAATTTTACCCCTTATTTTATAATTTTTTGGATTTTGCCCCCCACCAAAATTCTGCACAAAACTGTTTTTGAGCCTCAAGTTCAAAATTTCGCACAGAACTCAATTTAGATCAATAATTCACCAAACTGGTACCGAAATAACCGCAATCGAGTTACTTTTCAACAGAATCAAACTCCACTAAATTTGGAGTTACAAAGAGAGGTTAATTATCATTTTAGTGAAGGTCTGTCCAAATTAATTATCGTATGGAACTACTATTGGTATTTTCGTCATGTCTCTTATCCTGTAGCTCATTTTTTAATAGTATTTACATGTTTGGAAAGCTAATGAAATTACCCTTGTTGGCATTTCAATTTCGTCGAATTTGGAGTTACGATACATTAGGTAGACGATGTTGAATTTGAAGGTCAGAACTAGATTTCTGCAGAATTAGTAACGAGGGGTAAAACTGCATTTAAGCCTTTTTTTTATAAGATATGTGTGCATATCTTTACATATACTTTTTTTCCTTTCACCACCAGTTTAATCTGTTTCGGGGGTCAGTTCTGACATCAAGTGGTTCCAGCCCACTTCTGATCGCTGTTGCGAAGGATAGAATCGTAGTCCTCCTTACCAAGTTCAGCATCAATCACCACTGAACCAACTAACGATTGATTACATTTTATAAAAGATTAAATGACATAAATATAAATTTTATACTTTGATATCTGATGAGAGTAATCTATTTTAACACTTTATAGCAATTATGGGCATAACCCTTGGTTAATAACGACAATGATCTACATTTCACACGGATTTACATCGTTAGAGACCGGTATCATTTGGGTAAAATTCATTAAAAATACAAATTTTTTAAATATAAATTATTATAAAAATATCATATAACATTGAATTTATTTAGAGGATTTGGTACGACGATACTCAACCATATAAGTTGATATAAGAGTATTCACCTTGAAGAATAAGTGAAATTTTTTTGTTTTGCAAATGTATGCGAACGTTTTTATAAAATGGTATTCATAGTTATTGGATTGGTATAAGTCTTAAGAGTCTTGGTCCTAAGTGATTACTAAAAAAAAAAAATTAGTTGGTAGGAGGAGAACTCCGCTATGCTAACAAATTTCAAATTCCTAATAAAATTTGGGTCATGTTAATTAGTGTCCCAAACATTAGTTAAGGAGGTAAAAAACTTAATTTTTACTTTGAAATAAGCATTATACTACTTATTTACTAGTGAAAATATACAAGTTCCAAAACTTATTTACTAATGATCCTAGTTAGCATTTTCCATAAAAAATTGTCGTTTTTATTTTTTTTATAAGTAAAAATTGAATTATAAGTAGTACAAAGGGTACTCAACCCTTACAATTCTTATAGCAACCATTACATGGTAATAATGCATTTTAATGAATCCTTACACCAATCTAAAAAACACAAGAAGACTTACTAGCTATTTTAATGGATCCATAAAAAGTCATCATTAACTGCTGTAGAAACTTCCATTACTTAAAAAACTTACATTTCTTTTAAATTGTACTCTTGAGAAACCAAATGTTGAACGTCGTATACATTTGAAATGTTGGTCACTAATCAGTTATTGTTTTGTTTCAAGTGTTATTCTCTAAGCTAACTCTCTCTATTCTCTATGGAGACATTATTCCATCGTTCATCATATCTAAAACCTTCTTATCTCTTACCTAAACCTCCAAAAAAACCTTTCATCATGTTAGCATCAAATTCTCTTAGATTCAACTTCAATTACTTCCCAAATTCCAATCTTTCTTCTTCATCATCATCATTTTCAGGGCAATTTTCTCTTCAAAATAAGCCTAGAAAATCATTACCACTTATTCTCAATGCCCGCAACAATGATAAGAAAGAAGATAGTCATAGTTTTGTACCCAAATCAGATGAAGTAACTGGGTTCTTCCCTGAATCTGTTCTTCTTAAAAAGGTTACATTTTTAATCATACCTTTCATTTGTTTTTTGTTTATTATTCATTTTAGTGTAGTTTTCTGCAAGTTTTTATTGTTTTGTCTTAAGAAGAATAAGATACCCTTTTGAAAATTCATTGGGTTTACACTCTTAAAATTGGTGGAATTTGCACAGGTAACCTATGATGCACGGACACTCCTTGGATTAGGCATACCCCGGTGTTGGACATGCTTCAGTGTCCGACACCCACATATATAATTATATTGAATTATGTCATGCTTCATGCGTCTGTGCTGCATAGATGGTAACTGCTAAAGGTTTTTTTTTTGTTCATTTGGTAACAGCAAAATCTTATCTTTTTGTTTTGAAGGGAAGAGTGCTCACTATCTAGGATA
The DNA here is from genome assembly GCF_020283565.1 of Trifolium pratense. Taxonomy (NCBI): domain Eukaryota; kingdom Viridiplantae; phylum Streptophyta; class Magnoliopsida; order Fabales; family Fabaceae; genus Trifolium; species Trifolium pratense. The sequence continues at coordinate 23,250,770 of NC_060063.1, read as the reverse complement.
AGGAAAAAGGCAAATTTGTTCATTTTGTAATTTATGACTTATTAGCATTTGACATTAGAGAAGAAGTATATGAATGACACTAGTTGATGCATTCTTGGTGCTCCTTTTGTGCAGAATTTAGTTTTGAATAAACCATCGAGTTAGTCCTTAAAGTATCATTATCTATCCAATTTAGTCTCTAAAGTATGAAAATCCGTCGTGGTAATCCATACCAGCTTAATAGCATGTACTAAAATGATGAATACTTTAGGGACTGAATTGACGGATTTCATATACTTTAGAGACTACTTATTAATTTTGTTTTGCGTTGTTCTATCATGTGTTGTTTTGTCCAGTATTTACCTTTTGCAAACCAACCAGGTAGGAACTAAATTGAAGACAGAGTGTTACTTTTGGGACTAAATTGATGGTTTATTTTTAGTTTTCGAGTTGAATTTTCTTATTGATAATCAATTGTGGTTTTCAACTTGTAATTTTCAGAAGGAAGTTGAGGAAGATGGTAAGCTTCTTCCGGAGTTTGAAGATGATGATGAAAGTAAGTGGTTATTGTTGAGTTATTCTGTCTGTCCTAGTTTCTTTGTAGGCTCAATGATTATGGATTAATGGTAAGCTTTTTTTTAATTTTCATTTTGATTTACAGGAGAACTCTATGAATCGCTGAGGCTTGAGGTGGAATCTGATATGGATGTTGAACTATGTAAGTAAATTTTCTCTTGTTTAGAGATGATATGAAACTTTTGCACTAATGCAATTTTTATTTGTAGGAATTTCACAAGTACTATTTCATAATTTTTTTCATTTTCTAAATCTGTTATCTGTCAACTCTTGCATATGTATGGTTATTCAAATTCAAATTATCAAATAACAATGGCGTACTATTCTAGTCATCCATGACCTTGTTAGATAATGTTTCCAAACCATGCGTTCCCTAAACCATTAACGACAATAATATCGAATATAGATGTTCTTCCTTTGCTCTAGGTGGATTATGTAACACCCCGAACTAACTACCCTTAAAAACGTGATCTTAAAAACTTTTTAAAGATAAGTAGCCGGAGCGCTACGGAAAAACATTTTCAAAACGATCGTGCACACGACACGAAACGTCGCAGCGGAAAACATAACATAAAGGATTTTCAAAGCAATGAACAAAATAGTTCAAAAGATAATTCATGTCAATTTCTTGCAAAATAAGCAAAGTTGCATAAACATGCAAAACCATCATCAAACATATACATATTCCCTCCTAGATGTTCATTAAGCATACTAAGATGAAAAGACATGTTTATGATAAAGAAACTTCACCCAAACCCCAAAGAAATTGGATGAGAGAGTTCAGGAATGGAGGCTAGACACCTCCCCTCTCTTGGATCACCCAAGCTTATGCTTAACCACTCTCACCTTGGATTGAATGATGATTCTTGGCCTCTAAATCTCTTCTCCTTGCTCGAGTTTTTCTTCTTGCTCTCCTAGGGTTCTTGCTTTGCTTCTAAGCTTACAAACTTCTAACTTCTCATGAAAAATGAATTGTGTGCACGATCGTTTTGAAAATGTTTTTCCGTAGCGCTCCGGCTACTTATCTTTAAAAAGTTTTTAAGATCACGTCTTTTAAGGGTAGTTAGTTCGGGGTGTTACAGATTAGTGTCCTGATTTTGCTAACTTTTGGCCTTAGTTTGCGCTCATTAGATTGATACCTCTGTGTCATTTGTCCATTATATGTCGACCGTCTCAAATTCTTATTTAATAGCTGTCAACTCTTGTGGTGTGTGTTTGTGTTATAGTGTCCTAATAGCAATAATGTGATAGTTATTTCCTTCGAAGATTCAGTATTTACATTTTCGGCTGCCATGAAGAATCTATCATGATCTCATTCAGAGACGGGAAAAAAATTAGAAATTTTGTTGTCTATATGCATGGAGAAAAGTAAAATGCTATATCTCACAATACTCCGCTTCTTTGCTTTTGCAGTGCGCCACTACGAGATTGTTTACTTAATTCACGAGAAGTATGAAGAAGAGGTTGCAGCTGTCAATGAAAAAGTTCAAGGTAATCTTTTACAGTTCGCGGCTTTGCGTTCATTTTTTTCCAAACTGTTTATATTCCCATGATGCGAAATAGAATAATTTCATTAGGTAACGATTTCTTCCTGGCAGTCACTGAAGTGTTGTTATAGCGGTATACTGTAGCGGAATTTGAACAAAGCGGTATTGTTTTCGTTAAGCTATTTTATACTCCAAAATGTTGTGAAATAGCAGTTATAGTAGTATTATAGGATTGTTGCATAGCAGAATTTGCCGATTGGATATACGGTTGGCAGAAAAAAGCTGCTATCTGAAATTAAGTTCTTTGATAATGACCTAGACAGTGGATATATCGCAATTATTTAACATACACGTAGTTTCTAAATAGTTTCTGCAATGCGGGCATTAACCAAAAAACGTTTTTTAACTTGTTTTTATCTTTTAGTGAAACCATAATTCTGTTTATTCTGGTTGTTTTTGTGATTCTTTTCCAAACATTTGCAGACTTTTTGAGGGAGAAGAAAGGAAGAGTGTGGAGATTCAATGATTGGGGTATGAGAACATTGGCTTACAAAATACAGAAAGCTAGTAAAGCACACTATATTTTGATGAACTTTGAGTTGGACGCCAAATATACCGACGAGTTCAAGAATATGTTGGACAGAGATGAAAGAGTCATTCGGCATCTGGTGATGAAGAGGGACGAGGCAATCACTGAAGATTGCCCTCCCCCTCCTGAATTTAATACTCTTGTTGCTAACATAGATGATGAAGATGACGAAGATGATGAAGACGACGAAGAATGGGATGATGAAGATGATGAAGACGACGACGACGATGGTGAAGATGTTGATAATGATGAAGAAGAAGAAGTTGATGATGATGATGATGATGATGATGATGAGGATATTGAGGGTGGTGAGGGGATTTTCATAGTAGATGACGATGATTTGGGAATATCAGAGAGCCAGAAAATAGCATAATGAGGACTAAGAATGTAGGTAGGTCGGTGTTTTCTTTTACTCTAATTATTTTGTTCCTTTTGTTTTCGTAGGAATATAAAGCAGTTTTGAACGTTATGACTCTACATATATGAAAATCAAAGTCATTATAATGTCTTGTTTAATTGCCCAAATTATTAACTTGATGTTTGTTAATTGAAAAAACTAAGGTTGAAATTGATACAAAATGTATGTGTATGTATCACTTATGAAATTCATATTCAGTAATTAATGCGGGAAATGCATAGTTTTGAATGTGAAGGATAGAATAGTGTAATGTTTAATGAAATTCGAGTTGATGTTTCAAAGTAGGAAATTGTTCTAACATAGTTTAGTGGATTTTATATAAATTTCATTTTCATTCAATATATTTGTATAAGCATATGCATAATAGTATTTGTTTTGCAATATATATATATATATATTGCCAAGCTTAGGCTGTGCATGGTAGGATTGCGAAAAAGGTGTGGCAAGAAACGGGTCTAAGGGGTTTATGACTATGTTGCAGGGTACTATGAAATGAATTTTGCTGCAATGTTATGCAGTATTGATGTAATGTAACTATTGAAGTTTGATTTGTGTGATGCTCCTATTAATGTTTGAACTTTAATACATGAGTCTATCAAAGATCAACATGGAGCAGTAGGTTTGTTTTTTAACATCTTTCTCTTCGTCTATCACACGTTTTGACGCTGCAACAAATCTGTCCGAGTATTGTCAAGTTGGAGAAACAGTCTCAAGCAGGGAACTTCAATGCGGAGTAAACTCGCAAAATATGCAGCTCCCTTCTGGAAAATTTCTTTCCCATTCTAGAGAATTTATTTCAACATTGAAATATGATGATGCCACATGCAACTTGAATGAAGATTGCATGCTCAAATCATGCACAACATATATACATGTCTCCGGAGGTGATAGGTCATTGGTCCAAAGTTCCAAATTCCCTTCTAAACTGGGGATTAAAGTTTCAAACTTTCAATTTTGTTTTTTGTTTTTTTGCTTAAATGCAGTTTTACCCCCCCTATTTTGAAAAATGCGGAATTTTACCCCCCCTATTTTAAAATGCAGAATTTTACCCCCCCTATTTTATAATTTGTTGGATTTTGCCCCCCCACCAAAATTTTGCACAAAATCTGCTTCTGAGCCTCAAGTTCAAAGCTACGCACAGAACTCAATTTGGATCAATAATTCACCAAACTGGTACCGAAACGACCGCAATCGAGTTAGTTTTCCACAGAATCAAACTCCACTAAATTTGGAGTTACAGAGAGAGATTAATTACTGTTTTAGTGAAGGTCTGTTCAAATTAATTATCGTATGAAACTACTACTGGTATTCTCGTCATTCCTCTCACCCTGTAGCTCATTTTTTAATACTATTTACATGTATGGAAATCTAACGAAATTACCCTTGTTGGCATTTCAATTTCGTCGAATTTGGAGTTACGATGTGTTCGGTAGACGATGTTGAATTTGAAGATCACAAGTAGATTTCTGCAGAATTAGTAATTGGACAGACCTTCACTAAAACGGTAATTAATCTCTCTCTGTAACTCCAAATTTAGTGGGGTTTGATTCTGTGGAAAGCTAACTCGATTACGGTCATTTCGGTAGCCATTTGGTGAATTATGGATCCAAATTGAGTTGTATGCGAAGCTTTGAAGTTGTGACTCGAAAACAAATTTTTTGCAGAATTTTGGGGGACATACCTTCACTAAAACGGTAATTAATCTCTCTTTGTAACTCCAAATTCAGTGGGGTTTGATTATGTGGAAAGATAACTCGATTACGGTCATTTCGGTATCCTTTTGGTAAATTATTGATCAAAATTGAGTTGTGTGCGAAACTTTAAAGTTGTGACTCGAAAGCAGAATTTTAGGGGGGGCAAAATCCAACAAATTATAAAACAGGGGGGGTAAAAGTCCGCGTTTTAAAACAGGTGGGGTAAAATTCCGATTTAATCAAAACAGGGGGGGCAAAACTACATTTAAGCCTTTATAAATTAAGAGCATCTAGACATTATGGATTGAGTAAACCAAATAAAGCCGTACTTGTTTTTTTAAAAATAATATTTTATAATAAACTTTATTTATTTTTGTTTCTCCTATAGGTTCCTTTTGCTGAAAATAATCTAAATCCAGACATTAAGTATAAGAAAAATGTTATTTAAACATAAATATTTAACAAAAATACAACAAAACTACACTTTTTGTTTTTTTTAATATTTGTTATACGCCTCGATATCCGTACTGTGAGTGGAGAAAAAATGTGTTGTATTTTTGTCCAACTTTTTTGTGTTTATATAACACACCTCCGCGGAGGGTTTTAGATATTGACAATCAACAACGTCGTATGACAGGTTTACTACAACTGAAGCTGAAGCATGGTGCGATTTATTGTTGCTGCTGCTGGAACAGGTTTGCCCTTGCAGGGACAGTAGCAACAGGCGTAGATGCAACCCAAACGCAGCTGGTTGTTTTTCTCTACAGTTCGCCTATTTGTCTCTGCAGAATAGTACTGTTTTGGCTGAGTTTGAACCCATTAGTACGGCGAACGCTTTGAAGTTTCTTTGGTCGAATAATGTCCCGTCAAAAGTTAGTATCTTTGGTTGGAGATGTTCACTTGAAAAATTACCAACTAGGGAGGCTTTATTTAGCAAAGAGATTATCACTAATAACCATGAGAGGAGTTGTGTTTTCTGTTTCAAAGATGTTGAAGATATCCATCACATTCTATTTCAATGTAGTGTTTCTGTTAAAGTTCGGGAACACATTTATAAGTGTCTGGGAACAAATTATATCCCTTTGGTTACTGTTTCGCACCACTTTGCAGTATTTGGTGAACGGAAGAATTAACAAGAGGTTTCGTCATATTATATTGTTGGGAAGATGTGAAGTATAAGACACTTAGGTAATAACATATTATTTAGAGGAACTTATGTCAATGTCTCATGTTTAGTTGTTCTGGACTAAGGGTCCGTTTGGCCCGACTTTTTTATCGTCTAAAAGCTACTTTAAAATAAAGTTCAAAATAAGTGCTTTATAAATAAAGTTAAAGTTGTTTGGTGATTTTATTTTTGAAAAACTTACAATAAATTTAATTTAAAAATTTTGGTAAATATTTTATAAAAGATAATATTATAGTACTTTATATTTCTTAAAAAAGAAATGTACTGTAATTATAATTATTAAAAAAGCATGTAATAAACGACAGTATAGTGAATATTAGTCTTCGCAGTTGCGCACGGATGATACCTTTTATTTTAAAAAAAACATGTGTTATTATAATTTATATTTAATAAGAATAATATATTAGTCTTTCGATTATCAAAAAAGAAAATATTAGTCTTTTAATAAAATTTGGTAAAAAATAAAATATTTCGATAACATGACTTTTTTTTTGTTTACAACATTGGTAATGATGATCGAACTTAAGACGTCATGCATACTATCAAAATCTCTCGCCACTAGACCAAATTAACCTAGTGGCTTCGATAACATGGCTTTGTAATATATATTGTTATTTATTTTTTTTGTTTTAGAAAGTTAATTTATAATATATAGTAGTATTAACATTAGATATCATAAAAAAGTAATGTAGTCATATTTTTCTAAAATCATCAAAAAAGTAATACATAGTCATTTATTTATTTATAAAAAAGAAAAGGTAATACCTTCATGAAATAAAAATAAAAAATGAGTATTCGTTGAAAAAAAGAGAGTATATATGATGTGGTTAGTGGTTACTGGTTACCTTAGCTACCAGCGTTTTCAATATAATACAAAAGGTTAAAATTGTTGGAATCGGGTATCGAAGGGAGGACACTGAAAAAAGGAGCCGCAAGTCATCTATAAGTTAATATTTTTAACTTTTTTTTGGACTCCTTATGCATTGTTTTTCTTCAATAAAAATAAGTCCTTATTTTTTTGAAGAGCTTCTTTTAATTTGTGTTTGACCTGACTTCTACTTAAAACAAAAAAAAAAGTCATAAAAAAGTCGGGCCAAACGGTACCTAAGATTAGTCCAACATCATATCCACTTGGCTCAACATAGTGTGTCCAACCACATCCACCTTAGCAGAGCACGGTAGAACCTCTCTACCAAGATATGAGCAGATTACTGCTTCACCCACTATCTAAGGGTAATATCTTGACAGTCTGTCTTATTGGGCCAAACAGATCCAGCCCAATAAGAGGACCTTTGGCCCAACGCTGGGGGCTATATAAGCTCTCCTATACAGGAGAGCAAGGTAACACTATTCATTCACTCATTTACTTTCTCTCTCTTGTATTTCAGTGCTCTCTTTATCTCTCTGACTTTGGCATCGGAGCACCTGCAGGTACAACCCCCCTCCGTGGATCAGCTGCTCGACCCGCCGTCAATCACCTGCTCAACGAACTGTCAGCTGACCATCTACCTGTTCTGATCAACAGTTAAGATCATTAGTGGACCAAATTAAATTATTTACATTGGTTTTGGTTTAGAGGACGATTAGGGAACACTGTTAATTTAGAGTTGTCGGATTGGTATAACAATCCAATAGCTTGCTTTCAAAACATATAAAATGATTGTCTCTGAATTATAAGAGTTAATTACTTCTTATACTCCTTATAATTCAAAATTTTGAAAATAAAAAAAAAAACCGACATCGTACAACCTTTCTACGAGTATTTTGTTAGTGACAACCAGGGGCGGACCTCTGTGAGGCATGGTGTGGCTATAGCCACCACACCAGTCCAGCCCAAATTTTTTCTAAAAATAATAATAATAATTTTATAAATAATTTTAAGTTATTCTTTATACGTATTCATACAAACATTAACGTAAATATTACTTTAGAGTTTATTATTTATGACCGTAAGTCTCTCAGTAATCAGTACACATTAATTTAAATATTAGTGTAAATATTAGTTTGTAATCTATTATTGTTGATTTCAAGTCATTGGTTATACATAGTGTATTATTTTAAGTTATAAATTTTTATATTTATAATAATCAACTTTGACTTTGTTTGTCAAAAAATTGTGGATAACTAATTGAAGTTGTAGTACCGAGTAAAATTAACTATTGAACTAACATAAAACAATAGGTTTAAGTTTTTCAATTACTAGATGATATAGGTAAAATTGGAATAAAAATTAATAAGTTATAAGCTAATTGAATTAGTTTATCAAAATAAACTATAAGCTAGTATAATTTTGGGTTCTATATATTCTGGTCCAAGGTAGAATTTTGTGAAGTATCAAACAATAATAATATGTATGATTTAACATATATTTAATAAGTTATAGCATTTTTTTTCGAATAGAAATTTTGTGGTTTTTATGGATATTTTTTTTTTGGTGATATAGTTTTTTTTTGTTAGATATGGATATAGTTTGTCAGTTAATTGATTTCTTTTTTTCTTTATAGAAATTTTATGGATTATTGGTGTTTTTTTTTTTATATACATATTGTATTAGTAATAATTTTATATATTGTTTGTTGTTTAACTGAATTATTGGGATGATGATAAATTTTTTTTAGTAATGCTAAAAAATTTAGCCACACTAATAATTCATGGCTGGATCCGCCGCCGGTGACAACATACAATTATGTACTGATATGGTAGTCATATTTGATGACATGTCACATACTGCCGCACACAGAAGGTTTCAGATATTGGCAATCAACGATGTTGTGTGACTTTCCCTAATGTATGAGTATTTTATCAGTGACAAAATAAAATCATTTATTGATATTAGTCTATATGATGACATGGCAGATACTCCCACATAGAGGATTTTGGAAGATATGCAAGAAGAACAACTCCACATGAGTGACACACCAAATTTCTTTCTTCTTAGAGCATGTTTAGCGCCGGTGAACTAACACCAAAATTGCTTATAGCCAACGTAAATAACAAGAAACTTGCAATAAAGATGTATGATATGGCATAGCAAGTGAACTAACTTTTCTGTACATGCTCTAAATAGCCAACGGCAACAAAAGGCAAATAATTATTATTTTATTCAAAGCAAAATTGCACATGACCACATATCTATTCAAATAATTATTTCAATACTTTATTACTATCACCTTTTGAATATTGTAGTAGGGGTTCCCTTGTAGTAGTAGAAAATCAGCATATGACATGAAAAGCAACGGCCATATTCTCTGAATCAAAACTAATTACAAATAAAAAAATATAAACATGTGGGGTCAATGTTTGGTTCTTTATAACCAACCACCATTAAAGTAAAAACTACTCAAATTAACTATAAATCTCTTAAATCCTACACATCACTCTGGGCCCATAAAAAGTAACTTAGTTTACCCACTTAGTTTACTCCCAATAAAGATGCTCTTAAGGGCAAGTACCCAAAAATAGTCATGTCAAGGAAAGAAGAAAAGTCAATGATGATGCCATTGAGTATCAATGGTTTGACTATGACATCTGAATTATATTCAATCCTCCAATTTTTAACACAAAAGTTTGTATGGATTGAGTTACTCTTTCATTTTATTTTATTTTGATAGAGGACTCTTTCATTTTTTATTAATAAAATTGTTGTATATATCTTAATGTTAATAAATTGATTTGAGAGTCATAGAGTAAATGCAAAGCACACGTAGTAGATAAAAACAAAAAATGAATTATATTTTCAACTCAAAAATGGAGATTACGTGTACGATGCCAAAAAATAAATAAATGAAGATTACGTGCACAATGCATGCATAGACTATACATATATTAATCTAGGTCATTAATTGTTCTAACTCACTTCTAAACTCAAAGTATTTTTTTTAATAGCAAAATATATTACTCCTTTCGGTTCTTATTATAAGAAGTTTATTTTTTAGGTTAATAAAATGTTGAATGTATCAAGTACCAAAAAAAAAAATGTTGAATGTATCTGGTCCATATTATTGCCTAGATACATTCAACATTTCATGAATCTAAAAAGTAAATTTCTTCTTATAATACGGACCGGATGGAGTATTAATAATAATAACCAGTCTTCGTACAAGATGAACAAAGATCGGGAGAAACAAAACTACAAAAACAATGTTATTTTTCTCATGCTCTTTCTGTCATGTAACCCAAAAAAAATGTTATTTTTCTCATGTTTTCATTTGAGACTAATTTTAAGTATTCATTCATTTTTTTTCTTCTACTAAACTATTTTTTATTTTTTATGAATCATCACCTTTAAATGAGAAAAATAAGAGAAGACAACACCAAAAAAGCATGAGAAAATCCAAAAGAGTCACCTTTACATTCCAAGAAGTCTCCCTTCAAATAAAGATTAAAAAAAAGGACAAAAACACAGTTTTAATTTAATAACTCAGCAAACCTAATTTCCCCATACTTTTTTTTTATAGTTAAATACCCCAAACTCTACCCCAAACCTAATAACTCAGCAAACCTAATTTCCCCAAACTCTACCCATACTTTTTTTTTATAGTTAAATACCTATTGACTAAAATTCAGTTTTAAAAGTGAATACATGGAAGTATAAGGAAGGATTATATTTTTATTTTTATATCATAATTTAGAGAAAGAGAGAGACACATGTACCCAAAAAAAGAAAGAAAAAAAAAAGAGAGACATATTTTTAGGAAAATTAAATTAAATATAGGTATTTAATTTGGGAAGGTAGGTATGAACCAATTTTTTCTATATATAGTTTGTGACCAAAACATATTCATCATCATAAGAAAGGTGTAAGACATGGCTCCACATTATATTTCTAAAATCACTATTTCCATTGTTATTTTCCTTTCCTCCCTCATCTTCACCCCAATTTCTTGTTCTTATGAGCCCACTCCTCCAAAAAAATTAACAGATGTTGAGCTTCTTGAATTTCCACTTAATTTAGAATATTTGGAAGCCGAATTTTTTTTATTTGGATCATTGGGTCATGGATTGGATGTAGTTGCTCCAGAGCTAGCAGAGGGTGGACCCCCTCCTATCGGTGCTAAATTGGCCAAATTGAGTAAATTTGTTAAAGATATAATTTTTCAGTTTGGTTTGCAAGAAGTTGGACATTTGAGGTTTTTTCTAATACTTTTTAAATCTTTATTATAATAAATAATTTGATTTGATGTGATATATAATGTTTTATCATTTAATTTTAATATATATCACGAGTTTAGTTTCTTGTTAATTTGGATATTAAATATTGTGTTGAGTTTATTTTGAGACGAGAGGTAATATATTGTCACAAAAAAATTGAATTGACGAGACAAAAGTTATAGAGTAAAATGAATTTTGTCTCTAATATTTTTTTTAAATAAAAATTAATTATGTAGATTTTAAATTTTTATTGCTAATTAATTTTTAAAAAATAGATTGCTTTCGAATTTTGAATAATTTTTAAGATTATTCATGTATATTTAGAAGCAAATCGGTGTGCGGATATTTTAGCGAATATAGGTTGTATGTCCCCCGTGGACTCTATAGTTTATGATCATCCTCCTCCAGAGTTGATTCAGGTTCTTGCTGATGATTGTTGGGGTGTATCTCTCCCCCGTTTAATCACCCTGTAATTTTCTTTTAGTTGAATTTATGCCCCTTTTATTACCAACCAAAAAAAACTAAAGTTCTAAAGTAAATCTTTATTGTAGAGCCATAAAGAGCACAATAAAAGGGTTCCCAAGGCCTTCACTTGATCTAAGTGCATTATCATTTTCTGAGGTGATGGATAGTGCCTTTGGACATCCTTTGCACCCTCCTTTTGATCCATATGCAAATGATGTCAATTTTCTTCTTGCATCTTATGTGATTCCTTATGTTGGTCTTACCGGCTATGTTGGAGCTAATCCACTCTTGCAAAATGCTACTTCTAGGAAGGTATATCCTCAAACTCAACAAATTAAATCTTTTCAACTCTACTAGATGTATAATGATATGTTGCATGTCTTTTAACAGCTAGTTGCAGGCCTTCTAGGAGTAGAATCAGGCCAAGATGCGGTTATACGAGCATTGTTATACGAACGTCGAGCATGGAAGGTGCATCCTTATGAAGTAAGTGTGGCAGAGTTCACAAATCACATTTCAATGCTTAGGAATAAATTAGGAAATGATGGTGTGAAAGATGAGGGTCTTGTGGAAGACTCATCGGGCAATATCCTTGCTGGTGATAAAGACTCACTATCATATGCAAGAACTCCAGAGGAAATATTGAGGATTGTATATGGATCTGGTGATGAAAGTTTCCCTGGTGGCTTCTACCCTCTTGGAGGAGATGGCCATATAGCAAAATCTTACTTATCCAATGCTTAATTAGAGTGGCTAAGAGTTAATTGTCTCTACTTTGGAGACTCGTACCTACTGAGAAAATATAATTAATAAGGTATAATCAGGTTAGAAAATAGTCTTGTGTTTTTATAGATTAAGATTTGTTGTGAATTAGACTCAATGATAAGATTCGAATGGACTTCAATTTCTTGTATTCACACAACCAATGAATTAATTTGAATAATCATATCAGGATTGAATGACGCTTGTATTATAATTTATAATTTGAACTCGATTTACCAAATTTGAATTTCGGACCATTTGATCTTTAGATCATGTGATCACAACAATTGTTTGATTTTTTTAATCGTAGAAAATTTAATTTTAAATCATAATTGTGGTGTCATAAACCAAAATGACACTGAATTATTTTTTTTTTTAAAATAATGAATGGATAAACCAATAAATAATAAAGGAATGTAAACATCAAGCAAACAATATGACTCAATGCATGTATGCTACTTATCCTTAGTATTTTGTAAAATTAAAATAAAATTAGTAAGCACTTAGGTATGAATTTCATCGTAGTTTTTTTTTTGGTACACCATCGTAGTTTTTTTCTATTAAGGTTCCGTTTGTTATAGATTAAAAAAATAGTGATTTTAATGTAAAATGATTTAGAGATTAGTTTTTAGAGATTTTTAGAAAAGTTGAATTTACTTTGTGTTTATTTATTATAATAAAAATCACTTTTTTTAAATAAAATAATTTTTAGTTTGTTTGGATATAACTTATAAAAGTGATTTTTTTAATTACAAATAAATTTTTTCTTTTAACATTTCTTTTCTCTCTCCTCTAAAAAAAAATCTATTATTTATAAGTTACTCTTAGTAGCTTATCATTTTGAGCTGTTTTCTAATTATTTTCAGCTCCTAATTATTTTAAAAATTTGTAACAAACAAATGTAAAATAATTAAAAGTGATTATTTTTATAAAAAAAATTATTTTTTTCTAAAATAAACTATAACAATTTTTTTTTTTTTGATAAGCAAACAGCCTCTGAATTAATTAATATAAAAAACAAATACACTAGCGCTTCCTGTAACAGTTGAAGGGTGCACTAAGTAATTGAAAAAAAAAAAATAGCCCTCAGATTCATCAAAGACCAAACAAAAAACAATTGAAAAAAAAAAAGAAGATAATTACAAAATTTGAATTAAACCCCAAAAAATTTAAGAATTCTCTGTCTGGCATATTGAGCTGTGAGATTGATTCATCGCAGCAACAACAGCACCGTCGTCCCTGCATCGAGATTCAGCTCGATTATTAGGTATTTATTCAATCCACTTAATTATTATGACTGTGATTCTCGTAATTAATTAGCTTAGAAATTATGCTTGATAGTTGTAGTTACAGTGATTGATTGATTGATTTCGTGTGTTTTTCAAATTGAGCATTGATGACCCAATTTTTTGCTTCCTGCTATGTTGTGAATAAATGGGCTTTGTTGTTTTGATTGATCAATTGAGATTTCAAACGAGTAATCAGTCAATTTAGTCCCTAAACTATCATTCTCTCACCAACTTAGTCCCTAAACTATTAAAAACAACTAAAAGGTCCCTAATCTATTTTTTATCCGTCAATTTAGTCCCTAAACTATCACTCTCACACCAACTTAGTCCCTAAACTATTAAAAACAACTAAAAGGTCCCTAAACTATATTCACATCCTTCAATTTAGTCCCTCATAAACATCATTTTATGATTCCTAACAAACGTGTTATAATATCTACAAGGCACTTCTTTAACACACTAGCATGGATGAAAAAAGCCAGCTCCTACTAGTATTATTAATAAAACAACCAGCCTGCAAAGATAATTCACCATACAAATGCTTGGAATTTAATAAGACTTTGTTAGCATACTACATATAATGGCACTTTTGTACCCTTTATTTCATCATTATACACACTAATACACCCCAAAACATTCCTTATAATAACAGAAAAAAAGGAATAGAAGGATAAAAAAAACTCCCAGACCCGCAAGAAACAAGAGATCACAACATAAACTTCAAAGGGATAAAACAGAATCACAAACCCTTACAAATTTATAAAAGTGAGAACAAAAAACATACCTGATTTTAGCGTAGTCTCTAACAAGAAAAGTAAATGCTTGAGCTTGAGAAGCTTTCGGTCCAGTGGGACCATAAAACTCACTAGGATAAGCAGTATTATTAAACCAGACAAAACAACAAGCTATAAAACCAAAAACGGTTGAATCATATCATTTTTTTTAAAATCTTTCAGTCAAAAAAGTTGAATAAAAAAAATATTCTGTGTTAAAAAAAAAAACGACAATTGCCACTTTTTTCATACTAAAGATCTCTTTTGTTCTAAATGATTATTCTGAAAGAATGAATTGAGTTCGGCGACTAGAGGTTATATTTGAGTTGCGAGCAAAACGGTTGTTGCCGGAGAGTGGAGTGGTTGGCGGCGAGCAGGGTGGTTGTTTTCGTCGAAGCACTTGGAAGAAGAAAGGGTGATAATATTTTAGGGTTTTATAGACAAGTTAACCGAGGACTAAATTGACGGATGAAAAATAGATTAGGGACCTTTTAGTTGTTTTTAATAGTTTAGGGACTAAGTTGGTGAGAGAGTGATAGTTTAGGGACTAAATTGACGGATGAAAAATAGATTAGGGACCTTTTAGTTGTTTTTAATAGTTTAGGGACTAAGTTGTTGAGAGATTGATAGTTTAAGGATTAAATTGACGGATGAAAAATAGATTAGGGACCTTTTAGTTATTTTTAATAGTTTAGGGACTAAGTTGGTGAGAGAGTGATAGTTTAGGGACTAAATTGACTGATTACTCGATTTCAAACCCTTTTTCTTAGTTCGTGAGACCCTACCACTCTACACAGACAGTACATGAAGAGGGAATTGGGCAGATTTCGCAACTGATCTGCAAAATAACAAGAGGGCACACAAAGTAACAAAAATAAGATTCACCTCATTCTTATAAATTAAGTTATTGAATATTTGAAATAAATCCCGAAATTCCAAACGACCCGTTATCCAATAAAAACCTAACCAAAATCCCCTAGACAATTAGTTAGAAACGCTTTTTGACAAGCATTTGCAGCAATAGGACGTGTGAACCAAAAACCTATTACTAATAGGTAAGAACACATTCCAACCAATTCCCAAAAAATATAAACTCATATCAAATTGGAACTAGTAACTAATCCTAACATTGAAGTATTAAAAATACTCAGATAAGTAAAAAATCTCAAATAGCCTTGATCATGAGACATGTAACTATCACTATAAATTAGAACCAGAATACCAACACTAGTGATTAATATTGACATAATAGAAGTAAGTGAATCGATCAAAATTACATTGTGATATATAACCAGTTATTTTGGTTTTCTTGTTCTCTGGCCACCTGATTTTATTCATTTGTTTGATCTTATTCTGGAAAGTTTTGGTTTTTTTGGGATTGTTTTGTTGATCGTTGATTGAATGAGTGATTGCACATTCCCTTTTGTTTCGATTGTCTTGTTGATTGAATGAGTGATTGTACATTGTTGATTTTGTTCCTATCGAAATTGAGTGATTTTGTTTTGTTGACTGTGTTCTGTTCTTGTTCCGATCTTCTTTTCTTGTTATCATTGTTGTTACTGCTGTTTGTTTCCCTGGTGCTGCATTTTTCTCCATCTGTCAATTTAATGTTGCCTGAGGTCTTTTGCTGTTTAGCTGCTCTCTGCATTTTTTCCTGCATACTGTGTTTTTCTTAGGTGCCCATCCAAGTTTGTTTTCCTGGCTCCGCCACGTAGCATATATAAAAACAACTTATCTTTATTTTATCTTTTTCCATAAAAATAGCGTGTGTAACGTCCATTTGGATTGACTTATTTTTGAACTTTCGAAAAATAGCTTATCCACATAAATATTTGTTTATGTTACGTCATAAGTTCTCACTAACGGAAATTGTATATTCATAAGCTGCTTTTTCATAACTACTTTGATAAGCTTATGAATAATACCTAAAATTTTAAATAAACCAATCCAAATGGGCCCGATAAGCGCGTATGCTATTAGCTGCAAATAAGTTGTTTATACAAACAAGCCCTTATCTATTTATATAAGAAAAGATAAAATAAAGTTGAAATATTTTCATGTCAGCTGTAAACAGTTATTATAAGCTGTTTTGGAGAGCTTATGGAAATAAGTTGTAAAACAAGTTATGGACATGTCATAAGTTCTCTCGAACAGTCTCACAAGTGTTTATGTCAGTAGATAAGCTTGAATATGTTAATTCAAACATTCCTTTAGTTTGTTTTCCTATAAATACTGCTCTTGTATCCTTCATTTACGTCTTTTTTAACCAATCCAACTTTTTTAACCAATCCAAACATGCCCTTTGTTTGTTTTCCTATAAATACTGCTCATGTATTGTATTCTTATTTACGTCTTTTAATCCAAGTGTTACTCTCTGATATTTATGCTCACTTCCTTGCGATTGAGTATGACATCTACGGCCCGTCACACCGTATGATACTTCACATGGTGTCAGAGCATTTTTAGAAATTGAACTTTAACTATGACTCATTTATCACCTTACTCCATTTTTATTTGAACAAAATAACAGAACGATGAAGGTTCGACGTGACCAATAGTATGTATGTACTAGGCCATTGACTCAACATAGTCTTGCTTGCTATGTAGATGATACTATATATCTTAGCACTTCAAAAGTAGCTACAGCATCTTCTTGTTGAGTCTGCCCAGGATTAATTGCTACATTATATTGATTTTTCTTAAATAGCGTGTCTAGGTTTCTTTTGAGATGTTGAAAGCAACATCATATAATGCTTGATGAGTCTGCTTGTAGTTCATAGCGTGATACTGATAACTGTTGGCATATAATGCTTATGTTGTGTGCATTCTTTGATGAATTTTCATGAATACTGTTTCAAACTAAAATCTTATATTTTCTTGAACTACAAAGTTTTAAAAGTTTTGATCAACTTTTAGTGTTTGTGTGTTTTGTTGCTTTTGGAGTGGGCTTGCCCGCTGAATGGATTAGGACAACGTATTTTATATGAATATGATTTCTTAAAAATATAAACTATAAAGCCCCTAGTGTGGCCCTCGCCCACAGGGTTTTGTGGGTTTCAAGCCCGTGTACTTTTCTATGAGTGGTCATTTTTTACCACATATGGATTAGGTCTGTGTGGGTTAAATTGACAGCTATACAGGCAATATCAATTGTATGCAGAATTCGGGCTATTAAATTTGGGAAAATTTTGAAAACTTTGGAGTTATTCCAGAATCTAGATGGCTTTTGGAAGGATTTGTGTTGCAGTAGGTTAATCTACTTTTCCTATTCATTGTTTATGCATGTGAGTGTGTCAAATATGGTACTTGTTAATGACTCTGACCTGATGAGTTCCTGATTTGTGGTATAATGTATTCTTTAGAATTACCTGTTTCTTAACCACTGTGCAATTTGAAATTTCTTTGTAACACTAATATAAAGGGAACTCAAAAATAACTACTAATCTTGGTTGGACATTTTTTTTGTAGAAATTTGCCCCTAATAACAGCTGTTTTCCAAATTTAAAAGACAATTTAAAAACATACACACGAATATCCAAACTGAAGTTTAGACAAGTATAGATAACATAGATTTTATGAAACTGAAAAGTAAATTAAAATTAAACGAAGTAACAAACAATACAATAAAATACATATACACAACAAAGCACAAGCAGATAGACACTTTAGTGTTTGTCTTTCCGATAGGAGTTATATGCAGGAAGTCCGAGGATTAATCCCTGCTACTAACATTTTCCCCTCCCCCTAACAAAATAACTACTAACATTTGCCTATAAATTCTTTTTTTTTTTTTTTTTTTTTTTACAAATTCAACATTATGATTTATTTATTTTCTTTCAGCAAAAATCACTCAATTATCTTTCTGTTTACAGGAATATATTATCAAATTAGGCAGGATATTATGGCTGTACAATCTGGGTCAGGTTCATCAGAGAAGAAATCAAGCAATGGAGAGAATGAGTTGCTGACTTTTAATGCTGAGAATATGCAAAGCAACATGAAAATCATATATTACAGGTTTGGTTTGACTGCACATTCTTAATATAGATTATGGAACAGTATGAGAGGCGAAGCCGTCTGTATGGGGTGGTAGTTTTATTATGTATGGAATTGTATGTGTATGATTCTGTTTCCTTGTATATGAAACAGTCACACAAGTGCTTGATGTGTGAATATATAACACTCATACAGAAAGGGGAAACAGGGATGTGTGATTGGGTTGGGCCAATGAAAAGAAACAGCTGTTTATTGTTGTTTAAGGTTTACAATTGAATTTTCTGTCTCTTTTGCAGCCGAACATTTTTATCTATAATTGGCGGAGTTGTTGCTGGTATTTTGGGATTTACAGGCTTGAAAGGATTTGTCTTTTACTCACTTCTCATGGCATTTACTTCACTTGGGCTCATAGCCAAAGCAAAGTTTTCAATCCACACATACTTTGATTCCTGGAACCGTGTGCTAATTGATGGCTTTCTCGGTGGTCTAATGGTAGGTTGTTTATGTTCACTTCATTTTCTTTTGTCATGATTTATGTATGAAAAACTTCTTTACTTTTGAAAGTTATCAGTGGCCTTCTCTGGCAGAAAATATTCTCTGTTTGGACTCGGAAAATGGTTAAGCCAAAGAACAATTTATAAATAAGTATATTAAAAATAACCAAAATTCCAAATCATTTTTTCTAGGTTACATGACCAATGAACAGAGTCAAGCAAGTATAGAAGAAAATCCAATTGAAAATATTCTCTAGAGAAATTAAAGTTCCAATATTTAACATCTAGTATTATGAAAATTTAAGATGAGATCATGAGAGACTGATGTTGAGAGAAAGACAAAATGATCAAGGAAAAGCCTCCATAAATATTAAATTCCTTCTGGACCCCAATCTAAGACTTACCTAGAATCCAAGTATCTAACCCGATAATGATTACTTTAGAGGATTATAAGATTCCCACGTCTAGGATCACCTCGCAAAACTGTACTTTTTTTTTTTGTTGACAAAAGCAAAACTGTACTTGTTAACCCATTTATTCAACAATTATATATGCGTTTCATGCAATTGTATGATCTCTTTCAGAACATGTATTTCTGTGGTCTCTATCTTAGCTAACGGACAGTGTAAACTTGCTCAGTTGTTCACTTTTACTATTACTGGCCGAAAAGAGATTTTCTTATGTTTTTAACGGGAATGTAATGCTTTGTTTCATTGTGATTATTTGTGTATACTTCGTGAGTCGAGTATTGTACATTGTAAAATACATAACTTTTCCCTCCCATTATAGGAAATAAAAAAGATAGAACCAACTTGCTATTCATATTAGTGACGTCCCTTAAAAATACGGACTTCTAATTTCTAGTTTGAGTGTTATGTGTTTTGTGAAGATATTTTCCCGATTCTCTCCACCTTAGTAAATTGTTTGTTAATTGTACAGAGGAAGGCCTAAAGGAGGGCTTTTCTCTTGCAAGTTAGGGAGAAATAGAGATAGAGAAGGGAGGTTTATACAGTGCATAATTTATTTAATATATCTGATAAGGCCTTTATATCATAATGAAATTTAAATGTAAATTGTCTTGCTGATCTTATGACTTGTTCAACCTTATATTTAGGCCATAATAATATCTATGTGGGGGTTTGTATCCTCTCTTGAATTTTTTATATCTCACTCTTGAATGTGCATGTGTTCAACATAATAACTTTCCTTTTTTAATCTCATGCAGTCGTTCGTGCTGTTCTGGACGTATCCTTTTCTTTGTCAATAATACTTGGAGTATAACTGCATATTTAATTTTAACTAAATATTATCAAATATGTTAGAAATGAAGTTAATTTTTTCATAACTGCATCAGAGAGTAATTCATAAATACGAAAAGAAATACGGGTTGGTGAGGATTTTGGTAAGATAAATTTCATGTTTTATTAACATTTTTGCCATGCTCATTCAAGTAAAACACAACCTAAAACAACTGATATTCCTGTATATATATCTTGCTATATTGCTGCTTCCTTGACAAAATACAGATTTGCATATGACATTGCTCATATATTTTGACCGACGGAATGTGCAAATGTTTCTAGAGAAGGCAATTTTTTCTCCACCATTGCGGCTATTCAGAATGGAAGTTACAACAATACACCCTTCACTTACTAGATAGCTTTCATGATGTTACTGTTTTAAAACAATGTAACCTATACTTTCATTATCTTATACATGTTCACGTATAATTTAATATAGAACCACAAGTGGGAAGGACTTGATATTTTTCATCAAATGTATTGTGATGTAGATTTCAAGTTGTCCAAATTTATGTCATTATTCTGTTGGCTTTACTTCGGTATGAAACTATATCAATATCAATGACTAAACAGCTTTCTAGTTCTAAGATAAAAGTTTGCTTCACATTCTCTTATTTAAACTTGAAATAAATTGAACTTCTTTGCTTGGCTGTGACTATAAAACTTAATTAAAACGGAATTATAAGGTACTACTAATGAAGCATGGACACGGACACTGACATGTCGACACCGACAATAATTTGAAAAAAATGATATAATTCAATGTAATCATAAGTGTCGGTGTTTGACACTGACGCGTGTTCGACACCGGGACACGCCTAATCCGATAAGTGTCCGTGCTTCATAGGGTACTACAAACACTAGTGCATAGGTACTCAAAGCTCAATTAGAGCTCTCTATATATGCACAAATGTAAAAATTGAGTATGATGTAGAAGAATACCAAGTCTTAACTCCATTGTTGGAAAAGCTATTCCATTATCTCCGAGGTTACCTGTTCGTGATGACTTTTGTCATTTAGAGATTTAAGATCCTCTTGGCAAATTTTTGCAGCAGTGGAGATGTCTATAAACCTTAATTTTCCTTCCTTGTCGGTTGCCACTCCTCCTCACAGAATCTTATATTTTGTTAGGCTATATGTATGTATAATTTGATCTACAATTTGATTTGAAAAGATATGGTACGTGCTCTATGTAGACATGTGAAAGTGTTATGTTTTCAATTTGTGTATTGTACCATCATTCAACCTCAGGTTCATTCTACAATCATTATTTTTTATGGATGCTTGCTATATGATTAGTAGGGGCCAATATGATGCTTCACATGTATGTAAGCTGTTAAATATTTGTAACTTCTCCTTTTTCCGTTTTTTTAATTGTCGTTTTAACATAAAACTCTCAAACCAAAATAGTAGATTGTTGTATTCTTTTTTCAACTCTAACCCGATTTAATCCACCTTTTATTTTTCCTTTCCAAATAAATTTATTATATACACTCTTCCCCTCTCCATTAAATTTTATGAAAAATGCGAAGTAAATTTATTGAGAAAGTAAGGGTATTATTGACAAATTATACATTAAACTCTCAATACGACATTTAAATAGGAACAAAAAACTCTTCTAAAACAACACTTAAAAAGGAGTAGAGGGAGTATTCCCTTATATTTATAGGAACAAAAAATTCTTCTAAAACGACATTTAAATAGGAACAAAAAATTCTTCTAAAACGACACTTAAAAAGGTGAGGGATTAAGGTGCTTGAGTGCTTGTATTAGGATAGCTCTCTATATTACAGTTAAGTTTATGCATTTTTGACTTGTAAATTTATCAGCAATTTCTTGTATAGCTATAAACATTGTTGCAGAAAGCTTAATATTGTTCATCTTTTTCCTATGTTGTATTATAAGTCTTTAAGCATCTTTATGCATCTCTATGATAGGATAGGCAGAGGCCTTGAATGGTACTTAGGCATTTCAAACGAGGTGGTGTTGTTTTTTTGGTAAATAGAGTTTTATTCCCCCGCAAAATAGGTAATTTTTGCATTACCCCTTGCAAAATAAAAATAAAAATTAGGCTTACCTCCCTGCAATATGAAGATTTCCTCATTTACCCCCTAGTCGACAACATGTACACTGACTGGGCAAAATCGATGATGTGACATGCCTACGTGGTTTTTCATTCATTTTTTATTAAATTTTTTTTATGCCACATAATATGATTATTAATTTTTTTTTTTTTTTAAATCCAGAACCTGCTCCCAAATTATTCATCTTCTAAATTCTACCTTTCCCATAAACCTGCAAACGAAACTTTTCCTCTTCTTACCAAAATTCAAAATTCAAACCCCAAAATTGAAAAACTCAGATCTCTTAACACCTAAATTAAGAGAGGTAAAATATAATATTTTTCAGTCAAAATATTATATTTTAAATTTATTGTAATGTTGATGTATCTAGACTATAATGTTGTCTAGATACATCAACTTTACGATAAATGTAAAATATAATATTTTTTTCTTATATATAGGATTGGAGGGAGTATATTATAAATAAAATAAAATAAAATAAAGAATGAATTTAAATCAATTTTTAAATTTTAATAAATTTAAAAACTATAAAACCCTAATGTTATCTATATATACCTATTTATAAAGAGGATACAAAAATTTTGGTGTAGACTTTTCATAATACCAACAATACCCTTGACTCTTTTTTTTCTTTTGTGCGGAAAATTTCTTTATTAACAAACTCACCATAACATAAGGCATATTTTTTTTAGCAGCAAAATTTTTTTATTAACAAACTCACCCTAACATAAGATATTTTTTTTACATAAGTTTGCATAATATAAAATATGAATCACACAGACAGACATGGAACGTGCCTGTCTGGCCGCTAGTTAATATAATTTAAAAACTCGTTAACATTTGCCTATTTTAAATAATATATTATTTTAACCGGATGAACAGTAATTTTAAAGGATGAGAATGAACAAAATCAATATTTTTAAGTTACACAAAAGGAATTAAGTTTATATTATATTTAAATGTAATAATTGATAGGAATGAACAAAATCAATCTTTTTATTTTACACAATAGGAATACTAATTAATTGTAAACAAATTTGAAATTAATTTTAGGAAAAAAAATTATACTTTGAGACCCAATACAATGAACCAAAGAGCCCTTAATTTGTATATAAGAGCATTGTCATATGGTGACATATTCATCATCAACATCATCATAAAAAAGCCTAAAACATGGGAACACATTATATTTCCACAGTCACTATCTCAGTTGTTGTTTTACTTGCTTCCCTCATTATAAGTGTTGCTACAACCAAAGAAACAATATCATTAGATGTTGATCTTCTTGAATTTTCACTTAATTTAGAGTACTTAGAAGCTGAATTCTTTTTATTTGGAGCAATGGGAATAGGATTGGATGGAATTGCTCCAGAGCTAGCAGATGGTGGACCCCCTCCTATTGGTGCCAAAATGGCCAAACTAAGGGACAATGTGACCAGAGAAATCATTGGTCAATTTGGCATTCAAGAAGTTGGACATTTGAGGTTCTATCATATACTTTTTAAATCTAATAATATTATACATATTGTTTGAGTTGAGTTTTTTTTGTATATTATTATGCTAAGGTAAAATTTTATAAATCCTAATTTCAGGGCTATAAAAAGCACAGTGAAAGGGTTTCCTAGGCCTTTACTAGATCTTAGCAAATCATCATTTGCCAAGTTGATGGACAAAGCCTTTGGAAGGCCTTTGCACCCTCCTTTTGATCCTTATGCAAATGATATCAACTTTTTGCTTGCATCTTATTTGATTCCTTATGTTGGCCTTACTGGATATGTTGGAGCCAATCCATTCCTCCAAAATGTTGCTTCCAGACAGGTATAGCTACAAACTGAACCTACGAAAACTTTTCAAACTAAGGGAAAAATAATTTAAAACTTCGTTTTTACATCGATTTCATCGCAACTAGATCTGTAATTAATAATGTTGCATGTATTGTATCAGTTAGTTGCAGGCCTTCTTGGGGTAGAATCGGGTCAAGATGCAGTTATACGAACATTGTTATACGAACGTCGTGCATTGAAAGTGAAACCTTATGGAGTGAGTGTGGCAGAATTCACTGATCGCATCTCAAATCTTAGAAATATATTAGGAAACGGAGGTTTGAAAGATGTTGGTGTTAGTAACATCCTTGTTGGTGATGCAACTTCGCTCTCGTATTCAAGGAGTCCGCGAGAAATATTGAGGATTATATACGGAAGTGGTCATGAAAGTATCCCTGGTGGGTTCTATCCTAAAGGAGGAAATGGTCGTATAGCAAGATATAACTTGCACACTACTTAATTAAAGTTATTAG
Organism: Trifolium pratense; assembly: GCF_020283565.1. NCBI lineage: Eukaryota > Viridiplantae > Streptophyta > Magnoliopsida > Fabales > Fabaceae > Trifolium > Trifolium pratense. The sequence continues at coordinate 23,226,230 of NC_060063.1, read as the reverse complement.
AATTGATTCGCTTGTTATTCTCTCTATTTGTAAGACACCTAAAGAGTTAATATAATAAGAAATTTTATATGATATAATTATTCTTTTTTTTTTTTATAACCAAAACGGTCATTCATTCATTCAAAATTGTAGAATACATCGTACAACACAAATTCATAATTACTAAAAACTGTAAAGGATGAATCTGCAAAAAAAAACTTACAACATCCAAATTAATAGCATACAACGTCAAAATGTCTACAAATATGACGAAATTAAAGTGTTTGAAATACTCATACATCCAGATTGCAACGTTGGCAATGACAATGCCAAAATCTTTGATTGAATTTGCACCGATCAAATCTAATCTAAAAATTTGAAACGAGCACTGCACAAGACGAGAACGCAAAACAACGCCGCACCAAGATAACAAACAACACAATGTCGCACAATAAGATGATGAAATTACAAAAGAATGAGTTAAATATATGTGATAATCATTTATTTGAATGAAGGAAAATGAAAAAATAATTTAGATAAGTGATTTCATGTCAAAAGTTGACTGTAAACCACCTATCTTAGTAGATGAAAAAAAAGAGAAAATTAGATTAAAAGAAAAGGCAGGTGGTTGGGAGAAAAATAATTATATAATTATTCTTCTTAAAATAGTCGTGTGTTTGCTATTATCTATTCAAATTTGTTATGATAGTCTAAGGACGGGATTTTAAGTGACTTAGATGTCTTAGGTTCACGCAACGAAAAATTGTTAATTTGAATAATAAAATCAAAATTAAATGGATCATATAACTCATATTTGACAATTTGGACTCCATTTATCGAAATTGAAACGAAGACCATCTAATTATTTGATTATGTGATCGAATCAAAATGTATGATATATAGATTGTATTTAATCCATCTAATTCTGATTGTATTTGATTATGTGGTTTTTCATTCATTTTTTATTAATTTTTTTTTATGCCACATAGTATGATTATTAATTTTTTTCAAAGAAAAAGATTTTAAATCCAGAACCTGCTTCCAAATTATTCATCTTCTAAATTCTACCTTTCCCATAAACCTGCAAACGAAACTTTTCCTCTTCTTACCAAAATTCAAAATTCAAACCCCAAAATTGAAAAACTCAGATCTCTTAACACCTAAATTAAGAGAGGTAAAATATAATATTTTTCAGTCAAAATATTATATTTTAAATTTAATGTAATGTTGATGTATCTAGACTATAATGTTGTCTAGATACATCAACTTTACGATAAATGTAAAATATAATATATTTTTCTTATATATAAGATTGTAGGGAGTATATTATAAATAAAATAAAGAATGAATTTAAATCAATTTTTAAATTTTAATAAATTTAAAAACTATAAAACCCTAATGTTATCTATATATACCTATTTATAAAGAGGATACAAAAAATTTTGTGTAGACTTTTCATAATACCAACAATACCCTTGACTTTATTAACAAACTCACCATAACATAAGGCATATTTTTTTTAGCAGCAAAAATTTTTTATTAACAAACTCACCCTAACATAAGATATTTTTTTTAGCAGCAAAAATTTCTTTATTAACAAACTCACCATAACATAAGGCATATTTTTTTTAGCAGCAAAAATTTTTTATTAACAAACTCACCCTAACATAAGATATTTTTTTTACATAAGTTTGCATAATATAAAATATGAATCACACAGACAGACGTGGAACGTGTCTGTCTGGCCGCTAGTTAATATAATTTAAAAACTCGTTAACATTTGCCTATTTTAAATAATATATTATTTTAACCGGGTGAACAGTAATTTTAAAGGATGAGAATGAACAAAATCAATATTTTTAAGTTACACAAAAGGAATTAAGTTTATATTATATTTAAATGTAATAATTGATAGGAATGAACAAAATCAATCTTTTTATTTTACACAATAGGAATACTAATTAATTGTAAACAAATTTGAAATTAATTTTAGGAAAAAAAGTTATACTTTGAGACCCAATACAATGAACCAAAGAGCCCTTAATTTGTATATAAGAGCATTGTCATATAGTGACATATTCATCATCAACATCATCATAAAAAATCCTAAAACATGGCAACACATTATATTTCCACAGTCACTATCTCAGTTGTTGTTTTACTTGCTTCCCTCATTATAAGTGTTGCTACAACCAAAGAAACAATATCATTAGATGTTGATCTTCTTGAATTTTCACTTAATTTAGAGTACTTAGAAGCTGAATTCTTTTTATTTGGAGCAATGGGAATAGGATTGGATGGAATTGCTCCAGAGCTAGCAGATGGTGGACCCCCTCCTATTGGTGCCAAAATGGCCAAACTAAGGGACAATGTGACCAGAGAAATCATTGGTCAATTTGGCATTCAAGAAGTTGGACATTTGAGGTTCTATCATATACTTTTTAAATCTAATAATATTATACATATTGTTTGAGATGAGTTTTTTTTGTATATTATTATGCTAAGGTAAAATTTTATAAATCCTAATTTCAGGGCTATAAAAAGCACAGTGAAAGGGTTTCCTAGGCCTTTACTAGATCTTAGCAAATCATCATTTGCCAAGTTGATGGACAAAGCCTTTGGAAGGCCTTTGCACCCTCCTTTTGATCCTTATGCAAATGATATCAACTTTTTGCTTGCATCTTATTTGATTCCTTATGTTGGCCTTACTGGATATGTTGGAGCCAATCCATTCCTCCAAAATGTTGCTTCCAGACAGGTATAGCTACAAACTGAACCTACGAAAACTTTTCAAACTAAGGGAAAAATAATTTAAAACTTCGTTTTTACATCGATTTCATCGCAATTAGATCTGTAATTAATAATGTTGCATGTATTGTATCAGTTAGTTGCAGGCCTTCTTGGGGTAGAATCGGGTCAAGATGCAGTTATACGAACATTGTTATACGAACGTCGTGCATTGAAAGTGAAACCTTATGGAGTGAGTGTGGCAGAATTCACTAATCACATCTCAAATCTTAGAAATATATTAGGAAACGGAGGTTTGAAAGATGTTGGTGTTAGTAACATCCTTGTTGGTGATGCAACTTCGCTCTCGTATTCAAGGAGTCCGCGAGAAATATTGAGGATTATATACGGAAGTGGTAATGAAAGTATCCCTGGTGGGTTCTATCCTAAAGGAGGAAATGGTCGTATAGCAAGATATAACTTGCACACTAGTTAATTAAAGTTATTAGAATTGATTTGCTTGATATTCTCTCTATTTGTAAGACACCCAAAGAGTTAATATAATAAGAAATTCTATATGATATAATTATTCTTGTTTTTTTTTTTATAACTAAAACGGTCATTCATTCAAAATTGTAGAATACATCATACAACACAAATTCATAATTACTAAAAACTATAAAGGATGAATCTGCAAAAAAAACTTACAACATCCAAATTAATGGCATACAACGTAAAAATACTTACAAATAAGACAAAATTAAAGTGTTTGAAATACTCATACCTCTGGATTGCAACGTTGACAATGACAATGCCAAAGTCTTTGATTGACTTTGCACAGATCAAATCTAATCTAAAAATTTGAAACGAACACTACACAAGACGAGAATGCAAAATAATGCCGCACCAAGATAACGAACAACACAATGTCGCACAATAAGATGATGAAATCACAAAAGAATGAGTTAAATATATGTGATAATCATTTATTTGAATGAAGGAAAATGAAAAAATAATTTAGATAAGTGATTTCGTGTCAAAAGTTGACCGTAAACTGTTGTCTATTTTATCAAAATAATTTATTTTAAAGTTATTTTAATATTATATAATTATCATTAATATTATTATTATTATTAATGTTGATTTGTTAAAGGTGGTTTTAATTTTTTTTTTTGAAGAAGAAAGGTGGTTTTAATTACTTGGTCTATACACACGTTTTTTCTGTTACTATTTTACCCATTTATTCCTACTTAATAGGATTCATGATTTTAATAATTGAGAAAAAGGTTTTGATAAGTGATAATATAACATATTATAATATATATACATGGACGTTGCTGAAGTATAAGGAAGAGGACATACACCTTCAATTAGCACGTACATATTGAAATATAAGGAAATTTTGTTCTTTCTAATAAAAATTGAGGTGTTATCTTTCTGGATTACATCACCGGCGTCTATTAATTTTTGTCAGTTCTGTCACCTCGGATATGATTCATATCCGGGAAGGACCTGTTGAATCCTGGGGGATTTGCGCTTATGAGGCGGATAAATCCTTAAGGACAGTGCGATCAGCATGCCTCAGGTATCACGGTTTGATATTTCGCAGGTCGTTCATGGTTTGTGATATCGTGGTTGCATACTTCACGGTTGCCGACATCAATTACCACAGTCAGAAGATAAGTTTCTATGAACTCTATTTTAATTTATTTTCTATAATAATTGTTGAATTACTTAAATTAATATATGGTTGAATATTGTGATTAGGTCCAATTTTTACAACATAAACCACCTATTCTTAGTAGATGAAAAAGAAGAGAAAATTAGATTAAAAGAAAAGGCAGGCGGTTGGGAGAAAAATAATTATATAATTATTCTTCTTAAAATAGTCGTGTGTTTGCTGTTATCCATTCAAATTTGTTATGATAGTCTAAGGACGAGATTTTAAGTGACTTAGATGTCTTACGTTCACACAACGAAAAATTGTTAATTTGAATAGGCTTAATTAGTCTTTTGGTCCCTTAAAGACATTTTAGGTTTCGCAATGGTCCCTTAAAGAAAAAAAGGTCCGGATTGATCCCTTAAAGACACATTCGTTTCTCAACTGGTCCTTTCTGTCAATTTTTTACAAAAAACGTTAGTTTTAATTGACTGAATTGTGGATGCCATTAAGTGTAAGTGGTCTACCAAAAACCTTATTAATTTTTAAAATTTTAACCATTGGAATTTTTTGTTATATTTGGAGTTAAAATTTAACGGAAAGGACCAATATGACAAACATATATGTCTTTAAGGGACCAATCCGGACATTTTTTTCTTTAAGGGACCAATCTGAGCTTTATTTTCTTTAAGGGACCATTGTGAAACTTAAAATATCTTTAAGAGACCAATAGACTAATTAAGCCATTTGAATAATAAAATCAAGATTAAACGGCTCATATAACTCATATTTGACAATTTGGACTCCATTTATCGAAATTGAAACGAAGACCATCTAATTATTTGATTATGTGATCGAATCAAAATGTATGATATATAGATTGTAGTTAATCCATCTAATTCTGAATTTTTTTTTCTGTTTTAAATTGAAATTGCAACCTAAAACTATTTTTTTTTTTTTTTTATTATGCTAAGTTTCTATATAGTTTATCATGTGCCCGCACATGTACACGTTAGCATGATTCAATTATAATTTATATTCCATAATAAATATTTTTGAAAGGAATAACAATTTTATATACTATATATAAAATAAAAAAGGAATTTAAATCAATTTTTAAACTTTTAATAAATTTAAAAACTCTAAAATCTGCATTAATGTTTTTGTTTTTGGTCAAGAAATTAGAAATTTCACCTTAAAATACGGATAAATAAAATGTCCGAGATTCGAACTCGACTCATCATAAAATACGATTTCCCTACTGAGTTAAGCTCACATGAACTTCGTTAATGTTTACATTAATTTTCACAAAATAGTTAATATCAGTATCGTGGCTCAAAACCCTTTTAACTTCAATAATTGAAAAGGAAACTCCATTCAAAGCAATAAGAATAAACAAATCAGTCAAAAATAAAACAAAAATAAAATAAACAAAATTCAAAGAGTTTGAAGAAGGAAGCAAAAGAAAGAACGGCACATCATATGAGCTCCAGGTGGTTATGGGACATATCAATCTTCCGGTGGCCGCAGTTAGATCTATCGGTGCCGTGGTCAGTATTCCGGTGGCCGCAGTTAGATCTATCGGTGCCGTGGTCAGTATTCCGGTGGCCGGTGCTGGATTTATCGTATTTAAGCGGTGGCCGGAACTTTCAAGAGACTCTGTTACGGTGGAACTTTTGGTTGATTGATGACGTGTTGTGGATTCTCGTCAGTTGCATCGAATCTTTTGCCTTAATCGCTATGCTCTGTTATTTCTTCCTCTGTTGTGGTTGTACTCTCTGATTTTTTTAGTTTTTTTTTTTTTTTGCTGAATATATTTCATGACATTAAATTTGTGTATATAGTTTTTTTTGATAGAATTTGTGTGTGTAGTTTTTTTTGACAATAATTTCTGTGTATAGTTAAAACAGAAATATTAATGTTGTGACAGAATTATATATTCTAGGGACATGACATATATTATGTACGGACCAGAGTTCGAATCTCAGACAATTTATTTATTTATATTTAAGTGGAATTTCTAGTCATTAGACTACTTACACTTGTGATATGTATTGTGAATTTGTGTAATCTTGGAAACAGATGTTAGGTTTGAGAATGAGGTTACTCTCAATCTCAATTGTGTAATTGATTGGATGAGTGTCTTGATATTTAGTTCCAAGACAATAGAAGTGTTGGCTTAGTCCTACTTCAATCAAGTTTGTTTTATTTTGTACCAAGATGTTATGTAATGTTGGCACTTAGCATAACTTATGCCTATTCTTTGATAAATTTTTCTTACATAAATTGTAGAAAGTTAGGCATTATAGCGTGGTTAACACGGATATGGATACTCTAAAGTAAGTAAAGTATAATGTGAGGAAATAAAATGTGGTTGTGGTTGTAACGTGATTTGTTAATTAACGATTGATATTATTCATTTTACCCTCTAAAGTGAATCAGTCACTCGCCTAGGACGAATTATTTGGAAGAATCAGGGTTTAATTTCAAGAATTGAGTTCGATTTTTAGAATGAATAATTACTCCCTCTGTCCGAAAATAAATGATTTATTTTTGACTTTGCTTACTATTCATATGATCTCTTTTAATTGTATTTTTATACTAATATGTATATGTATATGCAAATATTTTCTACTCCCTCTGTCCCAAAATCTAATATTAGTTACCGAACCTGTGGATGAGTGACATCATTATACAGCTATTATTAACAATATCAAGGTCATCCTGAATAGAGATTGACAAGTCTTACTCCTCTATACTTTCCGTGAGGGAAACGCCTGCGCCGACTATTTAGCAAAGCATGGTGCTAACAATAATGATATCTTCCTTTCCATTGCCAACCCGCCTGCTTATCTAAGTCTTAGCCTTCTAGCTGATGCTAGTGGGACTTGTTTCTCTAGATAATTATCTTTATTTTTTTTCCTTCTTTTGGCCACTTGTACCAAAAAAAAAATGTAAAGGTGGTCAATTAAGTCATTTATTTTGGGACGGAGAGAGTATTAGACAAACTCTATTTATGTGGCAACCAAACTGGAATTTAAAAAGCTCAAAGAGACATTATACAAAAAGAGTAATATTACTTAGCAGTTAGCACCACAATTTTTTTATATGAAATCAATGCATGTATGCGAGTAAAAGAGTTAAAGGATCAATGTTCAAGACTTGATGAATAAGAAAAATGAGAGAGAGAGTTTATGAAAATTACTAGAGCAATAAAATGTAGATGATTCTTTCTTTTAAACTACAAATGAGGAGCTCGGGAGAGTTTATGAAGATTAACAAGGACTACAAAGGTTGGGAAGATAGAGTTGTCCATCCTCTTGGTCTGATGTACAATTTCCCCTGCAGTTCTGAGAACTGTTAACGTAAAACGTATGCAAAATACAACTCATCTAACATATATATAGTATTATGAAGCGAAAGATAGCATCAGTGGATCTGTGGCGCAATGGTAGCGCGTCTTACTCCAGATCAGAAGGTTGCGTGTTCGATTCACGTCAGGTTCAATTCCCTATTTTTTGTTATTTTTTACAGAAAAATACTTCTTTCAAAACCAAGAGATGGGCCTGCTTTGCCTGATATTGGCCCAAATGAGTTTTTATAGTTATGTTATATCCCCACATATACTGAGGACACCCCTACAAAATTTCAAACAAACCAAAGATATCATCTCTCTCTCTCTCTCTCTCTCTCTCTCTCTCTCTCTCTCTCTCTCTCTCTCTCTCTCTCTCTCTCTCTCTCTCTCTCTCTCTCTCTCTCTCTCTCTCTCTCTCTCTCTCTCTCTCTCTCTCTCTCTCTCTCTCTCTCTCTCTCTCTCTCTCTCTCTCTCTCTCTCTCTCATGATAGTTTATCCGAGTAGAATTGCTCTTAATACAAAAAGTGTCTAGAATTTTGAACCTCAATATCTATAATTTTGAAGTGTCTATATTTTGAACCTGATTAGCTATAATTTTGAAGTGTCTATATTGCAAAAATTCGGTCTATATTTGAACACAAAATTATGGATAATGAAAATTATGTATATTTTAAGCACATGAAATAATTTATATTTGGACACAATTTTAATTATTTACAATGTATCCTAGGTTTATATAGAAAACACTATTAAGTTGTTTGCCAGACGACTAGAGTATTCTTAACTTTCATATTTGTCTAGTTAGTTTTTGACGATCAATTTTTCAAAACATCGCTCCATGACTCTGTTGGGTTATTTATGAGGAAGAGTCTTACTAAATAGATCAACATATTGAACTAAGAGGAATCTTGCAAGTGCTTTTTAACACTGGTACCATATTTTTGTCCAAGACATATAGGTCCTCTTATTTATAGGTTATTTAATCTTAACTTTTATTCAAGGTATATTTCAGCAAACTCAATATACGGAAATTTTTTTTTCTTTTAATTTAGTAGCTAGAAATTTCACTACCTCTAAGCAAGTATCCTTCGTGGTTTTAGACCGAGAAGCCATGGTTACAATATTATTCTCAAATCATGTTGCATTCCATCAAAATTGATTTTAATGCACCCCCAAAAAAAAAATTATTAGTGCATGTTTGATACTATTTATTAGTGCATGTTGCCACTTAACTGTCCAAATCCACTTCCTTTTTTTTGAACAAGAAAAAATCCACTTCCTTTGAAGACAAAATAATTCATGTTTCCATTAAAAAATACCACGAGTTTTAATTTCTATTTTTTTTCTTCTTCTTTCCTTTTCACTATTAGTCAATGATCCTTTACTAACATTTTCGTTGAAGATAAAATAATAAAGCTTTATTTCGTACTTTAGAGCTTCGTTTGTTGAAGTACTTGTTAGTTAGCATATGTTTTTAGTGCATTTCTTGATGATTCTACTTGATTCTTGTGACGAATAAAGAATTATGTATTGCATCTAATCAATCAAGGGGATTTTGGTTTCATCATTTAATTGATTTTGACATGTTTAGATTTTATTTAGTATAATAAATTTGGTCTTTAAAGTTCCCGTGAACTTAACTCAATTATAGAGATATCACATTATATGTGTTGTGCAGATCCTGAGTTTGAACTTCGAACACTTCACATATTCACCTTTAAGATAAAAATTTTAGTTACTAGGCTACTTGCTAAAAAAAATGGTCTTTAAATAACTTAAAGTTCAAATATATTAATTATGCAATGAATTTAAAAAGGTAAAATTTTAAATGTTACGAAAAGATTAGTTGTACTATTAACTCAACCACAATTTTTAAGTGAATTGCTCAATTCACTTAATTTTAACTAAAAGCAACTCATTCAACCAACATAATGTGACACAAGTGATAGATACTTTGATGACTTAATCATTTGGTCATGGGTTCAATCCGTAACTGGCGTGTATGAAGAAAATTTTGTTGGGAGAGATCAACCCCTTAAATAAATTTCAGTTACTTAGAAGGGATTAGTTTCTGCAGCTATCATTCAAAATCAATTTTTTCGCATGAAAATAATCATATAATTTTTTGGCTTAATTAGTTTATTGGTCCCTTAAAGACATTTTAGGTTTTATAATGGTCCTTTAAAGAAAAAAAGGCCTGGATTGGTCCCATATATTTTTGCCATATTGGTCATTTCCGTTAAATTTTAACTCCAAATATAACAAAAAATTTCAATGGTTAAAATTTTAAAAATTAATAAGGTTTTTGGTGGACCACTTACACTTAATGACATCCACAATTCAGTTTACTAAAACTAACGTTTTTGTAAAAAATTGACGGAAAGGACCAATTGAGAAACAAATGTGTCTTTAAGGGACCAATCATGACTTTTTTTTCTTTAAGGGACCATTGTGAAACCTAAAATATCTTTAAGGGACCAAAAGACTAATTAAGCCAAATTTTTTTTATAGTAGAGTCGAAAATCGAACCCAAAATTTCATATATACCATTTAAATTTCTCATGATTAGACCATAACTAATGAATTTAGTCATATAATATTAGTAGCAAGCAAGCAAGCAAAACTATGGTCGTGTCTTTGTCTTGCTCCCACTTCTTTCTTAATTCTAGGAGAGTGGTTTTAATTAAATGAGCAATATCTAGAAAGTTCTCAAAATTGGCATCTTACATGGAAGAAGAGAACAATAACGTAGGTGATCTCAAAAAAATAAAGTAGGTGTATTTTGGCAGTACATGTCAAGTGAATAAAGACACCCCGTGACACGGGCCAAACAAATCTTAAGAATGTGTTGATGTAAATGTGATTTTTTATAATGATAATAATAATTTGGCTTAATTAGTGAAATGGTTCCTTAAAGATATTTTTAGTTTTAGATTGGTCTCTTAAAGAAAAAATGTTCAAATAGGTCCCTTAAAGAAAAAAAGGTCCAAATAGGTCCCTTAAAGACATCTCGGTTAATCAGTTTGGTCCCTAAAAAGAGGTCTGAATAGGACCAAACTGATTAACGAATATGTCTTTAAGGGACCTATTCGGACATTTTTTTCTTTAAAGACCTATTCAGACCTTTTTTTCTTTAGGGACCAATATAAAACCAAAAATATCTTTAAGAGATCATTTTACTAATTAAGCCTAATAAATTTGAATGAAGTTTGGTGTGGATTGGTTTATTTATATTTGATCAATGATCATAGTATACAAGTATATATAATAAATAAATTTAAAGGAAAATTTGACATATCTTCTCAACCTAACACGAAAGCTACTTCTTGTTAAAAAAAGGAAATAGATAAAACAAAAACACCCACATGTTTGTAGGAAAAAAAACTTAGTTTTATTGGACAGTAACTAAATTATGCTTAATAAGAGATAAAATGAACTCTAATACTAAATATGAAATTTGTTTGCTTTTTCAAAAAAAGTTAATACTATCATAGTGAAATCAAACACATTATAATTAGTAGCCCATGGTTAAAAACAAACAAACAACAAACTTACAATACTTTTTTAACATTGAAACCACAGAAATTAACACACACATAGAATTTCAAGTTAAAACACCCACAATATTTCCCCCTTCTTGAAATGGTAACAAACATATTTTCAATTTTGTGTGCAAAACAAAAAATTATGATCAAAGTTTGCTTTCGTTTTAACACAGCCGCATTTTTAAATTTGGATTCAAACTCATAGATAATCTATAATTCTTAGAAATGGGTATTGGGTCTAACTTATCCTTACAAAACCGGCTTGTAAGGTGAGGATTGCCAGTATATAAACACTTAGTCAGGCCATCTCGCAACTGATGTGGGACTTCTTATCAATAATAAATTAAATTGAAATATAATAGAATAGAATAATCTTGAACAATTTTTTAACTCATGTTAGAATTGAGTTTAACGTAACCTTACAAATATCTTAAACAATTTTAGGCTTGTATCTAAAACAATTTTTGGCTTGTAATATGATGTAGAACTCTTAATACACTCTCTCATGCTCAATATTATTGGACTTCATGCGTGAATATAAATAGTAAGTGGTTTGATAGCAGGTGAATATATTATTATATATTTGTTGGACTTGATGCATATATATATAAATGTTGGATGATCCGAAAGTAGAAACCTGATAGCAGGTTCCTAAATGAATTTTGAAAGAGACTTTAATATCATCTTATAAGTAAAAGTTGACATAACTTAACTTTACAAAACTGACTTATAACATAAAAGTTATCTCAACTTAATCTCATTCAAATTATCTAACATTCGATATAAGACTATTTAACGACTCCCGTCAACAACCAAAACTAACCTTAAATAGAAGCCAAAGAAACAATCTTCCTCATTCTCATTTCTCATTTCTCACTTCTCATTCCCCTCACTACCCTTCATTTCCACTCCCAAAAAAAAAAAAATGAAAAAAGCCACAACCATTATTATTTCATCATTTACAATCCACATTCTTCTCCTTGTTTCCATTCCCTTAACATCATCACAATCAAATGAAAACACAACTATAGTAGATCAAATATGCAAAAAAACACCCTTTTATGATCTATGTAGTTCAATTCTAAATTCAAACCCACTTACACCAAAAACCGATCTAAAAACCATAGCAATAGTAATGGTAAAAAACATTCTCTCAAATGCAACTGACACATTAAATTACATTGAAGGGTTAATCAAGAAAACTTCAGATCGTGGAATGGAACAAGCATTAGCATTTTGTGCTGAATCATATATCCCAGTTGTGAAATACACTCTTCCTCAAGCTACTGATGCTATAAATCAAAATCGGTTTGCTTTTGCTAGTTATTGTGTTAATGATGCTGTTAAAGAAATTAATTCTTGTAATAAGAAATTTTCTGGGTTGACTTTGGTGTCACCTTTAGGGGATAGAAATGGTATTGTTCAAAAGCTTGTTGATGTTGCTTCTGCTATTATTAAACAACTATTGAAGGGTTGATTTGTAATTTTACACCCTTCAGTCATACTACCCTCTTTTCTATAGTTTAGTGGTTTGTGGCTGTTAAGTAGGACACTTGTATTTTTTTTTATTTTTTATTATGGTACGAAGTTTCAACTATCGTTAATGATAACTAATCTTTGTTGGGGAATTAGAACACACAAAGTTAGTTCTTTCTTCCCAACTGAATTTTCTCCGTACGTATGAATTAGGAATCGAATTTCTAATCACATATTTAAGAGGACCAAAATGCTTACTACTTATACCAATTCATTATTGGTCACTTGTACAATACTTTTTATTTTTATTATTACTTAATAAAAATTAATATTAGATGGTTAAGCAGGACACTTGTACTTTTAATTTTTATCACTACTTAATAATAAATAATTAATATTAGATGGTTAATGTTCTGTAGTTTAGTGGTTTGTGGCTGTTAAGTAGGACACTTGTCCTTTTTATTTTTATGATTACTTAATAAAAATTTATAGTTTTTCTAATTTCTTAATTTACTATATTTAAAAGTGTTAATTTTTTTTTAGTAAAAAAGTGTTATTTTTTGTTGCTTCTCAATAAGTTTCCTCCATCTCCAATAAATCTATTTAAAAGCGTTTGATACAAAATGTGAATATCTTTTTTAGTCGGGATTTCAGTTTAGCAAATTTCACTACAATCAAACTAAGTATTCTAAGTATCCATTAGCTTGCATTCTAAGTATCTAATGGTTTTCGTAATTTTTGTAAGGGTTGAGTGTCCCTTGCACTCTTTTTAATTCAATCCTTTTGCTTATCAAAAAAAAAAAACTAAGTTTGTGCTTTGAGCTATAAACTTTAAAATTATAGTGATTAGAGAGGAGTGATTATGGTGGATAAGGCATGTTTATGCACTATGCATAAATCCCAACCCATTTTGTGGTAGTCCAACATAATTGTTTCGTACACCTCAGCTAATTTCGTCATACACCTTTAACATAATTGCTTCGTACACCCCAGCTCATTTCGTCATACACTCCTCCAATCTCATCTCCAAACTAATTGCAACTAACGGTTATCATTTTTAATACTTTTTTGTCCAAAACCAAACCAATGCCAACAACAACACGAAATTATCATTAATCACCGTTACATAAATCATCATCATCTTCACCGAAATCATCATCATTTTTCACATTTGGTCTTTTGTTTTATTACAAAACCATTAGACAGTTATTTTGGTTTCACATAGAAGACTATCAAAACCATTAAACCATACTTATGATTTCCGTAATAATCTTTATTTAAAACTGGACTGGGCAATGGGCTTAAGGACATAACCAGCGAGCCCAATGAATATCAGAAGGAGAATAGGTCCAAATCAAGTAAATCCTAAATATCCATTAGGCGACACGAAGCCCCGGGCGTGATTAATAATAGCGGGGCAACGCCCAGAAGTTGAATCCCGTGTTGATTATAAATATCTTTTTCTTCCCTGTGTTAGCAACTGACTTGGGAAGGAAGAAACCAACTTCCCGCAAACCGCCATAGCTTGGAGACCAAGGTTTTCATCCCTATTTTCACGCTATACCACCGAAGAAGATGCTAAGGACCGGATTTTTAGGAACCCTTACTTGGAGAAGAAGACTAGAGGCTCTATAAATAGCTCCTTACTTTCATTTTTAAAGGGATCCTTTTTCTGACTTATAAAACTCTCAGGGTTGTTGGGATTGAACCAAGTGTAACCACATCCTTTAATCAATAATACAAACCCCTTTGAGTTTTTACCAGAACATTTTGGCGCCCACCGTGGGGCTGCGGTAAAAACATTTGATCCCAGCCTACCACATGGAACTAGACAAATATCATATATTATTTTAGAACACCTTCAATTTTCCAACGGAGAAGTATTGATTCGGTGCCGCCAGTACTGATGCATCTTCACTCTTTCAGTGAATTTTTCCAAACAGAGTTTGAATTTATTAAACACAATCACTCTGGCTGCAGAATCGAAAATACGGAGTAAAACTGCGTTCGCCGTCATCAATTCCTTTGGTTCATGCAATCTCTGTGGCGAGCAAACAATCATCTCCAACCCGGCGGAACGGTGACAACTACTCGTGTTCCTCTGTTCGCCGCCTTCCCCAAATTCGGAGTTTTGAAGATTCCATTCATCACCTAAGCCTCCAGGAAGAGCTGCGACACCGTTGTTGACAATCACGATTGAAAGCACAAGTTACGGCGAGAACGACGAAAGTAGCAGCACAAACAACCACAAATTTCGTCTCCAATGAGCGGAATAGAGGAAGGTAAAAACTCAACCTACCTGTATGATGTCGCCGTCGGTGCTGGTGTAAAATATTTGGAGTACAACACTTTCCCAAGAGAAGGCAAAAACACAAGCAATTGGTCATTGATGCCACTCGGCGAGATAGAAGTCGCCAACTAATATTTCAGGTTCAAGCATATTCCACGATAACCACCGCAATGGAATTCAGTCTCGCCGCGCCAAAACATGTACTTATAGTCACTAACCATTATCGGATCATTTGCTAGCTTGAATGATCGCATTCCAGGTGCTGTCAATCCTTTATTTTTGTTTTCTTAGAACTATACTATTCTGACATATGTTTGCATTTGTTTGACCTCAATTTATGATTTTGATCAAGGGAGTAATGATAATCTGAAACGCAAATCATCAAACTGTTGATGAACATCTAATGATCCATTTACTTTAGATAGATATTTATTTATTATTTGAATAAGAGGTGTACAATGAATGTCACAATGTCCAAAAGTTTGCACGGAAATTGAGATTATATGTTATAATCTATCAGTGAGGACGAGTAGTTGAATTGAGACAAGGGAATAAATTTGAACATTTTTAGGCACTATTTGGTAGAAGTTGATAAAAATTTGATTTTGAGTGATATCTAATTTGATTCCCTGTGCAGTCTTTCAATTGAACTCACAATGGTTGGGTTACATAGTGTATATGCTTAGAGGTAGAAATTATGCTTTTCAAAATGCACTTGCAGGACCTTTGAGTGGTAAACCGAGAGCTAGAACAATGAATACTTAAATGGGGCTGATTGTGATGAAGTAGTATCAGCCAGCTATGTCTAGAGAGCATAACAAAGCTCTATCCGTAGAATTCAAGAAATTAAAAAGATGACACCTGTTCTTACCTTTTAGATTTTTTGACATAAGATTTGTGCATAGCACCTTTGACTTATATTTTTGTTTGAAGAAATCATCCCTTTCTTAAAGATGTTTTACTTTGGTTTGCATTGCTTATCTATCATAGATCGATGATTCTGTTTTGAACCTTTAGCATTTTTAAGCAATAAAAATAATTGAATACACATAAAGTAAAAATCATAGAGAATGCCTGCATAAGATTCATGTGGTAAATTTGGGTTATTCTTTTTGTTTGTGTTTAACATAGCAAAAACGGTTAAAGTAAGTGTTAGCACATGTACTTTAAAGTTACTCTTCCTGTGCTGTAGAAATTTTTGTTCACTGATTCCTTCAGGACAATGTGATAAGTTTAAGAATATATTCAAATGATTTACTCTACTGCATTTTATTTTATGAGAAATCACAAATATCTCCTCTCTTCTAGTTGTGCTACCAAGTCCTACCTATGATTCATTCTTATCCCTATTTTCTAATGTCTGCAATTGGTTTTGTTAACAAGTATGAGTATTGCATTGACATATTGGTTTAGTTGTCTGTGAATTGTCTACCAGGACTGCAGATGGATATGATAAAGAGGGATCAAATATACAACCAGGTTAAAGCAGCAAAGAAAAAATTATTAAAGGTCAACTTAGAGGAGAGCGCTGAACCAGCAAACAAAAAACAAAAAAAAAAAATGGTTATCTCAAACTTGAGCTCTGAATCTTTATTAAAGATCAACTCAGATGTGAGCGCTGAACCAAGTGTAGGGTTGAGAGGCCTTGGCGCCACCCGTAGGTGGCGTCAGAAACAGAAATTAAATCAGGGTTGAGAGGCCTTGGCGTCACCCGTAGGGGACGTCAGAAACAGAAATTGAATCAGGGTTGAGAGGCTCTGGCGTCACCCGTAGGGGACGTCAAAAACAGAAAATAAAACAAGGTTGAAAGGCCCTGGCGTCACCCGTAGGGGACGTCAAGAACAGAAATTAAATCAAGGTTGAAAGGCCCTGGCGTCACCCGTAGGGGACGTCAAGAACAGAAATTAAATCAAGGTTGAAAGGCCCTGGCGTCACCCGTAGGGGACGTCAAGAACAGAAATTAAATCAAGGTTGAAAGGCCCTGGCGTCACCCGTAGGGGACGTCAAGAACAGAAATTAAATCAAGGTTGAAAGGCCCTGGCGTCACCCGTAGGGGACGTCAAGAACAGAAATTAAATCAAGGTTGAAAGGCCCTGGCGTCACCCGTAGGGGACGTTAAGAACAGAAATTAAATCAAGGTTGAAAGGCCCTGGCGTCACCCGTAGGGGACGTCAAGAACAGAAACTAAATCAAGGTTGAAAGGCCCTGGCGTCACCCGTAGGGGACGTCAAGAACAGAAATTAAATCAAGGTTGAAAGGCCCTGGCGTCACCCGTAGGGGACGTCAAGAACAGAAATTAAATCAAGGTTGAAAGGCCCTGGCGTCACCCGTAGGGGGCGCCAAAAACAGAAAATGAACAGCGAAGAAAAGCAAAATTATCAACATCACCAAGAAGAAAAGCTTGCACGCACTCAAAACAAGGCGACATATCGCCATACCAGCTACAATCGCCAAAAAGGCAATAGGTATAAATTTATTTTCAAACAACTCACAATTATGTTAAATTGTCAAAGACATCACAGGTGTAGGGGTAAAAGTTTCAAAAGCAAGAATGATAAGAGGCGTCATATCAAAACAATCCGCGAAATTATGAAGAAAAGACTTAAGGGCGAATGAAGAAATTAATAAAGGACCCAACAAAGGGGAAATTGTTTAAAGCCACAAAAGGGCATACAAGATAGTTACAAAAAAGCCACAGAAGGACAAAAACAAGATCATTACAAAAGAGATCATTCACTGAGGAGGAACGTAGGGAACAAGCTTGCCGTCAACAATTTGATTCATTGCGTCAGCTTCGCCAAGGCGCTTAGCATCGAGATCTGGAAAAAGAAGCTTGACCTGTTCTATAGCAAAGGAAAAGCCCTCGTCATATTGGTTGGCGGCATAGAGCTGAAGCTCTGTGACATCACTCTCCAATCTAGCTTTCTCATCAGCTAAGCTCCCAACAGACAGTACCGCTTCATCCTTCTCCTTGGATAGCTTAGAGAGTTTCTCATCCTGGGCAGCAGCATTCTCCTTGAGCTTGGCCTCTGAAGCGGCATAGCTTTCTTTAACTTTAGACAGCTTTTCCTCATACTCTTTCTTCAGTCTCTCTGTCTCGCCCTCCCGTTCTTCCTTCAGCTTCTTGATGTCGTCTTCCAGCTTTGCCTTAGTTTCAGAATACCTCTTCTCAATGTCAGCGAGATTATCATCAACCATCTTCACTTTTTGCCTCGCCTCTAGAACTTCTTGCTCCTGGCGGTTTGTCAGTAGATAATTAAGAAGAGTACCCTTGACTTCATACTCTAAGGCTTTCTTCCTCAGGTCTTCCGTCGAAGTGTTGGTGAAGCGAGTCATGTCACCCACCATGGTTACTCCTCTCTCAATAAACTCCAGAGGATCGAAGGAGCTCCAGGAAAGGGGCGCAGCGGTTTCAGCGTCTTGAGCAGGAGGCTGAGAAGAACTGGAAGCCGCGCCTTTGCCCTTGTCAGCACCCCCAGCCTTCTGAGTAGTCTTCTCAACCTTTTGCTTTTTGGGAGGAGGAGGAGCAACACCCTCGTTTCCCTCTGCTCCAGAAGCCGTTTTTCCCGGGATCTCGACACGGATACGCCCCTCATGCTTCTTCTTGCTCCGCCCTTCCTTTATAGCAGCTTCCTCCACTTGCAGCTTTTTCAGTGGGTCAATCACGGCGACAGCAGGATTGGCTTTTTGCTGGCGAGCCTTAGCCAAGAATGCCAGTCTCTCCTCATTAGAGATAGTCCTCATTCTCTCTACAAAAATAAAAGAGACACAAAAAAAAACACAATTTAATAATAAGGCGAGATCAACATTAAACAGAAGTAGAAAAATACCAAATGCATTACTTACGTAAATACTCTGTCAGGGCTTCACTATTACCCTCACACCTAAGAATGTCGGCGGTATCCATAAGAGCATAGGAGTCAAGGAAGTTGACGGTATCTTGCTCAAAATCGCTTAAGGCCTCAAAGATAGCACCCTTGATAAGCCTAGGGTTATCGGTCCAGTAGAAAGGGAATAGAGGATCATCAACCTCATCATACATCAAGTCAGAAAATTTCTCATCACTACGAACCCGAAAGAAAGAATTCTTAAAGTTCTTGAAGTTGGAAGCGTATAGACTCAGAAGACGACGGTTAGGTTGACTGCTAAGGGAGACCAAAGTTTGAGTTTTTAAGTTCTTTATGTGGTAGAAAGAGAAAAAAACGCCAATTGAGGGCTCCAGTTCGAAGCCTAAACACATTACCTCGTAGGCTTTGATAAAGGCCCAACTATTAGGATGGAGTTGGGTAGGGGCGACGTTAAGAACCTTCAATATCTCCGCCTCAAAGGGAGTAAAAGGCAACCAAATGTTAAGGGGTTGGATCACGCCAGTATAAAGGTAGAAATAATGCGGCGGGTTGTCATTCTTAGAAAATACAAACTCGTCCTCTCTGACGGGTTCGGTTATAATAGAGTCTTCATGAGAGGGGTCAGAAAGCTTGACGGCTTTCCTAAAGCTCCTCACCATTTCCGTACTGGTATACTTTGAAGAAACTTCCATGGTGACGGGAGTATAACCAGCAACAACCAGATCTCGACAAGGATTCTTCCGCTTTCCTGTGAAAGAGGAAGGGGAGATTATGACGCAATCACTGTCATTACCACTATCAGCACTACTACTATCACTATCACTATCACTACTACTACTCCCAACATCAAAACCCCATAATTCCGAGTAAAACCCTCGGCTATTAAGAACACCGTTAGCCCTAGTATAGTGGGCGCGAACTTGTTGCGCCCATTCGAGATAACTAGGAGAAGAAATAGGAACCCTCCCCTCATTATCATCTAACTCCCTCAAAATAACCATCTTTTTAAACCTAAATCAGAAAATTAGGGTTCCTACTCAAGACAGACCAAATCGGCGAAAAGGAATAAGGTATAAAAGAAGAATACCTTAGGAAATTGACAAAGCTTGGAGCAATAAACTGGAAGCGTCCTAACACGAAGCGTTGAACAAAGGCTTGCTGGAGGATCGAAGAAGGATATGTGAAAAAGAATACGGATTTGCGAGAAGAAGTAAGTAAAGGGAAAGAGAAACGGAGATACTATTTAAAGAGGAAAACCTTTTCGGCTGGTTGAAGTCCAGAAGTTGAAGCAAGAGGTAACACACGCGTCGTCGGATTAAATACGTGTAAAAAGCGTGTATCCCGAGAGTAAACCTCGGAAGATTTATCGTCAAATAGTTATTATCCTAAAAGGCGAAATCGAAGTCGCCAAATTACTACCTCGAAGCACAACGCGCCTCAAGAATAACCACGCCAAGGATACAAACCTCGCCCTGTTTAAGGCGTAACAAGGGAAAACGCCCAAAAGGAAAAGATTCAAGATTAAGGAGAAGGTGAAACATAGGAACAATAAATTCAGTCGGAGACCAAAAATCTTTATTTATTTTGAAAAATAAAGGTACAATGATAGAAAGCAAAATTACAAAGAAAGACCTAGTCCTAAATCTCGTCAATCAGACTCCGAATCCTTCTGCGCAGGCTCAGGAAAAAGTCATCTTGGATTCCACGGTGACCCGGGACCCCTCTTCTTCACTGGACGAAGAAGCACGAAGCTCAGGAGGAATATAGGTCTCCAGAAACGAAACGTAATCCTCATCACCACTACCAGAATCGGAGGTATCCGAGGAAAGAACGATAACCTCCACCTTTTTGACATCTTTAGACCTTCGGGAGCGAGTGGAGTTAGAGGTAGATACCTCTACCCTTTTCTTCCTTCGCGGAGGTTGAGACTTCTCAGCAGCAGGCATTTTGGCATTGTTCTTTTCCATCGTGATGATTCAAAACAAGTTGATATAAATTTGAGTTTATCAGGTGATATTTATAGTCAATTTTTAACCTTAACATCGTTATTAACGATAGTAATAAATGCTTGGACGGTCGTAACCACCAACTTTTGACTGTCTCGAGAAATGTCACTTTTACGTTTCCAAGGAGTCAAAAATTTGACCCTTTTTAGTTATTGAAGATTGCAAAGGGAGGCGGTACTAAAAGGAACAAAAGAACAATACATAAGGAAAGGAAATTGCTTAATATTCAAATTTTTTGCAAAGGAAATACAACGGAAGCAAGAAACAGAATGAAAATAACGAAGGTTCAAAGATACGGAAACAAATTACAAACATAAGAAAAAAGACATAAAAGAGCAAGCAAGTAAAGACTTCATGGCATGGTAGAACTCCCCAATTCACCAGCATCGGCGACGGCGATACGGTGCATTTCCTCCAGTGCCCGTTTCACCCTCTTCGCCTTCACCATGTTTTCTTCAATAGGCTTCAGATCCTTTCTCAGCTCGTTCTGCTTGTCCAAAAGGTCCACCAAAGAATGGCGCCTGGAAATCAACTTAGCAACATCATCCCTAATCTCGCCTTGAAGAGCCCTCTTCCTCTTCACAAGCGGCTTCATCTCCTTGTTCAGCAGCGCCAGACGATCGTCCACTCTCCGCTCCTCGTTAAAGCATATTCCTAAGATTTCCTCTTGCACACCCATGGTCTCTTTCGTGATCTCTATCTGGCTATCAACAGCTTCAGTAACTTCGAAATGGCATTCCTTAACATTCTCCACAGCAATCACAAAGGAGGCATTAGCTTTTAACTCCTTTTCCAGGCGCAAGACACTATCGAGAAAGCGCTTCTCTTCTTTGGTCAATCTCCAGCAGTAGTCGTTAAGCTCCTTGACGAATTCCGAAAATTCACCAAAATCCTCCATCAGGTCTTCAGTATTTATGGTCAGCATACGACGGAGCCGCTTGATAACCGGAGAGGCGGGAGACTGACCGCATTCAAAAGGAGGACTTTTAGGAGACATAACTTTGAAAAGAAGTCTAAAATTTCAGCAGACAACAAGGGATGAATTGATCGGGGCGCTGGATGCTTCATTTATAGATAAAGAAATCTCATCGTGGCAGTAGTTAGTGGGGAGACGGTTGATGAAAATTACACACGAACAGAGGAACGTGCGCCAGGAAGTGGGAGAGGACGTAATTTCGCGCCATAGTATTGAGAGGGAAAATTCGAATCACATTTAAGTACTTCACTCCTTTGGACTTCGTACTTGGGGGGCTGTGGACTGGGCAATGGGCTTAAGGACATAACCAGCGAGCCCAATGAATATCAGAAGGAGAATAGGCCCAAATCAAGTAAATCCTAAATATCCATTAGGCGACACGAAGCCCCGGGCGTGATTAATAATAGCGGGGCAACGCCCAGAAGTTGAATCCCGTGTTGATTATAAATATCTTTTTCTTCCCTGTGTTAGCAACTGACTTGGGAAGGAAGAAACCAACTTCCCGCAAACCGCCATAGCTTGGAGACCAAGGTTTTCATCCCTATTTTCACGCTATACCACCGAAGAAGATGCTAAGGACCGAATTTTTAAGAACCCTTACTTGGAGAAGAAGACTAGAGGCTCTATAAATAGCTCCTTACTTTCATTTGTAAAGGGATCCTTTTTCTGACTTATAAAACTCTCAGGGTTGTTGGGATTGAACCAAGTGTAACCACATCCTTTAATCAATAATACAAACCCCTTTGAGTTTTTACCAGAACAAAAACCATTTAACAATAATAATGATTTCAGTGTATAGCATCTTCAAAACATTTAACCAATATTAAGGATTTCAAAAATCTATTTTACCCTCATAGTCAATATTAATGGTTTAACAATACTAATGATTATATAAAACCATTTAACAATATTAATGGTTTAAGTGTATAACATCTTGAAACCATTTAACATACCAAATATGATGAGATTCTGAAAATACCAAATAGGATTAATATTAGTTTGTCTAGCTTAGTGTTCAATCATTCAAGGGATGAACGGATGTAAACCCGCCGGTCCCTTTTTAATCCAATTTTATTTAGGAAAATGTTAACATGAACATTTTATTTATTAGTTTTATTTGCGGAAGACAAACAACCGGTAGGCAAAACGCACGGCCAGCGTTCGGTCATTCGAGGGATGAGCAGATGTAAACCTGTCGGTCCCCTTTTAAATCCAAATTATTTAATTACAGTTTGTTTTTTAGGTTTTTATCATTTTTTTGTTTAAATTAAATAAATTATATAATAAATAAAAAAATAATAATAACATCACAGAGGTGCAGAAAGTAAGCAGGAGAAGTGCATATAGCAGGAAAGAATACAGGCCCGACCCACAAGAAGGTCCAGGGCGCAGCAACAAACAAAAAAACAGGGGATGATATGGGCCGTCTGATTGATCAGACAGTCTTGATGAGATCAGGATGATGCAGACTCTTGGCCGTCTGATGAAAATCAACGGCCTGTAAAAAGAGTTTTGCAGTACACGCACGCACACTGGATCCGCGTCTAATTTAAATGTTTTTTTTTTTTTTACCTTATGCATGGTGCATAAGGAAAAGACTTATGCATAATAATTTTTGCCTGGTTAGAGTATTGAACTATTTATGTCTCCATATTTATAGCATTGATGGTTAAGTCATCATTGATTAATTTGTAATAATTAGAACCTAACTAGACTCTTACCCGTGCGATGCACGGGTTTTATGCGCTATTTTATACTATAAAATAATTTGCAAAAACATTTATTAAATTTTATCTTATCTATTTATTTTATTAACATCAGTAAGTAGCTTTGACAATCGACCAACTTTTTATATACATAAAAATTGGACAAAAGATTATTAGAAAAACATTAACTATTTTGAATAAAATACACAAAATAATAAAATGAACAAAAAAAATTAAAATAATAATAACCCAAAATAATAATAATAATAATAATAATAATAATAATAATAATTATTATTATTATTATTATTATTATTATTATTATAATTAGTATCACACATTAAATGGAGCTTACTAACACTGTTTTGCAGGAACAATAACTTGCACAGGAGGTCATTCCAAATTTGATAACTGATGACATTAATGCTGTTCTCACATTGCTTCCCTCTCATCAAGAAGTTAAAGCTGCAGTCTTTGCTCTTAATAAAGATAGTGCTCCTGGACCTGATGGTTTTGGAGCTTTTTTCTTCCAACATTTTTGGGATATTGTCAAGACTGATGTTACAAATGCAGTTCTAGATTTCTTCATCACTAGTTGGATTTTGCCAGGTTTCAACTCAAACATCATTGCACTTTTGCCCAAAACTCCAGAGGCAACTTCTATTGACCAATATAGGCCAATTGCAATGGCTACTTTCAAATTCAAGATCATATCAAAGATAATTGCTGATAGACTTGCTTCAATCATGCCTTCTATTATTTCAGAAGAACAAAGGGGTTTCATACATGACAGAAACATCAAAGATTGTTTGTGCATTGCTTCTGAAGCTGCTAATCTCTTGCACAACAAGTCTTATGGTGGAAATTTGGCTTTAAAAATTGATATTTCTAAAGCATTTGACACTTTAGAATGGTCTTTCATTCTGAAAGTGTTAAAGTGTTTTGGATTTAATAATGTCTTCTGCAACTGGATTCATGTGATTCTGCAATCTGCTTTCTTATCGGTTTCAGTTAATGGAAGATCTCATGGTTACTTCAATTGTACTAGAGGAGTCAGGCAGGGGGACCCTCTCTCTCCACTTCTCTTTTGTTTGGCAGAGGATGTGTTAAGTAGAAGTATCTCCAAGCTGGTAACGGATGGAAAGCTTGATCTTATCAAGGCAACTAGGAATGTCAATGTTCCATCTCATACTTTCTATGCAGATGATTTGATGATTTTTTGCAAAGGTAAAATATCTGGTCTTACTTTTCTTAAAGATTTATTTGACAGATATGCTTCAGAATCTGGTCAGATAATCAACACATGTAAGTCCACTATTATTTCTGGGTCTATCACTCAAGGCAGGTTAGCTATTATTGTTCAGCTGCTTAACTTCAAAATTGGTACTCTTCCTTTTTATTATCTTGGAGTTCCAATTTTCAAAGGGAAGCCAAAAGTTTGTCATTTACAACCAATTGCAGACAAGATTAAAATGAAGCTATCAGCTTGGAAGGCCTCTCTTCTATCTATGGCTGGAAGGGTGCAATTGGTTAGGTCAGTGATACAAAGTATGATGATGTATAGTATATCCCTATATTCTTGGCCTGTTTCTTTGATCAAAGAAGTGGAGAGATGTATCCGGAATTTTTTGTGGAGTGGAGATATTGAAATGAAAAAACTTGTAACTGTTTCATGGAAGAAAGTTTGCAGGCCTCTTTCTCAAGGGGGTTTGAATTTAAGATCTCTCTCAAGCTTGAATAAAGCAACAAATTTGAATCTCTGTTGGAACCTTATCAATTCTCAAAATTCATGGGCAAATCTACTAAAAGATAGAGTCATCAGGAAAAGGAATATTATCCATCATCATATCTCTTCTTCCATCTGGAGTAGTATAAAAGAAGAGTTTTCAGTAATCACAGATAATACAATTTGGCTTCTTGGCAATGGTGAAGAAATCAATTTTTGGAATGATAACTGGTGTGGTACAATTCTTGCTGAGCAATTTAATGTTCCAGTTCACATCAGACAGTCTCTTACCTCCACTGTCAGTGATTACATCCTCAATGACCAATGGATTTTCCCTCCTCAGATGCATCAACATTTCAGCAATCTTGTCTGCATTGTTCAGCAAGAGACTATTCCTTCGGAGACTTCTCAAGATAAGCTTATATGGAAACATTCAGATACAGGTGACTTACATCTAAAGGAAGCTTATAATTTTAAGCTGCAGCAGCTTCAAGACCTTGATTGGGCCAAAGCTATTTGGAACTCAGATATTCCACCATCTAAATCCCTTTTAGTTTGGAGGCTCATGCACAACAAAATTCCAACAGATGAGAATTTAAAGGTAAGAGGTTGTTTTATCCCCTCTATGTGCAATTTGTGCTGTTGTCATGAAGAATCCACTTTCCATATCTTTTTTGAATGTGATTATGCAATCAAAATTTGGTCATGGTTTGGTAGTTGTCTTAATTTAGTGCCGCATTTCACTTCTATGGACGACATGTGGAAAATTTGTGATTTGAATTGGTCTCCTCAATGTAAGATTGCAGTCACTGCTGCACTGATCAATTTACTCAATATTTTATGGTTTGTTAGAAACCAGGCCAGGTTTAACAACAAATTTATTAGTTGGCGTTCTGCTATCTCAATGCTAATTGCTAGTACTTCTTTGTCTGGCAACAATACTAGCAAAGTATCTTCCAATTCCGTTAGAGACTTTACTATACTTAGGCATTTTAAAGTCACAATTCATCATCCTAGAATACCCGTGATCAAAGAAATTTTATGGAACCCCCCTCTGCCTACCTGGATCAAATGCAATATTGATGGAGCTTCCAAAGGTAATCCTGGTCTTTCCTCTTGTGGTGGTTTATTCAGAAACAATGCAGCTGATTTTATTCTTGGTTTTGCCGAACCTTTAGGAATTTCTACTTCCTATCAAGCTGAATTATGTGGTGCTATTAGAGCTATAGAAATTTCCCATCAGTTCAATTGGCATAATCTGTGGCTAGAGTCAGACTCTGCAGCAGTGGTCTCGGCTGTTAGTAATGTTGCTGATACTATACCTTGGTCATTAAAAAATAGATGGCACAACGCAATGGTTCTCTTCAGGCAAATGAACTGTATTGTCACTCATATATTCCGAGAAGGAAACCAAGTTGCTGATACACTTGCTAATCAAGGTCTTACTTTACATTCTATTACTTACTGGCATGAAGCACCTATGTTTATTAGGGATAGTTATGTAAAAAACAAGTTTGGCGTACCTGTTTTCAGGTTTTGTGTTTCTTAAATGGAGTCTTGGTCTAGTCCCCTCCATTTATATCTACTTGTTATTATATATTTATATATTTTGGGATGCCTAGCTCTTAGCTAGCATCTTTTTGGTTTAAAAAAAAATGCATGTAAGTGGATGATGTGGCTAAATTAAAGGTTTTCATTGGTTTGTGGATTAGAGTTTAGATAGACAATTGGACAACTATCTAGGATTTATATATATAGATATGTCGATCCAAACAGAAATAAATACTACACTAAAACAAGAAAAACAAAATGCATCGCACAACGAATAAAATAACGTCGTTTCACTTAGACAACAAATTGCAACAAAAAACTCAAATTTATATGAATAACACATGTCGATAAAAGCAGGAAAAAAAAAGATGAAAAATAAAAAAAGATAGATGAATCAAGATTAACAAATGACTGAAAATAACTCTAAAATGAATAAAAGAGATCAAAGTCTCATAGAAAAGATGATGTTTCTTACACTAAAACTAGGGTCAGCTCCTCATTTAATGTTGTTATTTCAAAAATATCCTTACAATTTATTTTATCTTTGTCAAGTAGTTTAATGATTAGAATTACACCCTTAAGTGAATAAGTCAAGTGTTTGAAATTCAAACTTTGATTTCAACATATAAAATCTGATGGCCCTACCAACTAACAGGCCCGATCCCGAGTTTTTAGAGGCCACATGCAAATTTTAAAAGCGGTCTCTTATAATAAAAAATAAATACAATTTAAAAAAAAAATCATCATCAATTTTAAATTGCAAATAACATAGAAAATAATTATCCTTATAATTAAGATAAAAAAGATTCATATTCTATCAATAACAATAAAATACATTTCAATTGGGCTGTAAAAAAAACAGTGTTTTTTTATTGTCATTTGGGCCTGGTAATTGGGCTGCAGTAATATATTAAGGTTTACACCCCCAATTTTACTAATACTACTACCCCATGATTTTTTTTTCTGCGGCCTTTAAAATTGGAGGCCTGGCGCGCTAGGGCACCCTGCACCCCCATCAGGGCCGCCCCTGCCAACTAAGATAAATTTACTAGAATAAAATGTCCTTACAATTTACTCCTTTGAAATTAGATAAAATATGCCTCCTTCTTATATATTTGTTCTGGATTGAGCCAAAGATTGGTCCAGCGTCGAGCACGGCCCAAAAGACCACGACCTAATTCGCTTAGGCTAATTGTGCACATTTACCACATGCTCCTCCGCTGAGGACATGAGGCCATCCAAACTTATCCGATACACGTGACTATCGGAGTGGTTTGACCCAGGATGATGAGCACGAACAACTCATCCCTACGTTTACGTAAAAATCCTGGCAGTCATCCATTATGGGTGGATAAACCCGACCCATAATGGAGACCTTTGGCCTAGTGTTGGGGGCTCTATATATAAACTCTCTTCATCAGAGGGTCAGTTATTCTATTTTTTACCACTGTTCTCTGAACTGACTTAAATATCGGAGCCTATGTGGTTACAATCCCCCTTTGTGGATTACACGCAGGCCCGGTTTTGGGCCAGGGCAACCAGGCCCCCAGCCCAGGGCCTCTAAGAAATTGGAGCCTCAATTTTTTTTTTAAGCCCATAATTAAAATTATTGCTTTAAGTATTTCTTCGGAAACCAGAAAATATGAATTGGCTATTGCTTCATTGGTCAGCGGCTGTTTTAGTGTTTCCAAGTTGTGAGGAGGTGGTGGGTTCAAATCTCACCTGTGGCATTTTTTAATTTTATTTGAGGTCAATTCATAGTAAATATAATGACTATTTTTTTTTTTTTAATTAATGGAAAATTGGTAGTTGTTATTTTTTTTTATTTGAGGTCAATTCATAGTAAATATAATGACTATTTTTTTTTTTACAATTAATGGAAAATTGTTAGTTGTTAGTATATTACTACAATAAGTTAAACCCTGAACTCAACTAGCTTAATCAATTGAGCTGCTCATCTTATCCTATAATGACTATTTTTTTATGTTCTTTACAATTTAAATATATAATGTTCTTTTTATAAAAAAAAATTATATATTTTTTATTTGGGGTCCATTTTTATTATTAGCCCGGGGCCTCCAAATTGTCGGAGACGGCCCTGATTACACGACTTCGGACGTGATTGCTGGCTATCTGACTGTCTGTTTCAGGTAAGATCAATATTAATGTGGACTATCTGACTGTTTGATTCAGTTAAGATCAATATTAATGTGGACGCATTTGTCTTAGATTTGTTAGTATTCTCTATAATTAATCATTGGCTTAAATGCACTTTTGATCCCCCTATTTTCAAAAAAATGAAGTTTTGGTCCCCCTATTTTAAAAACCAACTTTTTAGTCCCCCTATTTTCATTTTTTTTTAGTTTTGATCCCCCATCCTATTTTGGGATTAATTTTGTTGATGTGGCCTTGTAACTAATGATGTGGCAACATTCATGTGGACAAATTTAATATCCATGTCATTATTATATATTTTTAAATTCAATAAAACTTTATTTATAAAATATTTTAATTGTTAGAATTATATATTCAACTGAAATAATAATTGTTAAATCTTATAAAATATGAAATTTGAAACCCTAATTATCAAACCTTCAACTACTAGAATTTTATTCACCGTCGGAGAGAATCCTTCCTTATGGATTTCACTAATCCTATGGTTTCCGTTCAAACTCAACAATTTTTGGATTTTTAAAAACGAAAAGAAATTAGAGATGATTTTGTGTTTCAATAGAAATTACTCATACTCTTTAAACTATCTATGACTTTGGATGAGTTTGAATGAAAACCCAAAAATTATTTTAAGTTTGAAGTTTAATTCTAGATTGGTTTTATATAAAGTTGGATGATGATGAAAGTTGAAGGTTCTTGAAACACAAAACTTGCTTTCAATATGCAATTGTTTGATATGAATCAAAGAGGATCATGTCCATGTTGTGATTGTTTGTTTTTTCTTAGGTTTAATAAATTAGAGGTTGTGAATTTTTGGATTTTTTATTTTAATGAACTTTCTTAGGTTTAATTAAATTATTTTATAAAATAAGTTTTATTAAATTAAAAACAAATAATGACATGGATATTAAATTTGTCCACGTGGACGCTGATATGCATTAGTGACAATGTCACATCAACAAAATTAGCCTTAAAATGGAATGAGGGATCAAAACTCAAAAAAAATTAAAATTGGGGGACTAAAAAGTTGGCTTTTAAAATAGGGGACCAAAACTTCATTTTTTTGAAAATAGGGGATCAAAAGTGCATTTAAGCTTTAATGAGTTAGTACTGTACTTAGTTTTCTACAATGCCATCCTTAAGCTCAGTAGTCCAGTTGTAACCAGTAGGATAAATATATTAGATTAAGAGTTAGTCCCATATTAAATCTGGTTTAGCACAAACAAATATTTAAATTGAATTTTAGTCTGCCAAAAGACTTTTGGTTCCAGGTGTCAACGTTCTAAACAAGGAAGGTTCGTGTGGACGGGAATGGGTGCTGGCAAAATAACAATTTTTTTTTTTGAGGTATGGTGGCAAAATAACATGTTCCTTACTTATTTATAAAATTACATGATGCACATGAATCTGAATTTGGTTCCAAAGTATCACATTTTCTCTAACTTGGACCCAAACTATATAAAAAAGTTGTTTGAATTAATTTAATAATTAATCGCATGCATGACATATTCAACAATAAAAATTATCTTAAAAAAATTAGTTTCTACAATTACACGCAGAAATTGAATTTATTATCTTATTTTTATCGCAGAAGCAGAACAAACAAATGTATTATGAATTTCCCATATTAATTTATCAAATATCAGTATTATGAATACTATTAAAGTATGGTTTTAGTACTCATAAAATGCAAACTTTTTCAATTTGGGACTATTTATGTCTTTACGCACTCTTTATACGAAGAGAAGAGTCTTATATGCATTGTTTTCTTCGATATATTATAAAACATAGCCTATATATTATGCGATGGTCATTAAAATTCTAATTATCGTGGAACAAATCACCTTGACATCCAAAAGATTAAGATGAAAAAGAAAAAAAAATCATTTTTTAAACGCTCGTCATATATCAAATTTCTTAGTTTCGTATAAAGATCAAAAGATGTTGAAAATTCCAGAGTGAAATATGACTTAAAATTATCAAGTGTGTTTATATAAACGAGACATTTCTCACCCTAACCTAGTTTTCTAAACATGAGTTAGACCCAATTCAATTTTAAGAGAAAATATAAAGTCCTAAGTTCATTTTTTTAAACTTTGTTTTAAAATGATTTTCAAAGAATTCTTCCTAAACAATTTACCATGATTCTTCAATGCTAGGAACCAAGAAATCCCAAAACAATAAGCAATGCAAATGAATCAAGATATAAACCATTGATAAGAGTAAAACAACACTACATATTGTCTTAATTATAAAGCTAATATATTCAGGACCATTGCTTTTGAGCTTCAAAAGCAAAAGAATCATGAGCAACAAAAACGTTGCTCAGGAGGTATAAAGTAACCGAGCATTTTTGGTAAGCCAATGAAAAACAACGGTGGTAACTCGCTATGGTAATTTAACTCACCCCTCAATGTTTGATTAATATTACATTAAAAGGATAAATTACCAAGAGAATCACAATAAAACTAAGCCATCTCTTCTTTAAATATACAGGTGATGATGACATTCTTTTAGTCCTTAAAAGATTGCATTAACCTTGATCTCTCCGCAATTTTTCATCGAAATCAGAACCTGCTACCCGCTGTACAAAACTGTAACCATCAAGTAAAAATTTCCACATTAGAAAGTTTCAAATTTGTAACATTAAAAAGTTGGTCACTTTATCCGCTCTTGCGAAATCTCAACCATTGGATTAATATATTGCTAAGTGACATTGTACTTAGCCGTTAGATTAATACAATCACTGACATTTCACAGGAGATACAGGAGGGAGGTTTCAAATGATCAATATTTGCGTCACAAAGGGAGATGTATAATGAGAAGGGTGCATTTTAAACTTACTCGAGTGCTTCTGAACCCGGTGCATTTGAATCACTTGACGGATTGAGTTGGTACTGAACCGAAATTAAAGCTTCTTCTGATACAGGCGATCCTTGGAAACTTGCCACTGGGCTTTTTCCAGGTGACATGCCTGCAAAAGGAAGTTCTAATTAAGATAAGTAAATGTTGAAGTGTTCTCGCTAACCACAATTGTAAATGTTTGAATTTACGGTGAGTTTGGCAGAATCATTGTGAAAAATATATAAATGTATTGAAAATGATACATGCAAAAAAGGCTAAAATCGCACAAACACCTCGAAACTGGTCTGCTTAGCCAGAATCAAATACTAAGTGAACAGAACATGACATGAAAATGGAAATGAAAACTCAATATTGCATGTTGAAAAAATGTCTTTCTACCGAGTAACTCCCAACCTAAAGGTGCTTATCCGTGTATGTTTTACCTAACCGATGATGTCTGGTGTACTCACTACTCACCAACATAGTAATTTAAGTATTAATATCAAAATTTGAAATGGCCTAACTGAGAAAACAGTTTAGAGACAGTTAATATTCTCATGTCATCATATTTTTCGATTTAGCTAAACCGCTACATGTTTTAGTGCAAAAGATTATAAATAAATGTCATATCCACAATAAAATTTACTTGTGTAAAAAAATTTACCTTGGTAGATTATCACAATGAAGAAGATAATAGTGAAAATTAGGGCCAAAACGCTGCTTGTATTGGACGACGATGATGATTTAGCAGCTCTCATTTTCTTCAATGCTTTCATACGCTCTACCCTTGCACGCTTCAACAACGCACGTTCAGATAACTCCCTAATTAGCTTAAGATCAGCAGCATCCAATGATGGACCTTTTGGTGGTCTTGGAGGTTTGCCGGACTTTTTATTCGACGACGCCTTTTTACGTTTCTCTTTCCCCGGGTTATTGTTTATCACTTTCATCACATCTAAAGAAACTCCACTTAAATTTGGTTCATTAAAATACGAACTTGCTCCGTCTTGACCACTAGCAAACCCGAAAGGAATATTAGCGAATAACGCTTTCCCTTCTGCCGTAGTGCTTGGATTAGAGATTCTACTCGAGTTATCTTCGATTAGTGGCATTCCACTTTCAAGATCAACTTCAATATCCTTGTCCATTCCACTTCTAAGATCCATTTCAAACACCACAAATCTAATCCAAATTCTTCAACCTTGTTATATTATTCTAACAAAAACACAATTCCACTAAACTTCTAGCACAAAATCAATCCTTGAATTTAAAAAAATCTCCTCAACAAATGTGATCATAAACCAATTCCTTAATTGATCATAAACCATTAAGAACACTCCTTGCAACACTACAACTCAATCACAATTCAGATACTTTTATTTTTTTTGGCGTAAACCAGATATCCTCTGCCAATTCAGATACCTTTGATCATAACATAAACCAACACGATAATAAAGTAATGATTAACCTCAAAAACTATTTCTCTTCCTTTCTAAAGCTCTATTTTTCCACCTCCACTCCTCCTTCAAAAACAAATTACTAAAAAAAGTAATAATCCAATGAATGGACTAAAACCTGCATTACAACAAGAGACAAACCTAATCAACAATCTTCCCTTTAATGGGTTTAATGAGTTTTATCTTTGGAGATGGAAGAATGAAGAAGTAAACAAAATGACACAACTTTAAGCTACCCAAATGCCCATTTTTTCAAATAAAGACAAAACAAAAACCAAAAATTTCTTGACAAGAAAGGAACAAAGAGAGAAAAAGCTTTATAGAGAATAATCAAAGCATTGAGAACATATAAGGTAACAACATCAAAGAACAATAAAAAAACAATTCTTTAATCTTAACTCTTAAAAAACACAAATAAAAAATCAACCCCAGAAAAAAAAATTAATAAAAAAATGTAAAACCTCAAAGTCTCATACCCTCAAAGTCAATACAATACCCCAAATGAGATAATGGGCATCCATGAAAATGGATAAAGGATAAATCTTTAAACAATTTGAAGTCATTTCAACAACAACAACAAATGAACAAAAAATATAACAAACATTAACAATAATAATACAAACATAAACATAAACAAATGTACAAAATATGATACCTTTTTTTTGTGAAGGGGAATGAACCAACAAAGTACCAACTACCAACCCAATAAGATCCAATGAAGAGGAAGAGTTGAAAATGAAAAGATAGCGAGATATAAGGGAAAGAGGGTTAAGAGTATACTATAGATAGAGAAATAAGATATAAAAAAGGTAAGATAAAATATAGTGTAACAAATTAACAATGTTGTTAAGATTTGTTCAAACGATGAAACTAAGATCCTTATGAATATATCTATATGAAATCTAATGACATTATGGTATGTGCTGTCTTCATTTGGGGTGAGGAAATTGAGGAAAAATAGGAGGTGTGTGACGGTGATGTGTATATCTAAATCAAATACAGTTGGCATATCTAGTTTTCATTTTGTGGCCCCATCCATGTCTATGTTGAACTCATACACAATTACATAGACACTCTTGTGTTTTTTTTTTCTTCCTATATGTCAAATTTTTCTACCACATTTTTTGGTTTTGTTGTAGTATTTGGGTTCAAACCTGAATCCTTTAGTGTATATAAAATGCGAATCTTATATACCAACTGAGTTAAGTTTACGGACTTTATATACACATTTTAGTGTAATCTCGGTGTATATTTATGTTATTAGAAATGGTCGATGTGAATGTCAATTTTTAAGTTTGTATAGAAAATAATTTGTCAATTTTTAATTATAAAAATCAACAATTTTTAAATGGTCAATGTGAATGTATTGAAGATTTATTATAAATTTAATGCAAAAAGTTTTTTTTTATTTAATTTTTTTGACCACTGTGTTAATTTTGAAAAGAGAATATACAATATTGATAAATTAAATGCAAAGAGATTTATTATAAAAAAAAAACAAATTTAGGTAGTCTAGTGGCTATAAATGTTACCCTTAGTTTTTGTGAGCTTAATTCCGTTAGTAGAGACATCGCATATATTATGCATGAACCGGGGTTTGAACCTCAGAAACTCCACTTATTTATCTTTAAAGTGAAATTTCTAAGCCACTAAGCTACTTGACAAAAAAAAAAGAAGAAATGTCATCCTTAAAGTAAACAAGTGGGATGTCGATATATATAAAATATGATGTCTTTATCAATTGAGCTCACTCGGACATTATACCCACATTTTAGTGTAACTGTGGTGTATATGTATGTCATGAGAAATGTTATATGAATATCAATTTTTAAGTTTATAAAAAAAAATTTGTCAATTTTTAATTATAAGACTCAACAATTTTTAAATGGTCAATGTGAATGCATTGAAGATTTATTATAAATTTAATGCAAAAAGTTTTTTTTTTTTTTTTAATTATTTTGACCATTGTGTTAATTTTGAAAATGTATTTGGTCTAAATTTTATACCAAATACATCAACTTTTTATTGAATAGTTTTTATTTATATTCTGGACAGAAAAAGTATCGATAAATTAGATGTAAAAAATTCTTTTTAAATTTTGTGTATTTATGAGATTTCATGAACTTCCCTCAATTATATGCAAAATCACTGCAACTTGATGCCCTTATAACTGCGTTGGGTTCTTGGAGTCAATATAGTTGGACTCGGAGTTATGATTGGGCTGTGGAACTAACTGTTATCTAAAAACTTCGTATTAAATTTCAAAAAAGTCACTGAAAGCTTCAAGCTATGTACATTATTCGAATAAAAGGGAAGCTTCGAGCTACACAACATAAACTTTGATATGTCAAAGTTAGTATTTTACTAAAATAATATATATAATTTAATTAAGTCAATTTATGAAAATTTCGATTTAATACTTGTTACTCCCTCCGTTTCAAAATGTAAGTCACTTTGAGAAAAAAATTTGTATCAAATTATAAGTAACTTTACATTACCAATGAAACATTTAATGCTATTTTTCATATTATACCCATAACTATTTAATACTCTCTATTCTTTTAATTATTCAATTTATCTTTCTTATATCATTAATGAACGACAATTTTGTAAACCAACTCATAATTTATTTTTTTCTATACAACATTAATTACATTTCTTAATTTGTGTAATTTAACTAAAATGACTTATGTTTTGAAACGGACGGGAGTATTCGTTACCCACATCTCATGAGCCATGACCGAAGAAAGAGCAAGTCGCTATCATTGACTAATTTATTTTGTTGGATTAATATCCACTAATTATTAGGCAATAAAGAAGGTGTTTTGCACGATCATGTGCTGTTTTACTCTTTTTACGTCAAAGCCACATTTCCAAAGACAAAACCACATAGCACGTGGATTCTTAAATTACGCAATCCGCAAGGCCCTAGCAATTAAATGCTTTAATATGTTTGTCCACATTAGTAAGAGTGTAACAACAAAGACGAATTATTTCGTAGTGATTGACAATAAATTTGATAAGAAGAATTACGGTTTGATCGTTGTAACTTCAATTTAAAGGAAGCTGTAATTACTTGATACCAGACTCCAGAATTAGATTAAATTAATGATAAATAAAAAAATTACTCTCTATTTTCTATTCCAAAATTCATTTTCCCTTCTCTTTCAAGTTTCAACTAATAATTTTAAATTTTTGTTCGTCGGGTTCATATATAGTAAACCCTATATTAAAAGGGTTTTGCTGATGAGTTACGTAAGAATATTAGTTAAGAATTGTAAATTAAAAAATTGGACGATGACATATTGTTTTTTTAACAAGACAAAATGTGATATATACTAATAAAACAGTTTCCTCAGTATAAGGTATATCGAGATTGACTACAAATATTTACAAAGAGTCAAGGAAAAAATCATAAACAATCATACAATGCCCAAACAGAATAAAGGATTATACCACCAGCTATAATAGTTTGAAACTAAAGTCAAACTCTGAACCGAAACTAATTATGTTAGCAAAGATTTGATTGACAATGCTATATTATTTGATCAAGCTATTATTATAGAGAAGCTTCTCGTGCTATGGTGTGTGTGTGCAAGACAAGGGTCATGTGGTTGCAATTATTGAGCATGGGTTAGCGACTAATTCACTTTTCAAAAGTTCTTAAAGGAATCTGTTCATTCAAATGCGTCCCATCACATTTTAAAGTATTGTCTATTTTGAATCGAATGTGAACTTTTATAAATCTTTTGTAAAATGTGTTTCGTTGAATTGAGATGTGTGGCTGATGTATATAAACTAATAATAACCTCGATTTTTATACGATGTGAGACTCTTAACTTACTGAAATAGTTACTCCCAATTGAGATTATGGGGTTAAAGGGCATATAACATCTTCTCTTTCTTTCTAACGCCAATGTTACATTCTATTCTAGCTCAAGTGTGATGCACCATATTTTGAAGAATTGTTCTCACAATTTTATCCTTTATAGAAGACGCTCAGTGGATTGAGGTGTATGAATTTTGTAAATATTAACTACCATTAGCAATGTGAGAGAGTTAGATGTATCAAAATAGTACCAATACCAATCGGTTTTTGACAAATACCAATCCAGTTAGATGTATTAAAATAGTACCAATACCAATCGGTTTTTGACAAATACCAATCCAGTTAGATGTATTAAAATAGTACCAATACCAATGTGGATGATTTTCTCTAATATATATGTAGGGACATTGGGGTTAGCCGGCCACTTGCCTATTGTATTTTTAGTTAATACTTATATTTTTATATTTATATATTTATGTAATGTGATTCCGTTTATATGATATTATTGTCTTCACATATTAAATTCATGACACTACAATAAATTATAAAATTAAGGTTTAAATGCAGTTTTATCCCTTGTTTTGAAAAAATCAGAATTTTACCCCTATTTTAAAATCCGGAATTTCACCCCTGTATTTTATAATTTTTTGGATTTTGCCCCCCACCAAAATTCTGCACAAAATCTGTTTCTGAGCCTCAAGTTCAAAGCTTCGCATAGAACTCAATTTGGATCAATAATTCACTAAACAGGTACCGAAATGACTGCAATCGAGTTAGTTTTCCACAGAATCAAACTCCACTAAATTTGGAGTTACAGAGAGAGATTAATTACCGTTTTAGTGAAAGTATGTCCAAATTTATTATCGTATGGCACTACTGCTGGTATTTTCGTCATGTCTCTCACCTTGTAGCTCATTTTTTAATAGTATTTACATGTCTAGAAAACTAACGAAATTACCCTTGTTGACATTTCAATTTCGTCGAATTTGGAGTTACGATGCGTTCAGTAGACGATGTTGAATTTGAAGGTCAAAAGTAGATTTCTGCAGAATTAGTAATTGGAGCCCGGATTCGAACTTAAGACACTCCACTTATTCACCTTTAAGGTGAATTTTCTAGCCACTAGCCTACTTGATAAAAAAAAACCAAAAAGATAGTTTTGTATAAAATGTGTTATAATTACTATATTATGGATCTGTCATGGTGATGTCTTAGAAAGTTCTCGAGGCCAAATTTTGAGTCTCTTCTCTAAATGATGTGCATGTTTTTGTAGAAACTAACAATTGAAAATAATGATAATATATGGGTCAAAACTATTCCTTTTTGCTCCTGTATATACTTTTATATATTTTCTCTTCTTGCTCGAGAAAAAACTCTTTGTCCAAAAAAAGCAGCAAATTGAATCGAATTTTGTAATATTACGTTTTTATACAACAATTTTGAACCATACCTATATGTGGTGCTAAGCTATCAATATTTATATTTAGTGGCTATTAATCTCTATCAAAACACTGTAAAATAAAAAATAAGGTGAATTTAGTAATAAAAAAAGGAAAATGTTAAATAGTGCACTCGATGCACTAGTTAAACACATAAATAAGAAAATTTTGTCTTGAAACTCGTGCATTCATTGCATTGAAAGTGAATTTTTTTCAACCACCAACATTTATTTATATTATATATAAAAGTCAAATACTTGTCTAAAGATTATAAGTTTCTTAACAATTTAATAATTCAATGTTGATAAACTACTATAAGGATGGACAATGGGTCGGTTTGAGTCGGTTCAGGTTCAAAATGTTCAACCGGCCCAATCCACGGGTGAAGAAAGACAACTCATATGGGTTGGGCCAATTGTAGCACAATTGATGTTATTTTGCTTCTTTTTTTTTTCTTGTTTAATTGGTAGCTGCCACTTCACATAAATAAAATATGATAATGATGAAGATAATAATAACAAAGAATAAATAAATATTAGTAAATCTTGACAAAAAAAATATTAAATAATAGTATTTTAGTAATAAATAATGAACTTTATAAATTGCATTTATTATTGCCCAGCAAAAAGGCTATTTAATACAACAAGCTCGCAGCTTTTAACTTTATTTTTTATAATGTACAAATTATGGAAAATATTAATTTATCAACATAAGAAAACAAAAATTCAAAGGTCATATCGATACAATATATGCACGAAATAGAACAAACCCAAAATTACTACTTAAAAATCTATGCCACGGTTTGTTGATTTGATTTAGGAAAATTGGTAATCATGGACACAGTAATTTCACACATATCTTGCACATATTGATTACTATCCCCAACTGGTGAAACCTCTCCACTAGTAGAGCCACTACAATCCTTCTCACAAGAATAAGCCAAATTTTGCACAAGAGTTGCTTTCTCTTTAGCACCATTCAAATCACCTTTGTGTGCTAACTCTATAGCTTGTGGCATAATTTCATTTGTTATCTTGGTGTAAGAAACAATGCAACTATCCACACAATTTTTAAGTGGTGTGTGATCGGTTTGCTCATCAATACTTTGAAGTTGTCGTAATATGAGCGGTGCTCTTGCCGCGATAACCTCAAGGGTTATATGAGCGAATTTCGAAACATCTTCAACATCTGATTTATAATGTTGTGAATTTAAATTTGATCTTAATGTAAGAAGGCAAAGTTGGCTATTAGGTGTTTTTTGACATATTTCTTGGACTAAGTCTTGGTTTGATAGAGTGCATTGAATTGGTGGTATGAAAAAAATGGATGAAATGGTCATGAGAATGATCATAGTTGAAAAACATGAAACCTTCATTTTGTTTTGATTTTTTTACAACAATAGTGATTATGCTTCACTTAATAGATTATAGAATACAAATTAAGGATAATAAGAGAGGATAATTGGATTGAGTTATATAATGTCAATGAAACAAATTAATGGTGAGAATTTGTACCAATATTAGGATATATATATTTGGATCTTTGCTTTTTTGTCGCTAGTCCACTCAAAAGCAATGGTTCAAGTTGAGTCAATGCTACTTGTTTGTTTTAGGCAATTTCTAAATTTCAACTCCCTCTTGTCCATTGTCAAAAAAGAAAAAGAAAAAAAACCCTCTTGTCCTAATTATAGTTTATAAGAATATTATAGGATTTTTTTTCTCTCATCTGCCATCTACATCTACACTTACAATATCTAGCTACAATATAACATTTTCGAAGTGATTAATTAAATGAAAAACTACATCCGGCATTAGAAAAGTACATACTACATCATGACATGCTTAATGCAAATGATTGACAATTATATTTATTTTTTAAAAAGGTCCCATGAATGTGAAATACATAAATATTATAATTGTACATGAACCGAATTATATTGAAATTGTAAGATAATATCAATAGGTACAATTGATAATTATTTTAACATCATAAATGTGAAAATAAAGTATGATCATAAATTTGCAATTGTTTTTTTAGAAAAAAAAAAGTGCAATTAAAATTGTAAAAAAAAAAAAAGTGCAATTAATACATGTAGTCGATTACTGTTATTATAGTCTTGTGGTTACTTATCAAAGAAAAAAAAATAGTCTTGTGGTTTGATTGTGAAAATATTGTATGTGGGTGTCCAAATTGAAATTTTCTCATCCCACCCACTCACTTTCTCCCCTACCCTCCTAGCAATTCGGAAAACATTTTCCGAATTTTTTATAGTGTAAATTTTACATTAGAAAAACAGTTCGGAACGTATTTTCCGATTTTTTTGCGCGCTAGGGAGTAGGCGATAAAGTGAGTGGTGGAATGAGAAAATTTCGTCCAAATTAGATCTCGGATCTCTACAATAAGGGCCCGTTTGATGAAGCAATCACATTACTACTTTTTTTTCTTTTTTTTTTAAACAATTTTTCTTTTCTTTTCTTTCTTGAAGTAATCACATTACTAATCTTTTTTTTTTTGAAAGACCACATTACTAATCTTATTCTACTCGTCCTTTGTAATTTCTATTTGACTAGGTTAGGAGGCGAATATGATTTTAAAAACTTATTCACATAAATTGAACACTTTCTATCATTGGAATCCTTATCAAGCGAGGGTTTAAAGTCTTAGCACGGTTCCTCAGGCAATAGAGGGCCTATCGTTTAGGGTCCGGTCTTGATGAGGGTACTGAATTTTGGCATCGAGTTTGAGATTGAGGATCACGCTTTCTTTATGCAACACTCTAGTAATTTAGCTAGGTTGAATTGAATCGAATGTTTTCAATTTTATGCCTTTATACAACAACTTTAAACCATCTTAGTTAATATTAAGCTATTAATCTCTATCAAAAACCTGTAAAATAAAAAATAAAATTATGTTTAGTGGTTATTTTTTAATATTAACACTACAAGAAAAACCTTTTATTTTTTGGCGGAATTATTCCCTCACTAAGTGCATTATTCCGTCACTAACTGCCAATTTAGTGGCGGAATAGGTCTGCCACTAAAACGAACGCCACTGCACAATTTAATCAATTTGATCAATTCGATGTTTTTTTATAAGCAATGAATATGTATATTAATGAGGTAGTACAATGGGGTACAATAATCCTTACAAAAGAAAGAACATTAAGTATTATCTAAAGCAAACTACAGGATTAGTGCACCAATCAGAATAAACATAACATAAATTACTCCCTCTCCTACTAATGAACCAAAACCAGGAGTCCAGGACACAAGCTTGATGTTCTCCAACAAACGATAAAGAATAATCGTGACTCCTCTAAAAATAACATGGTTGCGAAGTGACCAAATCCACAAAGTAGTTGCACACCAAACAAGATGCCTCACTTACGTATGCCTGTTATGCTTCAATATATCGCCAAAATCAAGAAAATGTTCTCATCCCACCTTATTCAACTCATTATCAGGACAAGCCAAGTGAAAATTTCATGCCAAATATGACACGCTAAAGGGGATGTGAAAAAAAGGTGTTCATCACAATTTTCTATCATGCTGAAGCAGAAAATACATGACCTATTAATGATGATTGAGACAATCCCTTTTTTAAATCGAAGTCAGTCTGACACCTTCTAATGACCTATTAATGACCCGAAGGTAGTTTGACACCTTCTAATACCCCTTCTAATTCAATTAAATCGTCAGCCTCAATATTGGATAAAGCTTCAAACCAATTCCAATGCTAACGCCACTCTCCACTCACCCATCTACCTCTATTAGCTAATGTGACATCCTTAAAGCTCCCAAGGAAAAATAATTGAGGATACGCATAACAGAGAAGAGTACCTCCGATCCATTTTTCTCGCCAAAAGTTAATTGATGAACCATTACCAACATAGCCGTCCCCCAATAGAACAAATATCTCTCCACTATATAACAAATCTTTCCTTATATTATAACCGTCACATAAAACCTTTGTTAGGGAAAGATCCAGACCTAGAACAAAGAAGGTTGTACCATACATATAGCATTTCTATCTTTAAACATCTCTATTTCCATTTACTTAACAGATCATAGTTGAAAAAAGTTAGATTATGTTTAACTCCTAAACCTACTTTGTCATTTGGGAGACAAACCTTCTCCCAAACCCCCTTAATCATTTCAATCTTAATAACTACTTCACATAAAGATAGCTGCAACATCACATAAAATATGACAATGATGGAGAAAATAATAAATAATGAATTTTATAAATTGCATTTACTATTGCCTAGCTAAAAGGCTATTTAATACAACAAGCTCGCAGGTTTTAAATTTATTTTTTTTAAAGAAAACTTCATTTTTTTGGTAGAAAAAACGGTCAAAGTCCCATTTAACTTCATTTTTTTTTTGTAAATATTTTATTTACAAACAACAACTCATATCATTTCAT
This sequence comes from Trifolium pratense, assembly GCF_020283565.1. Lineage (NCBI taxonomy): Eukaryota > Viridiplantae > Streptophyta > Magnoliopsida > Fabales > Fabaceae > Trifolium > Trifolium pratense. The sequence continues at coordinate 23,183,219 of NC_060063.1, read as the reverse complement.
TATTTAATAAAGTAGTAATATATAAGGGTAATGTCTCAAAGGTACAGCGGCTGGACCAAAAAATGATTGCCTTAACTAGTATATGAGCATCATATTCGTTTGCTGCTTAATTGACGGTGGTTCTGCAAGTGCACAGAATCGCTACCAAGTAATAAAGTAGTAAGTTATCGTTCTCCACAGGGATTGTGCCAAAGTTACCAGTTTTGATTAGGAATTTTGTGCAATAAAAGTAAATTAAAGTAAAAGACTTTGCATTCGCTTTGTTTGATTGAGTGGGGGTTTTGACAAGTAACAGTAAATAGTAGTTAAAGTAAAGAGCAGTTGTAATAAAGAGTTGAGTTTCGGATGAAACTAGTGGTTAAGTACTTTCAAATTTCTCCCCTATTTCTGCTTGGTAACTGGCGCTATCTCTGCTTACTATCGAAGTATTATCTGGAGATTAATATCTATTAAAGTAAGCCTAGTATAACTATACTTACTTCTATTGTAATCTGTTTAGAGTGAATCAATCAAACTAGGTTTAGCCTTCGTTATTTCTTGTCCTTACCTTAACGAGTTCAGCCTTTAATGGGGATCCTTACCTTTAGAGGTTCCTAATTTAACAAGTTCTCTAGCGTGACCGGTTCCCTAATATCAGTACAGAATTTAACTATGTGTGATTCTTAATCTCAAACCTAACCACATATACTGAATTTAATGGTCTCATATAAGTAAGTTATTGTATCTCTTTGGTTCTGAAGTCTTAGATGTGTCACGATATCCACTTCGACCCTAATTACTAACAAAATATGTGCACGTTCATATATGCTAGTGTATAAAATGATAAATACAGATACTAACAGATAATAAATGAATAGCAATTTGTAAATAGACTTGGAAAATAACCAGGTTACATGTCTCAAGCAATCCTAGGGGAGTTCATCTACTTGACCTAACCCTGATGGGGTTTAGCTACTAAACACCATAACAAAACAATAAGTAAAAGTAAGCATAAAGATTACCCTTATGCCCTCGGAGCACCTGAGCCCTCCTTGCCTCCTCCTTAGAGTTCTCCTAACTCTCTTGTAAATATTGAATTGTTCTCAATATTTCTTAATGAATAATAGTGGAGGAGGAAAACTCTATCTATAGTTTTTCAGCTGGGTCTTGGACTTTTATGCGCGTCCATCGCACCCATCGTGGCCACGTTGGTGTGTAATTTTGCCTCATCGTGGCCACGATGGATCATATCGTGGTACGATGGAAGATTTCTCAAGATTCTTTGTGTGCTTTTGCCGTCATCATCGTGCCACGATGACAAGTCATCGTGGTACGATGGTAAAGATTTGTTGCAGATTTTCTTCAATTTAAACCGCCTTGTCATCGTGCCACGCCGATTCTTATCGTGGGTGCGCTGTTTATTATATTTTTGCTCTTTTTTATGCTTTTTCCATTTTTCTTGCTTCCGGGCCAAGTAACTTCACTTTTTCAGGTATTTGCTTGCTTTTTGACTTCAATTGCTATTAAAATTACCCTAAATTACTAGTAAAAATACCATATAATTGACTGTTATCATTAATAAACTTTACCACAAAGTTTGGATTTGATAACAAAACATTTTCAATATGACAAATGATTGAACTAAATTCTAAACTACCAACACGAACGCTTTGAATTACATCCACCACACTTTTCGAGTCCGTTTCAGAAATAACACGTGATAAGCATTTTTGTTCTACTCCTCTCAAAGCTTCTAGTAATGCAATCACTTCTCCTTCGATAACAACGCAATTTCCTTCAGCCCATGTAGTTCCGGCGGCTACAAAAACACCACTGTGGTCACGTAAACACCATCCATATCACTGTGGTAAAGATTTAACTTCATGTTTTATAATGTATAAATTATGGAAACATATTTATCAACATAAGAAAACAAAAACTCAAAGGTCATAAAAGGCATAAATATATCAATACAATATATACACAAAATAAGACAAACCCATAATTTTAGTCACAAAAAAAAAAAAAAAAAAAACCAAAAATTACTATACTAAAAAATTTATGCCAAAGTTTGTTGATTTGATTGAGGAAAATTGGTAATCATAGACACAATAATTGCGCACATATCTTGCACATATTGATTACCATCCCCAATTGGTGAAATAGTTGCACTAGTAGTGCCACTACAATCCTTCTCACAAGCTTCAGCTAAATTTCCTGTAATATTTGCATTCTCTTTTGCACTATTCAAATCACCTTTGTCCACAAATTCTAGAGCTTGTGGCATAAGTTCATTTGATATCTTGGTGTAAGAAGTAATGCAACTATCCAAACAACTTTTAAGTTGCGTGTGATCGGTTTGCGCATCGCTATTTTGAAGTTGTCGTAATATGAGTGGTGCTTTTGCCGCGACAACCTCAAGGATTTTATGAGCAAATGTTGAAACATCTTCATTTGATTTATGTGGATTTATATTTGAATCTAAATTTGCATTTGAATTTACATTTGATCTTAATGTTATAAGGCAAAGACTGTAATTAGGTGATTTTTGACATATTTGTTGGACTAAGTCTGAGTCTGGATTTGGTCGAGCGCATTGAATTGGTGGTATGAAAAAAATGAATGAAATGGTCACGAGAATGATCATAGTTGAAAAACTTGAAACCTTCATTTTGTTTTGATTTTTTTTTACAACAATAGTGATTATGATTCTCTTAATAGATTATAGAACACAAATTAAGGATAAGAGGATAATTGGATTGAGTTATATAAGGCGTTATAAGGGTAATGAAACAAATTAATGGTGAAAATTTGTACTAATATATATATAGGATATATTTTGACGCTATGCTTTTTGGTCGCTAGTCCCCTCAAGAGTAGTGGTTCAAGATGAGTCAATGCTACTTATTTGTTTTTGGCAATTTCTGAATTTCAACTCCCTCTCTTGTCCTAATTGCTTTATCATCGTAAATGTGAAAATATATTATGATCATAAATTGGCGATTGTTTTTTGTAAAAAAAAAAAAATAAGATAAAATATTCAATCAATTGTTGGTCTAGTGGTGATTCACGTTAAATTTAGTAGGGAGGACCGCAATTTGATCATCTACTGCTAGTAATAAAAAATAAAATTCAATTGATACATATAGTTGGTCTCTTGGTTAAAAAGCCTTGTGGTTTGCCTGTGAAGATATTTTATGTAAGTGTTCAAATTCGATCACAGATCTCCACAATAAGGATATTTGATGGTCAGAATAAAAAAACTGAATATGATAAACTAATCATATTTTACTACTATAATCTATTTGTTTGGTGCACTAATGAGATATAATAAATTAATCATATAATCTAGTTTATTGCCTTATTCTATCCTACTTACCTTTTATAATTTCTATCCTACAAATTTGTTAGGTTAGGAGGCGGATACGATTAAAAAAAAAAACAAAATTATACTACAGGTCTTTTATCTTATTTTTTGTAACATTTTGGTTCTTTATCTTTTTTTTTGTAATATTTTGGTCCTTTATCTTTTATTTGTAACACTTTAGTCCTTTATTTTTTTTATTTGTAACACTTTAGTTCTTTTTTTGTAACAGTTTGATCCTTTATCTTTTTTTTATAGCACTTTGGTCATTTATTTTTTATAAATAAATAAGATAAAGACAAAAGTGTTACAAAAAAACAAATAAAGGAACAAATTGTTACAAAAAAAAGATAAAAGACCAAAATGTTACAAAAAAATTAGATAAAGGACCTGTAGTGTAATTTTGCAAAAAAAAAAAAAAAAAAAAAAAAAAACTATTTACATTTGCATTATTCTAAAAACCTATTCACAATTGCCTTATTCTGAAAAACTTATTCATGATCTAGTCTCCAACCTTTGGATCTTCAACCATTCTCATCCTAGCCTCTCACCTCTCATTCTATACATGTTTTGGATGACCATATTTCAGTTACAAATAGTGTTAAAGATTAAGCAAAAAATAAATAGGGTTAAATATTAGTGAATCTTCATCATAAAGTGTCTTAATTTGGGCATTAATAATCCATTTGGCATTCAAAGTGGTATTTGATTGGCTAAATAGTTAAGAGCAGCTCACTAAATTGACATTTCTCAAACGGTTAACTAATTAAATTCGGTTTCAACATATCCAATTAAAACTTTCATATGAACGGGTAAATATATATTTCCCCCAAAATATAAGCAAAAGTTGGTCAATAAAAGTGAATGTATTTGGTCCAAATCTTTAATCAAGTACATCAAGTTTTTGACTCATTTTTGCTTATATTTTGGGACGGATGGAGTATTAGTTTTTGACCAAATTCATAGTTGGATTTGTTGGATAAGCTTATCAAACACATTGGATATACATATCCAATAGAAAAAACCAAATTTATTAGAGAGATAAGTTTTTTAAATATATACTACTATATTGTAATTTCCTTTCATAAAAATTTTGATTTGGTAAAGTATTCAGAATATTTTCTATATGTACTACAATATTGTAAACTTTTTCATAAAGATTTTGATCGGGTAAAAATATAAGAGTTATATATTTTTTTGATTTTGCTGCCGGTCTTATCAAATCCTTGTACCGCTAATTCTTAATTTATTAATCGAAATTTTCATAGTCGATTGTGATGTTCTCCCGAGTCCTGACTTATCAATCGATAATCCATCTTGATTGTAGCACATCCGAGAGCTCCACAATACTCCTAATTCGATTGTGACGACTCTACAATATTCATCACAATCTATATTTTTAAAACCTCTTTTATTTTACACTATTTATGAATAATTTTTTTTAAAAAAATTAATCTTTAAATTCACACATTTTGAATACAGAAAAGTGTAAATAAATCTTAAGTTTAAACCTAGGTCGCTCAATATCAATGTCGTTTCAAAGCTACAAACAAGACTACTAATTTACGAGACATTTATACAAGTAAATTTCTAATAACATTTATAAAATAATCAAAAAAATTTGTTATATAAATTAATTTTTTTTTTTTGTTTTCACCTTCTGGTTCCTAGAGGAAGGGGGCCTTAGTAATCCAGAGTTCGGGGCAAGTTCCGGTATCAAGTGGTTTCAATCCCCTCCAAATTAAATTAAATTAAATTCTATATAAAAAGTAAAATAAATTTTTAAAAAAATAATAATAAATTTTTATTAAAAATATCTTGAACAAACCCACCCTACATAACCGCATGGTGCAGCCACCATAAAGTCCATAACCGCTCTCCACAAATCCACTCACAACGGATACTCTTTTCCATTTCCTTTCACTTTCACATCACAAAAATCCAAAATGGCGATCATCGTCGACAGTGACCGCATTTACACTCACGACGTTTACACCGTCAACTTGGACGGTAACAAAATCAAAGTAACAGTCACCGCCAATGCTTCCGTAGTAAGAAAGTGGATTTACACCACACTTTTTTTCAACCGCCGTGACATACACTTAGTCGTCGGCCTCGGCGTTCAGTGGACTCCTGGCGGCAGCGATCCTCCAGCTGATACTTTACAGCTCTGTATCGGTAACCGTTGCTTAATCTTCCAACTAGCTCACGCTACCTACGTTCCAAGGAGTCTCCGGAACTTTCTTGAGAATCCTAACCACACGTTTGTAGGTTTCTGGAACCATTCCGATCGCCAGAAGTTGGAGTCGTCGGAGTACCAATTCGAGATGTACAGAGATCCGTTGGATCTGAGGCATTACGCTGAACTTGAGTATGAAGATGAAAACCTAGCTCGTGCTTCGGTGGATGAAATCGTTGAGAAATGTCTTGGTTTTGAAATTGAACAGAGTGGTGAAATTGCAAGAAGTTATTGGGACGATAAAGTGCTGAGTGATGAACAAGTTGTTTATGCGAGTGTTGATGCTTATTGTGCTTTCCGCATTGGGAAGAATGTCAGAGCTTGGAAGTATACATGATGAAATTGAAAAATGCATATTCACAATCTTTCAGAACTCATTATGGTTAGGTGATTTTGCATGTGAATTTCTTAGGTGATGAAACTGTTTATGCTTTTTGTCAAAAAAAAAAAAAAATTCCTGCTTTAATAGCTTCTCTGTTAGGTTTAATCTTGTTTTTAATTTTTGTTTCTAAAATAATGTTTGGTAGTTTTTAATGGTAATGGTGAATGCATTCACTATTTTGTATTTTCCCTACATTTCAATTTCAATCAATTAATTAGGGTAAAAAAATCATCATTTATCTTTGGAAGTTTTACGCATTCATAGTGTCTCTCTTTTTTTTTTTGGTACATAGTGTCTCTTCTATAGTTCTATTATTAATTTACTCTCCGTCCAATTTTATAAGATCTTATTTGATTAAATGCAATATTCATATATCTTATTTTGAACGTATTTTGCTTAAAGTATATAAATGTAAATATCATCGTATAAGATCTTAACGAGTATTTTTAAAATATCAAATTTCTATAATTTTTAGTAATGCACAATTAAAGATATTCGAAATCAAAGTTATTCATTGGTGTGCGTGCAGTGATCAATTGATTCTTATATTTTGGGACGGAGAAAATATTAATTAAATTAATTAACCTGACAAAAATTTGAAGAATGAATTGATTACATATAATTTTTTTTATGTCCATAATGATTAAAATAAAAGACATTTATGAATATATTTAAAATTTCAATACAATGATTATGACAACGAGTTACATTTTCATAGAAACAAATGTAATTTTAACGGAGATTCAAAAGTGATTCAAAAGTAGTAGTTGATTCAATTCTTTCTAGGAACGTTGGTATTATTTTATTTTTTTTACTTTCACCACCAGTTGAATCTGGTTTGGGGGTCAATTCTGACATCAAGTGGTTTCAGCCTCCTCCCGATCGTAGTTGCAGGAGATCGAATTGCGGTCCTCCCTACCAAGTTCAGTGTCAATCACCACTGAACCAACTAACGATTGGTTGAACGTTGGTATCTTTGAATTTCGTTCAATAATTTCTAGTATTCAATCTTTGTTATTATTATATGGCTCTGTTTGGGAAGGTCAATAAGCTAACTTATAGCTTTTAGCTTATAAGCTAAAAGTTCTGTTTGGTAACAATTTTTAAAAATGAGCTTATAGCTTATTTGTCAAACGCTATTTCAAGTAGCTTATGAGCTTATAGCTTGTCATATTTTCTTCCAATTTTACCTTTGTCATCTTACTTGAAAAAAAATTAAATATTAATTAAACATATCTTTTTATGTCATTTTATACTTATAAGCTAGTTCAACCGTGTTGGGCAAACACTACAAATTCAATCAGCTAATTTATTCGCTATAAGCTAAAAGCTAGCTTATAAGCTAACCGCAATAAGTTCATCCACTATAAAGCTAACTTATTAGTTATCCGCTATATTTTACCAAACAGAGCCTATATCCTAACTTTGAGGTAAAAAGTTTGTCAAACGACAAGCGAATAGTGTTACTCACACCTTAGCAAGGGCGACCGTTTCTAAGACTAGTCGTTATATTTATGAGTTGATAGCTCCTTGTAATCATGATATTTTGAATAATAAAATGCATTAAGTTTCTCTTGTCAAAAACCTTATCTATGATATTGACCCAAGAGCACTTAGAAGATATAGTGCGAGTCTCTTCTAACTTAACCAAATTCTTAATTTGATATTTGACATGGGATGCTAACGTTCAATCTGGCCTTTGCAAATTCTTGAATTAGAAGGTTTTGAATCACCATATTTCAATTACAAATAAGATTACAGATTGTGCAAAAAATAAATTGGGTTAAAGATCAATAGTGGAACTTCACTATAAAGTGTCTTTTTTTTTTTTTTAAACAGCAGGAAATTTTATTAACCACTATAAAGTGCTTGATTTGGGATTAATAATCCATTTGGTATTTTTCTGTCAAGAAGTCTAGTTTGTAGAAATTTCACCTTTAAGATGGATAAGTGAGATGACCGAAGTTTTAACTCCGACCCCTGCATATATAATGCAATGTCCTATCAACTGAGTTAAGCTAATGCAGACTAATTCATTTGGTATTTAAGTGGTATTTGATTGGCTAAATGGTTGATTAAGAGCAGCTCAAAAAATTGCATTAAATATTGTTCACTAAATTGACATTGCTAAAACGGTCAAATAATTAAATTGGCCAGGCATCAATTAAACCACGAGTCCACGACATGAACAAATACAATGAGAATGGACTTTGTCATGCGTTGCTAATTTGTGCTTGGTCATTCCATTTCTATCCTTGGATTTATTTTTATTTTTTTCTTAATAATGGATTATTTGTTAATTTTTAGTAATATCTTTTGTTTAGGTTGCGTAGTTTAGAAGGCATATGTGCCTATGTAGTTCTTTTTAATTGCAGGTTTAAATTTAATAATATTTTTGTGAATGATAGGGTCCTGATCTTACCTGATGATCAGAGAAGGTTGATGGCCGATCCGTTGAGCAAGCTTCACACCAAAGGGGGGGTTTGTACCTGCAGGTGCTCCGATGCCTAAGTCAGTAAAGAGTGCAAGAGATACAAAGAGAAGAGAGAGAAAGTATAGTGAGTAATGAATCAGAATACCTGGCTCTCCTGTACAGGAGAGCTTATATAGTGCCCCCAGCGCTGGGCCAAAGGTTGGTCTATTGGGCCGGGATAACCGGCCCAATAGACTCAACTGCCAAGATAGTCCCTGTATCGTAGGGGAGGCCGTTATTTTGCCTCTATCTTGGTTGGAGCTGTTCCGCTATTCGCGGGTAAGGGATAAGCTCCGTGACAGATATGGTTGGGTCAATGAGCACGTGCTAAACGTGCTGCTTAGCTGTTAAGCTATGATGGAGTGGATCAACATGCATGGATAGATGAGCACGTGTTTAACGTGCTGCTTACCCATCATGTCGAGCAGGGCACATCATTGGCTGACGTGTCGGGGAAGTCTCCCCTTATTGGGTCGTGCCCCAAATGTCGGGCAGAAGTGATTGGGCCAGCCCTTGGCCCAGTCCAGAACAGGAGCCCCCCAAGTCGTTGCTCCTAGGCATAGGAGTAATGACTTAAGGTCCAGGCCCGCATGTCGAGGAGTTGTTTTCCCCGTCAATCCTAGGAGGAGTTCATGATTCATTGACTGTGACTGTTGCTCGTTTGCGCGACCAGAGTATATGTTGTTCGTAAATTTCTCTGTGGTAGGTCGAGGAGGATTTTCCAAGGAGGAAGTTTTCCTTTGCTCGCAATGCGCGCCACGATGTTCGTGGAGGAGTTCAGTGGAAGGGATTTTCCCTTTGAAAGTCATTGGTTTTTTAGTTCCTCGACGAATCGTCGAGGAAGTATTGTGTGAATTGCGTCTTGTTGGTGCTGCAAGTTTTGCGGGCACGTTCTGCGGCGTTTGTTTCGCTTGCCCGGGATTATCGGTTGCGCGTGATGTCGAGGACAGATTGATTGTAGGATATCGATGGTATCCTCGAAGAGCGCATCGTCAGATTGATGTGAGGCGAAAGGACTTGACGTTTCGCCTGCTAGCGCCACGTGTGTGGGCTACGAAGAGACGTGATGATTGTCTTGGAAACAGACGTTAATTACCTCGTTTTACGAGGGTGTTTCTTACCCGTTGGATCTATCGCGCCTTTTGATTTTCTGATAGATCAAATCTTAGCCATTTGATGGCTTTTACTCAGAGCCGTTGGATCTGATCAACGGCTGTCGTGCGATCAAGCGCATTGCTTCGCGATGCAGGGTGCAGGGGGATTGCAGTCTATAAATAGGAAAGAGGAAAATCATTTGGAACTTTTTGCTAGCTTTCTCTATTCGTTGCTTGCTGCTGCTCTCACCTACTCCCTTTTCACAGTTCACAAAGCTCCATTTCTTTTATAAGTTTAAGTTCTTCATTCAAACAGGTAATGTGTTCTACTCTGTTTTGATTTCCAAACCTAAGCCTTTGGTTTGTGTTTTCGCTTTGAATGCGTTTAGATTAGAGCAAACTTTGGTTTATTTTGGGTTTATGTGTTTTGAATGGGTTTTTCTTTCCTCATACCCATTTTGTTTGTGTTCCTTTTACTGTGTTGATTTGGGGATGCTTTAGTTTAGGCTTTGTGTTTAATCACTGTATTTAGTGTGATTTGGTGTTTATTTGTGGTGAAATCACTGCCAAATGCCAACTTTGTGCTATGATTTTTGGCGTAGTTTGAGTTTTTTGTCCGTTTTCTGGGAATATTGCCATGACAGTGTATGAACACCTGATGATTGTGATGAGCGTTTCTTCGTTTTTCTGGAAAAATGCGATGAACTTACGAAGGAGATGATGAACATCGTATGAATTTCTGGGAATTCTATGAGTTTTGCGTCGGGGAGGAAAATGTTGTTTCCTCTCCCCGTAACAAAAGTTAGGTTAGTGGAACCTTGCGTCGGGGACCTTCTCCCCGTTTTCGCCTTCGCGAGTATTTTAAGTGAAAAATGAGTTGTATGAATGTCGGGGACCTTCTCCCCGCTTTTTCTTTGAGAAAATGAGTTTGCTGAAACTCTGTGTCAGGGACCTTCTCCCCGTTTTTAGGCTTTGTTAAATGGTTCTCCTCTGTTTTTGTCTTTGTTTTGCCATTTTGATAAGGGCTTTTGGTCGGGGACAGCGTCCTCGTCCTACTTCACGCCCTTTCACTTGAATTGCGGTGAAATGGTGGATTTGATATAACTGTCGAATTCACTTTATCTTCGCTGCTTTTCAGGTATTCGAAATGTCAGACACAGAGGAGGCTACGGGGAGCCAAGCGGCATCAAAACATAAGTTGGTCGACACAATCACCGACCCGGAGCTGGCTTGGGTTGCGCCCGAGCCTCGGGGCATTGCTTCGACGATTACTGCCCAAGATCCCCGGCTCTTTACTATTGTCGAGGGGGCTGGCCCGGTCAATTGGGAACTGGTCTGTAAGATCCCTCCACGAGTGGATAGATTGAGGGGGCAGGCTTTGGTACCATGCCATCGCTCCCTTCCTTAGTGTGGTCGGGAATAGTCTGCACCTAATGGCACCGCTAATATTCCTGAAATCCAAGTTAGCGTTGACATTAGCAATGTGGTCGTCGGGGTCGGTCAAACCATCGTACGCGGGGAGCGTAGGAGGTCTCTCGAAGCCCTTTGGAATATGCTTCCTCAAGATGTCTTTGGAAAGGGGGCATCGGGGATCGCCCTCGTCACTCCCGTTGAGAGAATGGTCCTCGGAAGACCGAGGAGAATAATCGCCTGGCATGGGCGTTGGACTGCGAGATCTGCGAGGGCGGTAGCTGCCCGACGCACCCTGCTTGGACATCAGCGCCAACCCTTGAGGTGAATGGCGGCGCGGAGCTTCGTGTTTCCCTTTCTTGCCCGGGGAGAGTCTACCCTCGCGATGTGGAGGAGTACGATCCCTCTTCCGAGGAGTAACTTCGACCCTCTCTAGGTCGAGGCGTCGATGTTTGACGGCCGCCGGACGGGGAGGGGAAGGAGTAGCCTGGTGTCTTCGCGGGGGAGAGTTGGTCTTTCTGCGGCGCCGGCTCCTTTCCAGCGCGGCGATTCTTTCACTTTGTTCGTCTAGTCGACGACATTGAGCCTGCATGGCCTCCATTGTTTGTTTCAGAGCAGCAATCAAGGCTGTGATCTCGGAATTGGCCAAGGTGGCGGGCTGTCCAGCGTTGTTTGCCGGAGTTTCTTGCTTCAACTGCGGGCGTTTGCCCATTCGACGATCGGTTAGGACCTCGACGTCTTCTTCATCGGACGAGAGCGAGGTTTCCCGTCCGTCGCGGGAGTCGGTTTCTGGACCGCGCGCTACGGTGGTATCGTCACGCACCGGTGACAGAACGGTGTTATGCTGCGGCGGCGGAGATGGTGGAACGTTGAGCACGTTCTCGTCACCGGTATTGGTGTTGAGTTGCTGTGATGAACTAGCCATGATGAAGTTGTTTGTTGAAAACGGGATTGGTTTTGATCTTTAGAGTCTTGAATGAAGACAAAAGAAGGGGAAGAACTCAGTTCCCACAGACGGCGCCACTGATCTTACCTGATGATCAGAGAAGGTTGATGGCCGGTCCGTTGAGCAAGCTTCCACACCAAAGGGTGGGTTTGTACCTGTAGGTGCTCTGATGCCTAAGTCAGCAAAGAGTGCAAGAGATACAAAGAGAAGAGAGAGAAAGTATAGTGAGTAATGAATCAGAATACCTGGCTCTCCTGTACAGGAGAGCTTATATAGTGCCCCAGCGCTGGGCCAAAGGTTGGTCTATTGGGCCGGGATAACCGGCCCAATAGACTCAACTGCCAAGATAGTCCCTGTATCGTAGGGGAGGCCGTTATTTTGCCTCTATCTTGGTTGGAGATGTTCCGCTATTCGCGGGTAAGGGATAAGCTCCGTGACAGATATGGTTGGGTCAATGAGCACGTGCTAAACGTGCTGCTTAGCTGTTAAGCTATGATGGAGTGGATCAACATGCATGGATAGATGAGCACGTGTTTAACATGCTGCTTACCCATCATGTCGAGCAGGGCACGTCATTGGCTGACGTGTCGGGGAAGTCTCCCCTTATTGGGTCGTGCCCCAAATGTCGGGCAGAAGTGATTGGGCCAGCCCTTGGCCCAGTCCAGAACAGGTCCATGCATGGAGCTGCTATATATAGGATCGTCTCTAATTATTTAGAGGCCCTATAAGAATATTAAAATATAATCGAATGAAAAATGCAGAAAAAAAAAGTGACTATAAAATTTATCTTAAGGATCCTTCGCAATAGATTAATCTCTTTTATGACTTTTTATAATTAATAAATATCTCATTTTCAAATAAAGATAGTCTCAAAACTTAGATCCTATCCCATCCGGTCCTATATATAAGAAAAAGTTTGTTTTTTAGATTCATTGTAAAGTTAATGTATCTGGACTATAATGTTGTCTAGATACATTAACTTTACAATAATCTAAAAAACAAACATTTTCTTATATATAGAATCGGAGGGAGTACAATCCTTCATTTCAAGACTAGCAATCCCTTATTTTATATTCATCATTAATTCACTAATACTATTCAAGCTCGGCCCACACCCATGTGTTGGATGTGCAGCGACATCGGCCCTCAAAATTTCGAGGTCATTTTAAGGACTCAAAATTTTGTGGCCCTATAACTATATATTGGTAATGTCATTGCTTCAAAAAAAATATTTTTAATATTCTTAAAATATTAAGTGTGTATCAATATATTGGTGATAACTTTAATGTTTTTGAGTGCAAATTAAAGTCATTGGTTCAAATCCCTACAATGCATTTTTTTTACAATTTAAATAGAAAATAATTTATTTATTTTTGCAGTTTTTTATTATGGATCATTTTTAATATTCGAGCAGGACCACCAAATAGTCGGAGATGACCTTGATACTATTTACCCTATTTTTGTTAAGGCCGAAGATTAGATAGTCAATTTTATTTTTCTCCCATGTATATGGAGATACATAATGGCCCTTTTTTCCAGATTTTCCAGCAAAAAAAATCTTTTTTTTTTCTTTAAAAAAAAAAGACTTTTTTTATGATACTTATGTTTATTTCAGATTTTTTCAAAAATCATTTTAGTAAAAAAAAGAAATCATTTTTTCTTCAAAATGAAAAGCTATTTTTAATAGCTTTCTTCAAAATCTATTTTTTTGAAAACCATTTTTTAAAAAAAAAATAGATTTTTGTGATTGTAAACAAAGAGAAAATAGTTTTATATTTTCTTCAAAATCTCTACAAAAAAATCTCTAAATTTTTCTTAAAAAAAAACATTTTGTTTAAAGCTTAATCAAACAGACCCGATATGTACCAATACTTAAAAAAATAGGTCATTTCCATTAGAGATGAGATATATTTTGATGGGTTAAAATTATAAGAGTTTTTTCTTACAAAGCGTAAAATTATAAGAGTTAGGGCTTGTTTGAAACACTTCCCAAATTCTCTTTTTTAGTTTTTTAAAAACTAAAAAACTAAAAACTTGTTTTATAAAAATTTTTGAAAAAAAATTTTGAAAACCGTTTTGTATTTTTCAGTTTTGCGGACTAAAAAACTGAAACTTGTAAAATATTGTTTGGTTTTCTATTTTCATTTTCAATTTTTGAAATCAACCCAATTTCTAAGCCCAGTTGCCAATTGGTAAGGTAAGTTCAAATCAATTTTTTTTTTTTGCTTTTTTTTATAATAGAATTTTTAAATGATAAATGAAGGTGGTGGTGGTGCCGATCAACCACGGTCAACGCCAGACCTCCGGCACTGGCACAGCGCAGCACGGCAGTCGGACCAGATTTTCCGGTGGATCCACGACGGTTGGTGGCGGAGCTTTGGCGGCTGGCGGTGGTGCTCCAACGGCCGGTAACCGCCTTCCACCACTCTTTTTTTAAATTAATATAATATAATATTTAAATTATTATTTTATTTTAAAATTTTAAAAAAACTGGTTTTTTATTTTAAAAAATCTGCCTTTTTTTTTAAAAAAAACTTTTTTTTAAAAAAATTATGATTTTTTTATAATAAAAATCAGTACTTTTTTTTTTACAAAAAAAAAATGGAAAAGGTTTTACAATAATCCAAAGAACAATGTATTTATTTACAAAAATAATAGAAGGTAGTACCTTTATGTAAAAAAATTAATTTTAAAAGTAATTTTATCAAACAAATTTTTTCATTTTCTCTTTTCCAAAATAGTTTTTGAAATTAGAATTATCAAACAACTTTTTTTCTTTTTCTTTCTTGAAAACTGTTTTTTAAAATTGATTTTTAAAAGAGTTTTTAAAAACTAAAAACAAAAATTCAATCAAACGGGCCCCTATCTTCTTAGAACCTCTTTTATTTTACACTAACTCAATTCTTCCAACATACACCAAACAAAAACTAATTGTAGAAATTAGAAACTCCCAAACTAAATTCCAATACAAATTGTTGAAGGGTTTGAACTTTGATTGTTTTTTGTGGATGAAATCGGTTCCTCTGAAGGTGAATATCTTTGTCTGACGTCTCTTTTTGAATAGACTACCTACCAAGGATAATCTTCACAATGAAAGGAGCTATTAGCTCGTGTGTGCGACATCATGCGGTAAGGTAGAAAACAGAGATCATTTGTTTTTTCAGTGTGATGTTTATGGTTGTCTATGACTTCTGGTTTCAAAGTGGCTACGATTCGAGTCGGTTTTTCATGGTACCATTGGTGTACATTCATCACAGTTTCAGGGTCTTGGAGGCGCTTCCAAAAGCTCAAGAACCGCATTCACCATCATCTGGATTTCGGTACTTTTTATTATTTGAAAAGATCGTAACAGGATTTTTCAAACCGGGTCTGACATGCTTGAGTCAGGCAGAGAAGGTTAAGCTTCAAACGTATTGGTGGCTGAAATCGTGCTACATTTTCTTTGATTTTGATTACTCATATCGGAAGTTGAATCCTTTATGCTGCTTTCAAGCTCTTGTGTAATTTTTTATGTTTCTTCTTGCTAGTGGTGGCTTAACTTTTGTATAATGACTATCTCTCAGCTTCTTTCCGGCACACCTTATGCTTGAGGGGCTGCTATTTGTTTTAATATAATTTCAATTAGTTTCTTCAAAAAAAAATTCCAATACAAATTTATTTTATTACGAGTAAATTTTTGTCCTCAATAATTATTTGCCACATTACACATTTTGAAAGCGAAAAAATTCAAATCTCATATTTGAACCTATGCAACTTCATATCAATATCGATTACATCTGATTGATACAGCAACTCACGAAAATTACAACGCAGGGAAGCAAACTCTGTCACTACTTCGGTTGAGAAAGAAACTGAAGCACCAAAAGTCAATTCGGCCACCACCTTTAATATGGTACTACATGGTGTTAGAGATGAGGTGTTGTAGGGTCAACTAGAGCACAATAGTTTTATCCTTGAACCGGAAGCTAAGGCTATTAGTGATGGGGTTGCACTGGAGGTTGAACATATTCCATATAAAAATGTCCCAGAAACTCCAATTTTGGTAGTTGCTAGTGATGATGCCTATGAGGTTACTAAGGTAACGCTTAGTGCCGACTCTGGTTATACTATACCTTTTTATTTTTTGACACATGGTTATAATATACCTGAAACACAAAATGTTATGATAGTATCGGATGAGGAATTTGATGAAGAGGTCCAAGCAGAACTTCGATTGATTAAATAAGCTTGGGTTGATACGGACAAAGGTGAAAAGCATTTCACTCCAGTTATAAATAAAAGTAAAAGAAAAAGGAACAACAAATCGGCTAGGAGCATAGGGCAGACATATAACACTCTCTCTAAGGATGTCATCTTATAGGGATGGGATGGGAGGGAAGCACGGACGGATCTAGAAACTCATTCGATGGGGGGCCGGAAAATTAAACTGTCACAATAGTCTTTTAATGTATTTAAATTATGTAAAGAAAAACCTCAATGTGTCTTTTGTTAGACAGATTAATTCTCAAATATGTGTCTATCTTTTATTAGTTTGGTACTCAAGTGTGTATTGTATTGGTCAATTTGTCCAAAAAATACTAACAAAAAGACACATTAAAAATATTTATTTAATTTTAATATACCCTATTGACAACCTCGGAATAACTCATTGTTTTACCCTATATAACTCATGTGCTTGTCTTACAATATTACTAACAACTAATATTATAATATTAGTTTATATGTATATATATGATCAATGTTGTATGTGAGAGATGAATATTGGAAAATATATAGCATTTGTACATTCATATATAGGAGGAGGGGGGGCTTTGGCCACTGCCTGCCCCCCACTGAATCCGTCCTTAGGAGGGAGTAGTGTCATCGCTAGAGCTCTTTACAAATTCCCTTGGCAGGGGTGGTTATTTCGTACTACTTTTATTTTGGTTCCTTTTAGAGTAAGGTCTAGCCCCCCTTTACATGTTTTTTTCTATTTTTATTTATATTATTATGAACTATAGGTATAGGATATGAGTGTTTAGATGTACCAATGTTATTGGGACACCTACTCAATCCTTAATACTTAGATGCTCTTAACTTATAAAAAAAAATTATTTTGGTTCCTTAATAATAGAAACCAAAATTTATGAGAGAGAGAGAGAGGTAGAGAGAGAGAGAGGCGCTGTACCTAGGGCAACCCTAGGGCAGCCGTATCGGTCACCGCCTTCACCGGAAGCGAGGCACAAACGGGGGGGAGATTTATCAGATGGAGGGGATTGGATTGAGGTGAGCCATCGAAGGAAGAAAGAGCCACAACAGACATCAAGAAGGAAAGGCAGGATTGATCAATGTAAACGACACCAGAGAAACTCGTCCTCTGCAACTGGGTTCGATCCCTTCAATGATGATCGATCTTGTTCCCGCGATCATTCTCGCTGCGTTCATCATCACTACAGGTCGGCTCGCAATAGACACAGCCGCTCTCGTCGCCGTTCTCGCCGGGAATCAAGGGTGCACTGCAGACGGCGATCGCTTTCGTTAAAATCAAATCGCGAACGATATAAGACGGTGGACACGTACTCAAGGCGGCGGCAAATTTTGGAGTTTCGTTGCCAGCAGGAGGATGTTGACGATCGGGATGCGAATAGCAATAGGGGAGCAGCTGGTTTTGATAGGAATGGTGGACGGGTGGCTGGGCTTGCACGCAAATGTGACGGTGCGAAGGAGAGAGATGAACGGTGCAATGAAATGCTTTCACGTAACAGTGGGCTTGAGAGAAAAGAATTTGATAATTTGGGAACGGAGCTTAAACGGTATGTTTCGTTTTATTTTACAAATTTTCCATACCAATTATCAAACTTCTATCTTAGAAAAGGCTTTGAAGTTTGTGGCATGTTGGAAGATGTATTCGTCCCTAAGAAGAGAAATAGACGAGGACAACCTTTCGGTTTTGTCAAATTCTCCAACGTGAGGGACGTTAATAAACTGTTACGCGCTTTGAATAAAGTTCATTTCGGTCAATTTTGTGTCCGTGCTAGATTAGCCAGTTTTGATCGCCGCAATCCATCGACGGGGCAACAAATGGAATCAGAGTGGCCTTGCTTGACGAAGGAACCATAGGCCAGCTTCGCGAGAGGGTAGAACTGGTGAAACACGAACACAGAATTCAAGAGGCAATGATGGAGGAAGTGCACCGTTGAGACCGTCGGGCCAGAGTAGAGTTGTTAAGGATGTTGACTCCGGCAGAGGAGGTACTGGAGACTCAGAGGTTGTTCGGGTGGGAGAAGTTGAGGTTCCGTTAGCTGCACGTAATGAGAAATTGAAGAAGCTTATGCGTAGCTATAGTACGAAGCCCGATGATGTGGCCTGGGCACAAAATGGTCTCGTGGCGACTATTATTAATGGTGAGGCGGTTCCAGTTGCGCAACGTAGAATAATGGACGCAGGTTTCAATGATATCATCCTCATCCCGATGGGGGCTGATAAGGTTTTTGTCCGGAGTTCGTCAGGAAATGATGTGAAGGCCATTTTCAATTCGGCTAAAGAGTTTTTTCAGCTCATTTTATCGAGCTGGAAGTGTTGGGATAACCATGGACAGGATTATAGAAGAGGTGCCTGGGTGCGTTTGTATGGTGTCCCGCTGCAAGCCTGGAACGAGGATTTTTTCAAGTTATGCGTCTTTGATTGTGGCAGGCTTTTACGAGTGGATAATAGTTCGTTGGAAAAGGAGCGTATAGATTATGCCCGTGTTATGATAGCTACACCTAATCTGGAAATTGTCAACACAGTCGTGCATGTATTGGTTGACGGTATCCAAATTGAGGTGAAAATAATGGAGGAATGGGGTTATTCCCTCGGGGAGGATAATTGTCTATTTGGGGACGACGACGATTCAGTGACATCTCAACCCAATCTTGAAGAGGGGCAGTGTGATCCGGAAGCCAGCCGTCATCTTGACAATATGGTTGAGAATTTTGTAAAAGGGTTGAATGTAGAAGATGAAATAGGATCGCAGGAGGATTTTGAATGCTCTAATTTGGGAGGACGAGTGGAGGGCGGATGTAAGAATGTTGGAGAGGTATGTGAGTATTCTTCTATTAGGGGTAAAGAGAACGTAGATTGAAGTAAAGGATGCGCCCCTTTAATTGGAGATTCTCCTACATCGAGAGGAAGCCAGGGCAGTGTTTCGATTTGTTCGCCAGCTAATGGAAATGGGTGCTTTACCGGCATCAAAGGGAGTGATGGGTCATTATCATTTTCGTCTAATGGAAACCGTGCTTTATCTTTCCCTCCAGGAGTGTCACGTCCTATGTTATCGGGGCCATGGAGTTGGGAGTGTTTGAATGATCTAAACCAAAGGGATGTCGGAGTAATCTTCTCTGCTAGTAAAGGCCCTCGTAAAGAAGAGCGCATTGGTGAAGGCTTAAAGAAGAATGGTCAGGAGGATCCTAAGCGGAGAAAAGGAGGGGGAGTTTTTCGGCATACGGTATCTAGTCTTAAGAAAGTAGCCAGAATGCCTAGCAAGGAACGTGCTGAGGTTTTAAAAGCGGTAAAAAAGATTAAGCATCGTAGTAGAGACAGTGGAGAGGTTGTTAAGGCTGGTGGTGAGCGTCATCCAGTTCCTTCCACCGAGTCGCCCTCGACGACTTCTAATGATTGGAAGCACTGGGTAGTTATGCAGGGTAATGATAAGGTGGCTGCAGACGATGTAAGATCGGTAGGGGAAGCTATAGGAGTTCAGATCACAGGTGGTTCTAAGAATATGTTTAGCGTGCTCGCTCGGAAAGGTAAACAAAAGCAGGTGTCGTCGGGACAGACGCAGGGAGTAGGGTGTGTTCGATGAAGATTGTCTCTTGGAATGTTAGGGGTCTGGGGGGGTTAGCGAAGAGGCAGGAGGTTCGTAAGTTGGTAGGGTATCAACACCCTTTTTTGTTATGTATCCAGGAAACTAAGTTGCAATCTTGCGATGATGTTATGTGTTCGACTTTTTGGGGTAACTCTCCTCATGGATTCTCCTATCGTCCTTCGGTGGGTGCTTCAGGAGGGCTCTTAACTTTATGGGACACAGCTGAAGTAGAGCTGTGGTCGTCTGAGAGTTTCGAGAACGTTTTGTGGTGCCATGGTATTTTTGTTAGGTCTGGTGAGGAGTTTTATATAGCCAATGTTTATGCGCCTTGTGATTCAAGGGCTAAACAGGTTTTGTGGGACTCTTTGTCAGCAAAAATTCAGGCGTTAGGGAGTGTTAGGGTGTGTGTTTGTGGGGATTTTAACGCCGTCAGATGTGTGGACGAACGTCGTTCAACCAATGATGGGTATCGGCAGTCAGACCATATTCCTTTTAACCGTTTTATTGATGACAATTCATTGATTGATCTTCCGTTGTGTGGCCGAAAGTACACCTGGTTTAAAGGAGACGGGCGTTCCATGAGCCGCTTGGACAGATTTCTGCTGTCTGGGGAGTGGTGTTTGACTTGGCCTAATTGTACGCAGGTAGCCAGGATGAGAGGGCTCTCTGATCACTGTCCCTTGGTTCTGGCAACAGATGAGGAGGACTGGGGACCCCGGCCTCTGAGGATGTTGAAATGTTGGAAAGATGTCCCTGGATACCATCTTTTTGTGCGTGAGAAGTGGAATTCCTTTCAGATTGATGGTTGGGGAGGTTTTGTACTTAAAGAGAAGTTTCAAAGGATTAAGACGGCCTTGAAAGATTGGCATTCATCTCACACTCAGAATCTGCCAAGTCGGATCGAATCTCTTAAGGACCGGTTGACAGTGTTTGATGAGAAGGGGGGTGAGGAGGCTCTATCTGAGTCTGAGTTAGCGGAGTTTCGTGGGGTCTCGTTGGATATTCATTCTCTTTCTCGGTTGAATGCTAGTATTTGTTGGCAACAATCTCGGTCGCGGTGGCTCAAAGAAGGGGATGCAAATACTAAGTATTTTCATTCAGTCCTCGCGAGTAGGCGGAGGGGTAATGCTATTTCTTCGCTGCAGGTGGACGGTATTATGGTGGAGGGGGTGTCATCTGTAACACCCTAACCCATACTACCCTTAAAAGACGTAATTTTAAAAACTTTTTAACAAGTGTAAAGGCAGAGTGCCACGCGGTAATTAAAACACAAGCATACACACAGAGCGTCATGAAATTTAACATGAAAAGCAACAACGGATTCATTCAAACCAAGCATGCATATATATACATATATATATACATAAGCCATATTCATCCCTAAGGATGTCACTTATACAAGAACTAGCATATCAAAAAGGTAACACCGATATACGATGAAAGCCAAGCGAAAACCCCGACTCGATGTTACATTACCAGAGCATTTACTATTTACAAACTCTAGTCAAAAGCTAGTACTAAGAGGAGTAATCTATGCTAAGTCTCCTCACCAAAAGGTACTTCAACACCACGCTAGAACAGCAGTCTAAACGTCGGCACAATCCTCAGCCTGAATATCTGAACCCCCAAAGGTCCAGCAAATAACACAAAGCAGAGAGTTAGAAAACATAATCGCATATCATACGAGTATAAGAAAGGTCTTACACTTTCGAACTATATCATACATATTCTAACTCACGTCAAAACATCGCACTAAACGATTATCAATTAATAAAGTTCAACACAATTCAACCAAATAATGTCACGTACCAGTTATCAAATATATATGCGCATTTACCCTAAGGTATCTAATGCCAATTAATTCACTGTCATGCCATCCCTAGACATAACTAAATGCATGTGGTACCAAGATGTCTCACCAACGGTGGACCAAGAACAGTTTTATATCATGCTGGATATGCCGGAACTTACCGAACCATCTTATCTCCCTTGGATAAGCCAACACAGTTTTATATCCTGTTGGATAGCAACTCCGGACTCATGGATTCATCTAATCCGATCCTCGGCTTCATTATGGACACATAATCCATTTTCGTTATTGGAACCCAAGTTTCCAATGTTCACATACAATCATGAATGCATGTATGCATACACATATCAACCATATGAGATTCTCTAGCTCGAAGCTACACTTTTATGAATGCGGGAACACAATCCTAACACATTCACTTAACATTGCACATTAATGCCAAAACATAACATTGCTCATTTTAAGCTACAACTTATTGCATACACGTTTATCATTCATATAACGATTAACAATAAGCATTAACAGTATCAACATGTATCAACAATCATGTAAGGATACTCTTAAACCATGTTACAAGTGCCTAACCACACTTACAAACATCAACAAGAATTGCTGTCACAGAGGCCTTCGCTAAGCGAAGCCTCAGCGAGACATGGCGAACCACACCAGGAAGTCACCTGCTCATGGCGAGCATTGGCGAGCTTCAACGAACTATTCGCTGAGCGAAGGCTTAGCGAGCCTAAGCGAACCTCACCCGGGAATCACCTGCTCATAGCGAGCTTCGGCGAGATCCAGCGAACCTGTTCGCTACAGCGAACTCCTGGTCGCTTAGCGAACTACACCTGAAAGAAAATATCTGTTCTTGAGTTTCTAAGGCGGTTTAACATTAAATCAACTCAAAAATTCATTCAAACATGTTATAAATTCATATAAACAGCCATTCCAAACATATATGGTATCAAGGAACATTAATCATCCCTTCCAAACATCCAAATACCTCTAACAATCAAAATCATGCCAATTACTTGAGTTTTAAGCAACTTTCATAAACTTTTTCAACATGATCCAAATACATGCATATTTTTCATGAAATCAAACTAGTGATTAACACATACAAAGTGATGATGAAGAACATCATACTCACATACAAAAGCTTAATCAAAGTCTAAAAGAAATTGAGTGGGAGAGTTCGGGAACGGAGACATAGACAATCTCCCCTCTCCTTGCCACTCAAGAATCATGAATTCTAATCTCTTACCTTAAGTTTGGTGATGATCCAAGCCTTCTCTTGCTCAAGCTTTCTCTCTTGATCAAACCCTAGCTTAGCTCTATGGTTTTGCTCTTGCTCTACTCACTCAAAACTCAAAGAAATGAATTGTAATACTATTCATATGTTTGACTTGCTACTTATACTACTTCCCATGGTCATGAACCAAGCCCAATTGGCTTAGGCCAATTGCCTCTCACGCCCATTAAGCCCAAAACAAAGGTTCTCGCGCCTAATAACTTACGCTCGGCTAAATAATTATTCGTCGCTCACTAAAATAATAAAAGCCAATTAATAAATAAAATAACATTTAATAAAATATACGAATACGAAAAATGGGTCGTTACAATCCTACCCCCCTTAAAAGAATTTCGCCCTCGAAATTACCTAGAAACAGATCGGGATAAGAATCTCTCATCTTGCTTTCCAACTCCCACGTCGCATTCTCACCAGCCGGTCCTCCCCACACGACTTTCACGGATGCAATCTCTTTGTTTCTCAACCTCTTCACTTCTCTTCCTTCGATCCTCAAAGGCACAGTCTCGATGGTCAAGTCATCCCTCACTTGAACATCGTCTGATTCAATCACGTGTGTCGGATTAGACACATACTTGCGCAACTGTGATACATGGAAAACATCGTGCAAATTCGCCAATGATGGCGGTAATGCAATCCTATATGCAACTTTCCCAACTCGCTTCAAAATCTCAAACGGCCCAATAAACCTCGATGTTAACTTTCGCGACTTCAACGCACGTCCTACTCCAGTAGTCGATGTAACTCGTAGGAATACATGATCCCCTTCTTGGAATTCAATGTCCTTCCTCCTCTTATCATGATAACTCTTCTGTCGACTCTGAGACGCTTTCATCTTCTCACGAATCATCCGAATCTTCTCTGTTGTTTCTTGTACAATCTCTGGTCCAAGAATTGCACCTTCTCCAGTTTCATACCAACACAGAGGTGTCCTACACCTTCTCCCATACAAAGCCTCAAACGGTGCCATTCCGATACTAGAATGGTAACTGTTGTTGTATGTAAACTCTACCAACGGCAAACAAGAATCTCAATTCACGTTTTGCTCCAAAACACAAGCTCTCAACAAATCCTCTAAGGATTGTATCGTCCTCTCCGACTGACCATCTGTCTGAGGATGATACGCTGAACTCAACCTCAACTTCGTTCCTAAAGCTTCTTGCAAGCTTTCCCAAAATCTAGAAGTAAATCTCGGATCTCTATCCGAAATAATACTTGTTGGAATACCATGTAGCTTCACAATCTGCTCCACATAAATCTCGGCCAACTTAGGCACCAAAGTACCTTTCCTGATAGCAATGAAGTGAGCACACTTCGTCAGACGATCCACCACTACCCAAATCACCTCGTTACTTTTCTTGGTCTTCGGTAAACCTCCCACAAAATCCATTGCAATGCTATCCCATTTCCATTCGGGTATAAACATTGGTTGTAACAAACCAAACGGCTTCTGATGTTCAATCTTCGATTTCTGACAAGTTAAGCAGGAATAAACAAATTCAGAAATTTGCCTCTTCATTCCCGGCCACCAAAATAACTTCCTCAAATCCTGATACATCTTGGTTACTCCAGGATGAATACTCAAACCACTTCTGTGACCTTCTTCCATGATCATTCTTTTCAATTCGGGTACATCCGGTACACAAACTCTTCCGTGAAATCTCATGACTCCACTTTCGTCAATCTTGATATTGGTCTTCTTGCCTTCATAGTGTTGTAATGCGGGCTAAACGCACACAAAGTTTCAAACTTGACGGCATAGTCAGCTACCGTCATATTTCCCTGTTTCAACTCCATGAATTCCACCACTTTCTTGTTCTTCACATCCACAGGAAAATACTTAACCAAAAATTCTCTTTTAAACATTGCCCATGGTATAGCCATACCACCGGGTCCTAGCCTCAACTTGGCGTTCTTCCACCACACGTTCGCTTCCTCACGCAACACATATGTCCCAAGGGTTGTCTTCCCTTCCTCGGAACAATCCATTGCTTCAAAAATTATCTCAAGTTCCTCCAGCCACTTGTGAGCTCCATCCGGGTTGTAACCTCCGGTAAATGTTGGCGGTTTCTGCTTCATGAACCGTTCCAACCTCATCTCTACCTCTCTTCCAGGTTGATGATCTCTAACCACTATGTTGGTGAGTGCGGCCAAAGCCTCCGCAATCTGGGCATTCGTTCTTGCAGCAGCCATGATTCCTGAACGAATCACAACTAGACGTTAGAAAGTACTAACAGTGTTCCCTACACATGCTCATACGGGGAAAAGAAAAGTCCTAATTGGTTCACACGAACCGACCTGCTCTGATACCACTATTGTAACACCCTAACCCATACTACCCTTAAAAGACGTAATTTTAAAAACTTTTTAACAAGTGTAAAGGCAGAGTGCCACGCGGTAATTAAAACACAAGCATACACACAGAGCGTCATGAAATTTAACATGAAAAGCAACAGCGGATTCATTCAAACCAAGCATGCATATATATACATATATATATATATACATAAGCCATATTCATCCCTAAGGATGTCACTTATACAAGAACTAGCATATCAAAAAGGTAACACCGATATACGATGAAAGCCAAGCGAAAACCTCGACTCGATGTTACATTACCAGAGCATTTACTATTTACAAACTCTAGTCAAAAGCTAGTACTAAGAGGAGTAATCTATGCTAAGTCTCCTCACCAAAAGGTACTTCAACACCACGCTAGAACAGCAGTCTAAACGTCGGCACAATCCTCAGCCTGAATATCTGAACCCCCAAAGGTCCAGCAAATAACACAAAGCAGAGAGTTAGAAAACATAATCGCATATCATACGAGTATAAGAAAGGTCTTACACTTTCGAACTATATCATACATATTCTAACTCACGTCAAAACATCGCACTAAACGATTATCAATTAATAAAGTTCAACACAATTCAACCAAATAATGTCACGTACCAGTTATCAAATATATATGCGCATTTACCCTAAGGTATCTAATGCCAATTAATTCACTGTCATGCCATCCCTAGACATAACTAAATGCATGTGGTACCAAGATGTCTCACCAACGGTGGACCAAGAACAGTTTTATATCATGCTGGATATGTCGGAACTTACCGAACCATCTTATCTCCCTTGGATAAGCCAACACAGTTTTATATCCTGTTGGATAGCAACTCCGGACTCATGGATTCATCTAATCCGATCCTCGGCTTCATTATGGACACATAATCCATTTTCGTTATTGGAACCCAAGTTTCCAATGTTCACATACAATCATGAATGCATGTATGCATACACATATCAACCATATGAGATTCTCTAGCTCGAAGCTACACTTTTATGAATGCGGGAACACAATCCTAACACATTCACTTAACATTGCACATTAATGCCAAAACATAACATTGCTCATTTTAAGCTACAACTTATTGCATACACGTTTATCATTCATATAACGATTAACAATAAGCATTAACAGTATCAACATGTATCAACAATCATGTAAGGATACTCTTAAACCATGTTACAAGTGCCTAACCACACTTACAAACATCAACAAGAATTGCTGTCACAGAGGCCTTCGCTAAGCGAAGCCTCAGCGAGACATGGCGAACCACACCAGGAAGTCACCTGCTCATGGCGAGCATTGGCGAGCTTCAACGAACTATTCGCTGAGCGAAGGCTTAGCGAGCCTAAGCGAACCTCACCCGGGAATCACCTGCTCATAGCGAGCTTCGGCGAGATCCAGCGAACCTGTTCGCTACAGCGAACTCCTGGTCGCTTAGCGAACTACACCTGAAAGAAAATATCTGTTCTTGAGTTTCTAAGGCGGTTTAACATTAAATCAACTCAAAAATTCATTCAAACATGTTATAAATTCATATAAACAGCCATTCCAAACATATATGGTATCAAGGAACATTAATCATCCCTTCCAAACATCCAAATACCTCTAACAATCAAAATCATGCCAATTACTTGAGTTTTAAGCAACTTTCATAAACTTTTTCAACATGATCCAAATACATGCATATTTTTCATGAAATCAAACTAGTGATTAACACATACAAAGTGATGATGAAGAACATCATACTCACATACAAAAGCTTAGTCAAAGTCTAAAAGAAATTGAGTGGGAGAGTTCGGGAACGGAGACATAGACAATCTCCCCTCTCCTTGCCACTCAAGAATCATGAATTCTAATCTCTTACCTTAAGTTTGGTGATGATCCAAGCCTTCTCTTGCTCAAGCTTTCTCTCTTGATCAAACCCTAGCTTAGCTCTATGGTTTTGCTCTTGCTCTACTCACTCAAAACTCAAAGAAATGAATTGTAATACTATTCATATGTTTGACTTGCTACTTATACTACTTCCCATGGTCATGAACCAAGCCCAATTGGCTTAGGCCCATTGCCTCTCACGCCCATTAAGCCCAAAACAAAGGTTCTCGCGCCTAATAACTTACGCTCGGCTAAATAATTATTCGTCGCTCACTAAAATAATAAAAGCCAATTAATAAATAAAATAACATTTAATAAAATATACGAATACGAAAAATGGGTCGTTACATCATCCATTAGGCATGCGGTTTTTTCTCACTTTGCGTCTCACTTCAAGGCCATTAATGTGGAAAGGCCTCGGGTAGATAATCTTACCTTTAAACGGTTGCATGCGTCGGAGGTGAGTGGGCTAATCAAGCCTTTTTCTGCGGACGAAGTAAAGGCAGCTGTTTGGGACTGTGACAGTTACAAAAGACCGGGCCCCGACGGGATTAATTTTGGTTTTATTAAGGATTTTTGGGCTGAGATGCAAGGTGATATTGTGCGTTTTATTTCGGAGTTTCATCGGAATGGCAGATTGACTAAGGGTTTAAATGCCACTTTCATAGCTTTAATACCCAAAGTTGACAGCCCCCAAAGGTTGAATGACTTCCGGCCTATTTCTCTTGTGGGCAGCCTTTATAAGATCTTGGCTAAGGTGTTAGCGAATCGTCTGCGTGGGGTGATGGGTAGTGTGATATCTGAATCTCAGACGGCTTTCATTAAGGGCCGACAAATTCTCGATGGCATCCTTGTCGCAAATGAGGTAGTGGATGAGGCCCGTAAGTCTAAGAAGGAGTTGCTTCTTTTTAAAGTTGATTTTGAGAAGGCTTATGACTCGGTTGAATGGGGTTATCTGGAGGATGTTATGGGGAGAATGGGTTTTCCAACTCTGTGGAGGAAGTGCATTAAAGAATGTGTGTGTACGGCATCTGCTTCGATTTTGGTTAATGGCAGTCCGACTGATGAGTTTCCTCTTGAGAGAGGTTTAAGGCAGGGGGATCCGTTATCTCCTTTTCTTTTTCTATTGGCTGCTGAGGGCTTACATGTGTTGATGGAAGCCATGGTGGAACGCAATGTGTTTACGGGGTACAGCGTGGGCGAGCTTGCACCAGTGTCGGTGTCGCATCTTCAATTTGCTGATGATACGCTGTTGATGGGGAATAAGAGTTGGGCGAACGTCCGGGCTTTACGGGCAGTCCTTGTGTTGTTCGAGTCTATGTCTGGTTTACGAGTGAATTTTCACAAAAGCATGCTGGTTGGGGTTAACATCCCTGATTCTTGGTTAGTTGAGGCGGCGTCTGCTCTGTGCTGTAAAGTAGGGAAGATCCCTTTCCTTTACTTGGGTCTGCCTATTGGGGGTGATCCGCGGCGCTTATGTTTTTGGGAACCGGTTTTGGATCGTCTAAAGAATCGCTTATCGGGTTGGAGTAGTCGTTTCCTCTCTATTGGTGGTCGTTTAGTTTTGCTTAAATCCGTGCTGACATCTTTGCCTGTTTATGCTCTTTCTTTCTTTAAAGCTCCTTCAGGTACTATCTCTTCTATTGAATCTATTTTGATTAAATTTTTTTGGGGGGGAAGTGAGAATCTTAGGAAACTGTCTTGGATTAATTGGAATACTATTTGCTTGCGTAAGGAGTATGGGGGTTTGGGGGTTAGGCAGTTGAGGGAGTTCAACTTGGCCCTGTTGGGCAAATGGTGTTGGAGGATGCTAGTGGATAGAGAGGGTTTGTGGTTCCGAGTGTTGGCAGGACGGTATGGGGTAGTGCGAGGTAGGTTGTGTGAGGGTGGAGCATGTGGGTCGACATGGTGGAGGGAGTTGGCGCGCATTCGGGATGGTGGAGGGGAGGCAGGGAGAGGGTGGTTTATGGAGGGTGTTGTGAGGCAGTTGGGGGATGGGTCAGATACTTTTTTCTGGACCGATCCCTGGGTGGATGGTATCTCGTTACGGGAGCGTTTCGGGAGGCTGTTTGACCTGGCAGAAAACAAATCGGCTACAGTGGCTGAGATGTTTTCGCGTGGGTGGGAGGTTGGAGGGGAGGCGTGGCAGTGGCGACGTCAGTTGAGGGCATGTGAGGAGGAGTTGTTGGGGGAGTGTCAGGCTTTTCTACTTACCATCTCTCTGCAGGATCATGTTTCAGACAGGTGGCATTGGCGAACTGACCTGGATGACGGTTACACGGTTCGTGATTCTTATCAGCTCTTGACGAGTCAGGATGACGTTACTCTGGATGCTACGTCAGGTCTTATATGGCACCGTCAGGTTCCTTTGAAGGTTTCCATTTGTGCTTGGCGACTCTTGCGGGATAGGTTACCTACCAAAGCAAACCTGGTCACTCGAGGGATTTTATCTACGGAGGCGCATTTTTGTGTTTTTGGTTGCGGGGAGGTTGAGTCGGCTCAGCACTTGTTCCTCTATTGCAGCTCTCTTGGTCCTCTTTGGTCACTGGTCAGTTCATGGATTGGTTCTCCTTCGGTGACTGCTCAGACTCTTCCAGAACACTTTGTTCAGTTTACGGATTCAGCAGGTGGTTCTAGAGGTCGACGTTCTTTCATGCAGCTCGTATGGCTTGTTTGTGTTTGGGTTGTGTGGACCGAAAGAAATCATCGATTGTTTACAGGCTCAGCAAATTCAGTGCATCATACGGTGGATAAGATCAAGACGTTTTCATTTAGGTGGTTGAAAGCGACGAGTATCACTTTAGCTTTGAACTGCCATAGTTGGTGGTCTAATCCTTTGCTTTGCTTGGGTCTTGTATAGTTTCTTTTGGTTCTTGTATTTGTGACTCTTTTTGTAACTTTGTTTTAGTCTTCTTGGCACGTCTTGTGCTAAAAGACTATTATATATATATATATATATATCTCATTTTGGCTTGTTCAAAAAAACACTAAACTAAATGGATCTAGACCCATTGTTGTAATTGTTTTACTAAGTAAAAGATCTAAGTCACAGATTTTTTATCGAATGTTTCATGTACAAACGGTTAGTATTTATATTATTTAATTGTAATCTTTCATTTTAATCGAACGTTAAATACGTTAAATTCAAATCCCAACTAGACTGTATACTTCCTTACAAGACATTTACTATAATAAATTTCTAATAAAATATCTATATATATAAATCCTAGATAGTTCTCCTACCACTAATCCTAACTCTAATTGTATCAATCAATCATAGCCTTTAGATCATTTCTTTTTGTGGATAAATCAAGAGTTAGATAATAAGTATTCACCTCTTTTAATATTTTTTTAGTGTCAAACATGTTGATTGACACTCTCACTATAATAAAAACGATTTTGTGAATTAATTATTTTATAATATATATGTCTTATATCCCTGCTCATACATATATGAGCATGTGAAATTTCTATTTGGAAGGGTTATTAGTGTTGTAGAAGAATGATATGTTTATGAAATTTTATGATTTTATTGTATCTTTCTTTTTCTTTGTATTTAACGAGTGAAACTATATTGTTGATTTTGCAAGTATATTCTATTTTAGCACTTTATCATAGTCATTGTATAACCCTTCTACCCAACCCTCTTTCTCATCCTTATTTCTTCATTTATTTCCCTTTTAATATTCAATATTTATTTTTTTCTTAGCATTCTTATTGTCTAATTTGTGATATTTCTGTAGTGGGACTTTGCATGATATTTACGAAACACTACAAATAAATTGTTTGAAATGCAATTACAAATATAATTCATATTGTTAATATTTTTAATTAAGTTTTATTGCTAATATTATTTTGATAACATCTATTGTTTCAATTATTAATTTACTATTTATACAAATAATTTTTTGACGCTTCATTATAAAACACATAATGTCCGTGCATCGCACACTACTACATTTACCAAGATCGATGCTACACACATTCCATTGAACCATTTTGATTTTATGCCATTCCAAGATATTTTGAATTCAACTGAAGAAGAAAAAATAGTTGGTAATGATTATTAGCTTTCGTTTTAATTTAAATCTCATATATTGATTGATATTTTAATCTAAATAATATGTGTCTATTTTAATTGTTTTAGATGTTATTGCGCATGTGATTGAAAGAAGTTAATTCAACATTATTATAATATAAAATACCGCATAACACCCGTACATCGCACGGGTGTGGGACTAGTATATAAAAATTAAACAAACTTATTATAAATAAATAAATAAAAAGTTAAAAACCCAAACTTGTTCAAGAAGTTGTTAGTTGCTGTATCATAGACCATGCAGCAGCGTTCGTACAGAATCAAATCCCACTACCGCGCGAATTGTCTCTCTCCAATAGTACATAACCGCTTGATGCAGCCACCATAACCGCATTCCACTCACAACAGATTTTCTCTTCCATTTCCTTTCACTTTCACACACAAAAGTCCAAAATGCCCTCCATCGTCAACCGTAACCGCTTTAACACTCACGACGTTTACACCGTCAACTTGCACGGAAACGAAATCAAAGTAACCGTCACCGCCGTTGCTTCCGTCGTCAGAAAATGGATTCATTCAGCAATTTACTTCCGCCGCCGCTACATCCGCCAGAACCGTCTCATCGTTGGCCTCGGCGTTCAATGGACTCCCGGCGCCGGCATTCGTGATCCTCCGGCTGACACTTTACAGCTCTGCATCGGTCACCATTGCTTAATCTTCCAACTAGCTCACGCTACCTACATTCCAAAGAGTCTCCAGAACTTTCTTAAGAATCCTGATCACATTTTTGTAGGTTTCTGGAATCATTCTGATCGTGAGAAGTTGGAGTCGTTGAATCGCGGTTTGAAGATGGAAGAAGATCCGTTAGATCTGAGGCGTTACGCTGTACCTAAGGATCCAAATGATAATGAAAACCTACGTCGTGCTTCGGTGGATGAAATCGTTGAGAAATGTCTTGGTTATGAAATTGAACAGAGTGATGAAATTGGAAGAAGTGATTGGGATGATGAAGTTCTGAGTGATGAACAAGTTGTTTATGCCAGTGTTGATGCTTACTGTGCTTTCTGCATTGCGAAGAATGTCAGAATTTGGAGGCTTATTTGATGAAAATTGAAAAATGCATATTCAGAATCTTTCACAGATCATAGCAATGGAGTTTGGATTAATACTATAATGGTACGGTTAATTGATTTTGCTTGTAAGTTTCTTAGGTGGTGACACTGTTTATGCTTTAGTAACTTTTTTGTTAGGTTTAATATTGTTTTTAATTTTTGTTTCTAAAATGGTGATTTGATAGTACTGTAATGATCTAGTAGCTATTTCCCTACCATGTAGCTAATGGTAATGGTGATATCCTTATCTCACTATTTTGCGTACATTTCAATCAATCAAATATCAATCAATTTAGGGTAATGATGTTTGACTCTCTTTAGCTTTTTACTAATCCATTTTTTTTTGTGGATGGGTGTGATGTGATTTACCATAGAGAAATTATTTCAAAAAAATGTGTTCATTATGGATATCATATCAGGATATGTTTGGTTGGTTCGGCAAAGTTAAGTTAAATCAATTTTTTTTAAGTGAATTGATTTTTATAAAAGTTAAGTCAAATCAATTTTGGAATGAGATTTTTTGTCTATTACGAAGTACTATTATTTAATTTATTTTAGGATATGCTAACCGGTGCATTGGTTAAGGGTTGTGGATCCAGAAATTTTTATTAGTGGCGCTAGAAATACTACAACCAATTAAATTATTTTTTAGATGATGATTGTAAAATATTTGATTGAAGAGTGAAATGACCTACACAAAATAAGTTAAGGAAGTAGAAATTTGAGTAAAAAGAGATATCCGTTAATTAGTTTAGTCCCTTAAAAAATGTTTGAATAAGATCAAACTGATTAACGAATATGTCTTTAAGGGATCTATTCGGACATTTTTTTCTTTAAGGGATCTATTTAGATTTTTTTTCTTTAAGAGACCAATGTGAAAGCAAAAATATCTTTAAGAGACCATTTTACTAATTAATGCAAAATAATATTATAAAAAGTTTTTTATCCTTGTGGGGGCTTGAGCCCCCGGTATCATACACATGGATCCACCATTGTTTTTGAGTAGTCAAATTCCAATACATATATATTTACTTCCTTAATCAGTGTTCTACTATCCCAAGCCACTATTTAACATTTTTTTTTATTTTAAACCATTACTATTAAGTGAGCAATGCAAACTGCAAAAAAAATAAAAATAAAAATAAAAGACCCCATATCATATGGTTAAAGAGACTTGATAAAAAAAAAATGGTTAAAGGGACAAATTTGCTTTTTCTGAGGCTCGCTCTGTCGCTCGCAAACAAATCTTTTCCAGCAAAGTATAAGTATCACATTGTGCAACGAAGGCCACCACTCATGTTGGTACATAATTGGTAATGTAGGATTGTAGGTTGTGTTGCATTGCATAGATAAAGAAAACCCCTTCACTTGAAGCTAGCAGTAGCTACACTGCATACATAAATAATACTCAATCCGTCCCTTATTATAACCTCGATTGATATTTTTCACTGATATTAAAAATAAAAGTAAAAAAAAATAGGATAATGAAGGTGTATTTTTTGAGTATTACGATTACTAAATTATTTTTGGTGAAAATATGTATTTGTATTTCAATGTATAGGTTTATGTGTCTAGGAATTTTTTTAAAAAAAAACCTTAAATTTAGGGACAAATTTTATCTTTTGAAAGTGTGCTTATAATTAGGGACAAAGGAGTACTAGTAGTAAGGATTAATACTATAATGGTATTGATCTTACCCGATCAGAAGTGTGACCGCGTCCGGCGTTGCTCCGTTTCAAACCCGATGAAGCGAAAGAGGGTTGTGTACCTACAAGCACTCCGACGCTCAAGTCAGTTAAGTGTGAAGTGAGGTTTTCAAATTTGTAAAGTTGACGAAGGTTGTTTCTGGGCCAAGACCCTTGATGTCATTAATGATAATCAAGTGACTGCCGGAAAACGGCTAAGAGCCATGATGAGCAATTAATGCTCATCATTCCGATGGTCGACCGTTACAATGCAACGAGCATTGAGGCCGTTGACTCGTAGGCACTTTTACAGGCTGCTCCTTAATTGGGCCTCTGCTGTCCAAGAATTCTTCCTCAAATATTGGGCTCTAGGCCCAATCCAGAACATTTACGGTTAATTTTATCTTCCCAATGACGCATCTTCCTATGAACACTACCTTGGGGATGGCGCGTCCTGGACGCTCCCCTCTGGATTCAGTGTTCCCCTCACACCAAAAAGCAGGGTAGTTTGGTATTTTTTTCAAAATGGTAGGGCAATTCTGTATTATTAATTTTTTACATGAGTATTTTGAAAAAAAAAAATCATAAATTGCTAATAGAATTTAAAAATAAAAAAAAAAAAAAAAACTCAAACTTGAACAAGAAGTTGTTCGTACAATCCAAAACAAAAATCCACTCGACGCAAATTCTCTCTCCCATAGCAGTGGAAAGTGGAGTAGTACATAACCGCTTGGTGCTGCTCCAAAACCTCACTGCACACAAATCCACTTATTTAACACACAATAGTCCAAAATGCCGATCACTGTCGACCATGTCCGTTTTGCCAACCGCGACCTTTACGACGTTAACTTACATGGAACCGTAATCAACGTCATTGTCACCGCTGCTGCCTCCGTCGTAAGAAGGTGGATTAACTCCACACTTTCGCTCCACCGCCGTGACCTAGAACGGAACTGTCTCATCGTCGGCCTCGGCGTTCAATGGACTCCTTGCGGCCGAAATTCTCCAGCTGACACATTGCAGCTCTGCATCGGTCGCCGCTGCTTAATTTTACAACTATTTCACGCTAACCGTATTTCAACTACTCTCCGGACCTTTCTACGAAATCCTGACTTCACGTTTGTAGGTTTTTGGAACCACTCCGATCGCCGGAAGTTGGAGTCGTCGGAGCACCGATTTGAGATGTGCAGAGATCCGTTAGATCTGAGGTATTATGCGGTGGCTGAGGATGATGATGATGATCAAGGTTTTAAATTGCGGTTGCGGTCGTGGATGCGGTTGCGGTTGCAGGTATTGAGATTGCGGCTAATGCTGACACTGCGATGCAATTGCGGCCGTTGCGGCGTGAAATAATTTTTTATCCGCACAAACATAGAAAAAATACTATAATTATTGTAATTCCTTATATATCTTTTACTTATAATTCTATATAAATTTTAATTCATTTTTAAGTCATCGAGACATAAGAAGACAGAAACTCTAAAATGAAAGGACATAAAGGAAAAAATAAAGGTGAGATTCTCTGAATTTTTATGAAAAGGAATATTGGATTGAACCGTTGCGGCCGTTGCAGTCAAAACTCCATTGTGTTGCGGTGAAATGCTGTTGCGTTGCGGTTGCGTTGCGGCATCACGTGTGATTTGAGTTCACACCGCAATTGCGGTCCGATGCGGTTGCAGTGCCTACCGCATCCGCAATATATTGCGGCCGCATCAGGTGATGCGGTCCGCAATTTAAAACCTTGATGATGATGAAGAAGACTTAAGCCGTGCTCCGATTCATAAAATCGTTGAAAAATATCTCGGATATGATGTTGAACTTGAACTGAGTCGTGAAATCGGTAGAAGCGATTGGGATGATGAATATTTGAGCCATGATCAAGTTGTTTATGCGAGTATTGATGCTTACTGTGCTTTCCGCATTGGTAAGAATACCAAAGCTTGGAGGTATATATGATGAAAATTGCATATTCAGAGCTTTCACAACTTAATGGATTATGGATTAGTATTTTTTTTTTTTTGAAAAACGGATTATGGATTAGTATTAGTATTTACTTACACTAGTGCAACTGTTAAGTGCTTAATTAATGTTTAGTTTCTTTCTTAAGATTAATCTTGTTTTTATTTTTTATTTCTAAAATGGTGACTTGATAGTACTGTAGTGCTAGTATGTAGCTATTTTCCTATCATGCAGCTAATAATGGTTATCTCTATCCATCAACTTTTCTGAGCTGCTTACTAGTTACTACTTCTGTGATTGATTATGCATTCACTATTTTCCATACATTTCAATCAATCAAGTGAATGTGAAAATAGATTTCCTATAAGTCTATAACCGCAGTTACAATATCAACGGTTCCATTTGATACGGTGAATTCGATACACATATTATGCCGATAAGTAGATAACTCCGATTGGTTTATAAATAATATTTATTAATTCTTCTATATTAAATATTATTTGTGAATTAATTATAATCATTCGCAATTTGGTACATATCTACATTATATATTATATATGTACACCTTTGATAAATAGTCAAAAATATTATAGTGTATGTGTGATTTTTTTTTTTTTTGAAAAATAGTGTATTTGTGATTTAAATTGTTTGATATGTAAAATTGGTGAATAACATATCGTTTGGCCTGGTATTTCTTTTCTCTTATTTAGAGCTTATTCAAACAACTTATATAATTTTTATATATTATTATAAGTTTGTCAAAGTAGTTTATGATAAAATAGATTATAAAATTACAATTTTCTCTAGTTTAAACTTATAAAATAACATAAAACTTAATTTATATTGCATAAGCTCAAAAAAAAATTAGGCCAAACCGATCCTAAGATCAATTATAACGTACAACTGCGAGCTTTTTTTTAGTGAATTGATTTATTTTTATAAAAGTTTTTTTTTTTGGGAAAATGACTTTTATAAAAGTTAAGTTAATCAATTTTGCAATGACAATTTTTGTCTATTACGAAGTATTATTTAATTTAATTTATTTTAAATTACTCCATCCAGTCCTATATATAAGAGGAAGTTTACTTTTTAGATTCATTAAGAATTTAATGTATCTGGACCAAATTACGATCCAGATACATTAGATTCTTAAGGCAAAATTAAACCAATGGTCTTTTATCTTATTTATTTGTAACACTTTGGTACTTTATCTTTTATTTGTAATATATAGGTCATTTATCTTGTATATTTATAATATTTCAGTCATTTTTTCCATTTTTTATTAAAAAAACACTGACATGACTTGCCAAATCAGATAATTTTATTTTTTATATATATTTTAATTAAAAAAAATAAAAATCAGAAAAAGATGAAGATCTTCATCATCTCTATCATGTTCATCATTCCTTCAAATCCTTTCCCCAATTTTTCTAATACAAAAACTCCTAAATCACCAAAACCCAAATTGACTTTTATGACATATACATTGATCTTGAAACAAGACAAAATCATATAAAAATCAAATTTTTGTGTTGATTCGATTTTGAAAAAAAAATTGAAAGTGGAATTGAATAGTTGGAGAGATTTGTTCATGAAATCTGCAACATAACAAAATCATATAAAAATCAAATCTTTCTTTAGACTAACATGACAAAATCATGTAAAA
Source organism: Trifolium pratense (assembly GCF_020283565.1). Classification (NCBI taxonomy): domain Eukaryota; kingdom Viridiplantae; phylum Streptophyta; class Magnoliopsida; order Fabales; family Fabaceae; genus Trifolium; species Trifolium pratense. The sequence goes on along the minus strand of NC_060063.1, from coordinate 23,145,714 downwards.
ATCAAATCTTTCATTTAACCAACATAACAAAATGAAATTTAACGGATCCAATAAACAATGTTTAAGTAATTATTGGCGCAGCAAGAAGCATCAAACACACACACTGCACAATTTGCATAGGCTCAAGGCAAGTCCATGAGCATGATCTCTGTTTCGAGCAAACGTGCTTCGAATGAATTGAGTGAGTTTCGAATGAGGAAGGTGTGAATACTCGAGATTGCTAATGAAGAGAAAAGAAAAATTTTATTCTTCCACATAGAGCCATTATTCAAATAATACCATTGATCCCTATTTATACAATCTAAAAACACACTTGCTTAGAAAGCAAGTAACAAACTTTCTAACTAACTAACTAACTTGGTTTTTAACTAACTCACTTAGTTAGTTATAACCAACTTATTCAAAACTAACAAACTAATATTCTAGTTATGATATTACAATCTAACAATTAATGAGTGAAAGGATCAAGAAAATGAAAAGGGGTGATTAGTAGTAATACATACCATAGATTGGTTTGGAAAAGGGATGTGGAGTTTCCTGTAATGGATGTCATAAGAGAGAAGAGATATGAGATCTAAGAAAGGATGGAGAAAACAAAGTGTAGTGAAAATGAAATGAAACAAAATGAGTTGATAAAATGACTAAGGAATGTTTAATAATTTGGTGCTTAAATATGAAAAAAAGAAAATTCTGGAAAATTTGTAAAGAACTTGATGAAGAGGATCAAGATGCTTGAATCTCCAAATTTTAAAGAATTTTCATTTTATTTTTTTGATTTTTTTAATAAAAAATATATTTAAAAAATAAAATTATCTGATGTGACAAGGCATGTCAGTATTTTTTTAATAAAAAAATGGAAAAAGGACTGAAATGTTATAAATATACAAGATAAATGACATATATGTTACAAATAAAAGATAAAGGACTAAAGTGTTACAAATAAATAAAATAAAGGACCTCTGGTGTAATTTTGCCGATTCTTAATGAACCGAAAAAGTAAATTTTATCTTATATATAAGATCGGAGGGAGTATTAAGAGAGCAATGCAAAGTAAAAATAAAATAAATAAAAGACCCTATATCATATGGTTAAAGGGACAAATTTGCTTTTTCTGAGGCTCGATCCGTGGCACGCCAACAAATCTTTTCTTGCAGAGTATAAGTATCCGGATCTAGATTTTTTGTCGTTACAGCAGGACGCTATTTGAATTCTATACATTTGTGCTATTCATAATTTCTAAGGACATATTTGACATCATATTACACTCGTATTGCACATTTTTAATCAATCTCATAACCTTGTATGTTGAAACACATTTGTCATATGTGCATTCGAAGTGGGAGAGTGGTATAACAAGTTGTGGATGAGTTTTGAGGGATGTTAATGGAAAATGCATATGATTGCTGGATTTCCAAATAATTTGGGCAATAACAATGCATACATGGTGGAGTTATGAGGTTATATGAAGGGTTGAGTTTGGCTAGGAGATTGGGACATTTGTAGTCCCTATTGACTAATTTACGTTCATTTTATTGTCAATTTATAAAAATTTTATGTTCAAAACGTCAATATAGTATCTATTCAAACAAAAATATGCATGAGCGATGAAAAAAGTGACTAAAAACAAAACAAACCAAAAAAATGTAAAAAAATTCCAATATAAAATGAGAAAAATGAATATGAACCGACAGTGTAATTTTTTTTTCGCACCGTCAACCAATATCAAGACCCTGTTTGACCCTATTTATTTTCTACTTTTCTACTTCTCCTTAAAAGAAATAGAGAAATAGAAAATTGTATTTGACCCTATTTCTCTTTAAAAGGATTAGAGAAATAAAGTAAAGAAGTAGAAAATAAGGAGAAATTGAGCCAAACACAATTTTTTACTTATTTATTACTTTTAAGGAGAAGAAAAAAAGTGAAAAATAAGTATGGTCAAATGGGGCACAACTATGTTTTCCGCCACATCATCTCACTTCATCCCATTTTTTTTATATGACCTATGTTTTCCGCCACATCATTCTACTTCATTCCATTTTTTTTGATATGATAAGACAAAATAATAGTTGTTTATTGAGGATCGTGTAAAAATATTGTATACCCTCAATGCATATCCATTAAACTCGTATAAAATTTCAGTGAAATTAATTCCAAATCACTTTCGGGAGAATTATTTCCTCCATCCCAGAATACTCTCCATTTATATAAAATTTATTTTATATAAATTTTTCCTCATACAGATAAATGTGAACCTAGGCCCGTGCATATCAATTTAGGTTCAAAGCTACAAAGATTTTTAAAAAGAACAAATCAAACAAACTTAATATAAAGAAAATAAAATAGAAAATAGAAACTCAAACTTGCTCAAGAAGTTGTTAGTTGGTGTATCGTAGAATATACAGCAGCGTTCGTACAGAATCATATCCCACTACCGCGCGAATTGTCTCTCTCCAATAGTACATAACCGCTTGATGCAGCAGCCACCATAACTGCATTCCACTCACAACAAATTTTCTATTCCATTTCCTTTCATTCTAACACTCAAAAGTCCAAAATGCCCTCCATCGTCGACCGTGAAAGCTTTAACACTCACGACGTTTACACCGTTAACTTGCACGGAAACGAAATCAAAGTAACCGTCACCGCCGTTGCTTCCGTTGTCAGAAAGTGGATTTTCACCACGCTTTTTTTCAACCGCCGCGACCTACAGCGAAACCGTCTCGTCGTCGGTCTCGGCGTTCAATGGACTCCCGGCGGCAGGGATCCTCCAGCTGATACTTTACAGCTCTGCGTCGGTCGCCGATGCTTAATCTTCCAACTAGCTCACGCTACCTACGTTCCAAAGAGCCTCCGGAACTTTCTTCTGAATCGTAACCACACATTTGTAGGTTTTTGGAACCATTCCGATCGCCGGAAGTTGAAGACGTCGGATCAACGATTCGAGATGTACAGAGATCCGTTGGATCTGAGGCTTTACGGTGAAGCAGAGGCTGAAGATGATGATGATGATGAAGACCTAGCTCGTGCTTCGGTGGATGAAATCGTTGAGAAATGTCTCGGTTATGAAATTGAACAGAGTGGTGAAATTGGAAGAAGTGATTGGGATGATGAAGTTCTGAGCGATGAACAAGTTGTTTATGCGAGTGTTGATGCTTACTGTGCTTTCCGCATTGGGAAGAATGTCAAAGCTTGGAGGTTTACGCGATGAAAATTGAAAAATGCATATTCAGAATCATTCGCAGCTCATAGCAATGGAGTTTGGATTAATACTATAATGGTACGGTTAATTGATTTTGCTTGTAAATTTCTTAGGTGATGAAACTGCTTATGCTTTAATAGTTTATTTCTTCAGTTTAATCTTGTTTTTAATTTTTGTTTCTAAAATGGTGATTTGATAGTACTGTACGTAATGGTCTAGTAGCTATTTCCCTAGTAACATGTAGCTAATGGTAATGGTGTGATCTTGCATTCACTATTTTGCATACATTTCAATCAATCAATTAGGGTAATGATGTAAGAGCTTTTTACTATTTCATTTTTTGTATGGGTGTGATTCCTCTGCATGATAATGTTACTATTATAGAGAATTTATTCCCAAAAAATGTGTTAATTATGCATATGTTTGGTTGATTCTGCAACGAGTAAAATGATTTTAAGTAAATCGATTTTTATAAAATACTAGTGATTTGCTCTTAAATTAATAGGTTCTTGTAGGTGCTATTGCTTTATATAATTTTTTATTTTATCTATGTACTACTTCCTTCGTCCCAATTTATCAGTGTATATGCCTTGTATGTAATTAAGCCTTGTTTACAGGTCAGGAGTTAGCTTAGGAGTCATTAGTTAGGATAGGAGTTTGTTGTAACTGCATATGCTGAGCTGGCAATATTAGTTAGAGTCAAAGGGTCAAGTCAGTTAGAAACTTGATCCACCTTCAATTGTATAAATACAATCCTCTCTCTGTAATATCTTCACTAAGGGATAATGAAAGAAATTAATCAAAATCTTCTCTCTATATTTTCCAATATGGTATCACAGAGCCACTGATTCGTTTTTTCGCTTCCGCGTTTCTTCATCTTCTCCGTCATGGAAGAAGCTCCAGCCATGGACGAAACTCCATCTATGGCTTCCACCGATCCACAGATCCCCGATTCGCTGCGCTCGCTTCCGCAAACCTCCAAAGATTCGACCAAGACTGGATTGACGCATTCACTGACGATTAAGCTCGACGAGAAAAACTTCTTGCTATGGAGTCAACAGGTGAACGGCGTCATCACAGCTCATAATCTCCATCGATTTGTGGTAAATCCTCAAATACCTCTTCAATTTGACTCCATGGAAGCTCGAGCTCAAGGTATGAATTCTGCTGCATATCAACAATGGTTAGTTAAGGATCAAACCTTGTTTACCTGGCTGTTATCTACCTTATCTGAAAGCGTGTTACCTAGAGTCCTTAATTGCAAACACGCACACGAAGTATGGGATAAGATCCATCGATATTTCAACTCTGTGCTTAAATCTCGTGCAAGACAGTTAAGATCCGAGCTCAAGAACACAAAGAAGCACGCTAGGTCTATCAACGAATACCTTCTACGCATCAAAACCATTGTAAACTCTCTTATTGCAGTTGGTGACGTTGTCTCTGAGCAAGAACAGGTCGATGCGATTCTTGAAGGACTACCAGAGGAATTCAATTCGTTTGTCATGATGATTTACAGTCGATTTGATTCTCCTACTGTTGAAGACGTTGAGGCGTTGCTTCTCCTTCAGGAAGCACAGTTTGAGAAGTTCAAGCAAGAACTGTCAACTCCAACGGTGTCTGCGCATGTAGCTCACACTGAGGCCAAATCCTCTGAATCAGTTAATGATCAAGATCTCTCTGAAGCTGGTACTGCGCACTATAATGTCAATTCGAACCGTGGAAGAGGCAAAGGCAAATTTCGTGGTCGTGGCCGTGGCAGGTCTCAGTCCTCTGCTCAAGGGAAAGTGCAATGCCAAATTTGTGGCAAACCTAATCATGATGCCATTGGTTGCTGGCACAGGTATGACCCTAGCACTATGAGAACCCCTAATCGTGGCTATAATGCAGGTCCTGCTCCCAGACCATCTCACTTCAATCCCTACATGAGACCCTCAGCACATCTTGCTCTGCCTCAATACTATGCACCTCCCTCTGATATGGAGTCCGTGGCTAGCTCCTCCTGGTATCCGGACTCAGGTGCTTCCCACCATCTCACGTTCAATTCACACAATCTTGCTTATGGCAGTCCCTACACTGGCCAAGAACAGGTCATGATGGGTAACGGCCAAGGTTTGTCTATCAAATCTCTAGGCCAATCCCAATTTACTTCCCCTAATAATCCCAATGTGAACCTAACCCTAAATGATTTGCTGCATGTACCTCATATATCTAAAAATCTTTTGTCAGTAAGTAAGTTTGCTCAAGATAATAGTGTCATATTTGAATTCCATCCTTATAAGTGCTTTGTGAAATCACAGGATTCTAAGCAAGTTCTGCTAGAAGGCACTGTGGGATCTGATGGACTTTATCAATTCAAGCCCTTCAAGTTTCTTCCAAATGCTAGTAATTCATTTTCTAGTTCTAAGTCTACTCAATTTCCTGTTTTCAATAATTCTGTCACTTGTAACAATGCTATTACTGCTTTTACACCTGACAATGAGTTTCATAAATGGCATTTGAGGTTGGGACATGCCCATACCAATGCCATTCAGTCTGTTTTACAGTTGTGTAATGTCTCTTGTTCAAATAAATTTCATATTTCATCTTGTACGTTTTGCAGTATGGGCAAATCTCATAGACTTTATGCTCCTAGTTCCACAACTGTTTACACTCAACCTTTTGAGGTCATTCACTGTGACTTGTGGGGGCCTGCTCCTTTTGTCTCATATTCTGGATACAACTATTATATCACCTTTGTAGACACTTATACTAAATATACATGGATATATTTCCTTAAGGCCAAATCTGATGCTTTAAAAGCTTTCACACAATTCTTTGCCTTTGTTAAAACTCAGTTTCAAACCACTATTAAAGCTTTGCAATCTGACTGGGGTGGAGAGTTTAGACCCTTTACTGAACTTTTAAACACCTTGGGCATTCAACATAGACTTACTTGTCCTCATACATCACATCAAAATGGTACCGTAGAGAGAAAGCATAGACAAATAGTAGAGATGGGGCTTACTTTACTCTCTCATGCTTCTTTACCACTTAAATATTGGGACCACAGTTTTACTCAGGCTGTCTTTCTTATTAACAAACTCCCTTCCAGTGCTATTCCTCAATTCAGTTCCCCTCACCATGCTTTATATAAGACACAACCTGATTACTCTCAAGTAAAAGTGTTTGGCTGTCTGTGCTTCCCTCATTTAAGGCCTTATAACCAACATAAATTCCAATTCAGATCAAGTCCTTGTGTTTATTTAGGAGTCTCTCCCCAACACAAAGGTCACAAATGCTTAGATTCAGAAGGTAGAATTTATGTGTCTAAGGATGTTGTCTTTCATGAATTCAAGTTTCCTTATTTGTCCTTATTTCCTAACTCTGCTTCCACAAGCACACTGCATAATTCCATGAGTTATCCTGCACAAATCAAATTTCCTTTGCAGACCCATGCTTCATCACCACCAGCCAACTCTACTACTGCAAACTCACCAAACCACTGTACTAGTACACCCTCCCCTAATAATACTGCAACTCCTCAACAATCACCTGTTACAATCCCACCTCCTGATTTGACATCTCAGTCAATTACTTTACCCCTCCCTGCAACAACTCCCCCACCTACTACTGTGCCGCCTGTCATTTCTGACCACAACAATCACCCAATGGTCACTAGAGGCAAAACTGGAAGTCTTAAACCAAAGGTTTTTCTTGCTGAGACTGAACCCTTGACTGTCAAAAGTGCTATGAGTGACCCTAGATGGCTCAATGCTATGCACACTGAATATAACGCACTGATGGCCAATAACACTTGGTCCCTTGTGCCTCTCCCATCAAATAGAAAGGCCATTGGATGTAAGTGGATCTTTAGGGTGAAGGAAAATCCAGATGGCAGTGTTAACAAGCTCAAAGCACGTCTAGTAGCCAAGGGATTCTTACAACAGGCTGGTTTTGACTTCACAGAGACCTTTTCTCCAGTGGTTAAACCAGTTACTATCAGGATCTTGCTGACTTTAGCTGTTACTTATAAATGGCAAGTACAACAAATAGATATAAACAATGCATTTCTTAATGGAGTGTTACAAGAGGAAGTATATATGCAACAACCCACTGGTTTTGAAGTTGCAGACAAATCCTTGGTATGTAAGTTGCACAAATCTTTATATGGTCTTAAACAGGCCCCCAGAGCATGGTATGAAAGACTCACTCAAGTTTTGCTTAAAATGGGTTTTGTTAAAAGTAGGTGTGATCCTTCTCTACTAGTTCACAGTCAACATGGCAGCAGCACTTATGTGCTCATTTATGTTGATGATATCTTAATCACAGGATCTGCTCCCCATTTAATTCAAGATGTGATTCACAAACTTAATGCTCAGTTTGCCCTTAAACAGTTGGGACAGGTTGATTATTTCTTGGGTATTGAGGTTCATCACTTGCCTTCTGGTGCCCTGCTACTGAATCAAGCCAAATACATCAGAGATCTGCTTGTCAAAACTAAGATGGCCAACTCCAAACCCATTGGCTCGCCTATGATGAGTAGTTGCAGATTAAGCAAAATTGGTACAGACACTATGAGTGACCCTACTCTTTACAGGTCCACAGTAGGAGCTCTGCAGTATGCTACACTTACAAGGCCTGATATTGCCTTTAGTGTCAACAAGGTTTGTCAATTTATGGCTAATCCTTTAGAGTCTCATTGGAAAGCTGTGAAACGTATTTTAAGGTATCTCACTGGCACTATTCATCATGGCCTGCTTATTCATCCCTCCACAAATGGTCCTCCATTCTCTCTTCGTGCCTACAGTGATGCTGATTGGGCCACTGATCATGATGATAGAAGATCCACGTCTGGGTCCTGCATTTATTTTGGTCCTAATCTCGTCTCATGGGGCTCTAAGAAACAACAGTTGGTGGCACGCTCCAGCACTGAGGCTGAATACAGGAGCATGGCAAACACTACTGCTGAGTTGATTTGGATCCAATCCCTTCTTCATGAGCTGCAGGTGCCCTTTCACACTCCTACTCTTCTATGTGACAACATCAGTGCTGTTTCTCTTGCCCATAATCCTGTCCTTCACTCACGTACAAAGCATCTCGAGCTGGATATTCACTTTGTCAGAGAAAAAGTGTTAGCTAAGCAACTTCACATTCTCCATGTTCCAGCCTCTGGCCAGCTTGCAGATCCTCTAACTAAGCCTCTCTCGCCTGCTAACTTTGCTTCAATTCGCGCCAAGCTCAAGGTGTTCTCTTGTCTTGAACCCCCTTGATCTTGTGGGGGGGATATCAGTGTATATGCCTTGTATGTAATTAAGCCTTGTTTACAGGTCAGGAGTTAGCTTAGGAGTCATTAGTTAGGATAGGAGTTTGTTGTAACTGCATATGCTGAGCTGGCAATATTAGTTAGAGTCAAAGGGTCAAGTCAGTTAGAAACTTGATCCACCTTCAATTGTATAAATACAATCCTCTCTCTGTAATATCTTCACTAAGGGATAATGAAAGAAATTAATCAAAATCTTCTCTCTATATTTTCCAATACAATTTGATCGACACAGTTGACTGTTTTATGCATTCCGATACATAACTTTGACGATTAATATTTTTAATCGTATAATAGTAAAAATTATAAAAATTTGATATTTTGAAAATACTCACTGAAACGAATCAAACATCTTATATGCTAATATTTATTTTTGTTTATTAGTAGAAAAATAAAATCACAATATGTGTAAATTATGCACAACAGTCAATTGTATCAATTAAATTGGGACCGATGAAATAGTTTATAACCATTTAAAACAGTCCGGATAATTTTGAGAAAAATGTTAAATAGTGTTCCCGTCACTCTTTAGCAAGACACTGATTTTAAATATTTTAGTTAAAAGCCATGTAATTTACTAACATTACCTACATTGAGTAAACTAGACCAGAACAACAATCTTGAAATGACCCATTTGAAAATAAAATCAATTTTGGAGTGACATTTTTCGTCTATTATCATTTAATTTGTTTTAAACTATTATTAAAATCAATTTTGGAGTGACAAATTTGCTTTTCGAGGCTCGCTCTGTCGCTCGCTAACAAATCTTTTCCTGCAGAGCATAAGTATCGCATTGTGCAACGAAGGCCACCAGTCATGTTGGTACATAATTGGTAATGTAGGATTGTAGGTTGTGTTGCATTGCATAGATAAAGAAAACCCCTTCACTTGAAGCTAGCAGTAGCTACACTGCATACTTATCCATAATACTTTCTCCCTCCCTTATGAGCCCCATTGATATTTTTTATTCATATTAAAAAAAAATTGATAGTGTAATGATTAATGAATATGTATTTTTTGGTATTATAATTACTAAATTATCCTTCGTGAAAAAATATACTTTCTCTGATTCTTTTTATAAGGGACACTTTGAAAAATTTACACATATCAAGGAAATATATTGTACATAGTTATTTTTATTTAATACTCTTATAAATTTCCATGTATACCCTTATTTAATTACTTTTAATTCAACTAAATTACTTATTTTTAATATTCTCTCTCATAATAAATAAGGGCATAAGTAAAATGAAATATTTGAAAATTGGTCAAAGTTTCTTATAAAAAAGACCAATTTTTTTTTTTCTAAAGTGTTTCTTATGTAATTGATTTTTTATATTATAATGTAAAGTAATGTTATGTTTGAAAAAATAATAATAAATATGGAGGACAAATTTTATTTTTGAAAAAAGACTTATAATAGGAACAGAGGGAGTACTAGTAGTACTAAGCATTACACTTAAAAAAATATAAATGAAAATAGTAGTAAGAATGGAGATTTGGAAACATCTCAAGTTCTGCAATGATTAAAATAAATTTTTTGCCAAAGTTTATTTATCTTGCGATTAAACTCTGAATTTATTTTGAGTTGGGCTTATAGCCCAATTATCGAGGAAATTCTCCTCTGGACCGTCGAGCGGAGCGCGACAGCTAAAGACCCATGAAGACTCAACTCTAGTCAATGTATGACTTGCTTAGTGCAATCAATCAATTAGGGTAAATGATACTTCCTCCGACCTTATTTAGAAGCAAAAGTAAATAAAAATCAAGTTCAACTCAATTTAATACCATTATATACCAAAAATACGCTTTCTTTGAAACAACCAACATTTAATACAGTATCATTCAATTGGCCTTTTTCTTCTTCCTAGATTCATTAGATTTTCCGTTATGCAGAGTACTTTTTCTTCCTCCCTTTAATACTATCGGTGTTTCATTAATATGATGATTTTGAAAAAGTCGGATGCACCACTATGTATTGCTCCCTCCGGTCCTATATACAAAAAAATAAAAAATTGACTTTTTAGATTCATTGTGGAATTAATTTATCTAGACAATAGTATAGTCTAGATACAGTTATTTTACAATAAATCTAAAAAGTGAAAGATTTCTTATATATAGAACCGGATGGAGTACTAACGATATGGAATACCAAAGGCCAATAGTTTTTTTTTTTTTTTTGACAGAGAAGCCCAATAGTTCTTAAAATTAGTAAGACTACTGCTTTTCAGTTCAGATAATTAATATTAGTGGCTAGGGTTATTTTTGTCAAAGAAACTAATTTTTTTTTTTTTTTTAGAAAGAAACTCAATTTTTACTCTAAAATAAGACTTCTTAGGTACCGTTTGGCCCAGCTTATTTCTGACTTTTTACTCCAAAAAAGGAGAAGTCAGGCCAAATAGTATTTTTTAGAAGTACTTAATAAAAAAAAGTTACTTAATTTGTATGTGTAAAATATATCAATAATCAACTTTTAGCAAAGTTAATATATGGAACTTTTTTTAGGCCAAAACAGCTTTTCGCTCCCTAACCTCTTCGAATCCCAGAGAAAGCAAAAATATTTAAGTGATATTCTTATATATATTATTTTTTGACACACGTGATTAAGGTACCGTTTGGCCCGACTTTTTTATTGCCTAAAAGTTACTTTAAAACAAAGCTCAAAATAAGTGCTTTAGAAATAAAGTTAAAGTTGTTTGGTGATTTCATTTTTTGAAAAACTTTAAATAAACTACTTTTTAAGATCTGTTTGATTAAATATTTTGTAAAAGTTTTTATAATATCAAAAATCATTATAAATAAATAAAATGATTTAAAAATATATTAAACAAATATTAACATTTTGTGTGTCTATATATAACATTTTTTTTACGCAATCTATATATAACATTTTACTTAATAGTGTTTTATAAAATCTACCGTTTGATTAGAACTAGAAGTATATATTATTTTGATCTTCTATGTCAAATTTTACACAAATTTAAAATAATTTGATACGTTATTGATATTCATAAAAATTAAAAATGTTCAATAAAGATGCATAAATCTTTAATTTTAACGAACCTCGGTAACATATAAAATAATTTTAGATTTGTGTAAAATTTTAATACAAATAATCTAAATGATATAAACTTTAAATCCATTTGTAAATTTTATAAATTTATATTTGTTAAAATATTATTACATGACATAACAAATTATCAACTGTTTAATTTTATCTACCACAAATATACTGATTAAAATAAATGATTATTTTTTATTATTTTTATTTAATTAATAGTAGTATGCACTTTTACTGTGATGGTGAAAATTAATAATAGTGCATTTTCTATGTGTAAAAATAATACAAATAATAATAATAGCAATAGTGCACATGATATCAAGGTGATGCATATAAATGAATATCTCACTTAAATCTGAATTATTTGCGTTGCATATACAAATGAATAATTGCTATATATAAGATTGTTATGAAAGACGATGCATATATATAAGATTTAATCACGTGTGTCAAAAAATAATATATATAAGAATATCACTTAAATATTTTTGCTTTCTCTGGGATTCGAAGAGGTTAGGGAGCGAAAAGCTGTTTTGGCCTAAAAAAAGTTCCATATATTAACTTTGCTAAAAGTTGATTATTGATATATTTTACACATACAAATTAAGTAAATATGCATGCAAATAGCAAGATTTGTTATAAATCAGGCTGGAGAGAGTAAGCATTTACTGCTCATTATTTAATCCAATTTAAATTTTCATTTTTACTTTCTAATTTTTAAAATGGTGACTTGATAGTAATGTAGGAGTACTCTCTCCGTCCTATTTTATAAGAGCTATTTTGACTAAATGACACTATTCACTTATCTTATTATGACCATATTTTTTTAATAATATATAGATATAAATATTAGCATATAAGATCTTGTTTGATTTGTTTTGATGAGTGTATTTTTAAAATATCAAGTTTTTATAATTTTTACTAATAAAAAATTAAAGATATTAATGATCAAAATTGGGTGTTGACATACGTACAGTAGTCAAACCAGCTCTTATATTTTGAGACGGAAAGAGTAGAATGTAGCTATTTCCCTATCATTTAGCTTATCATTTAGCTAATAATGGTAATTATCTATCCATCAACTTTTCTGAGCTGGTTACTACTACTGTGATTTTTTTTTTTTTTTTTTAATTAAAACTTGCTATTACTACTAATGTGATTGAGGTCACTATTTTCCATTCATTTCAATCAATTATGTGAAAATAGATTTTCTATAACTGCGGTTACAATATCAACGGGTTTTACTTCAAAAAAAATAAAATCAACGGGTTTACTTAGTTTGATATAATTAGTTGTAAGATACTACTCCGTCCCAAAATATAAGCAAAAGTAGATCAACAAAAGTGAATGTATTTGGTCCAAATCTTTAACCAAATACATCAAGTTTCTTTGACCCATATTTGCTTATATTTTGAGACGGAGGGAGTATGTAATTATAAATTACGATATGATAATTGCAATAATATAAGGTATATGAAAATTTTTGAGTAATATTAAATGATAATTCAACAATAATTTTGGATAAATATTCATACAAATGAAGGTATATTACAGAAGACTTTCTTATAGACCACATTCGAAGTCTTAGTCGTTCTTCGCCGTCATCCTCGATGATCAATATTTTTAATCATTCTCTAGAAGTAACTCTTGAAATCGCAACATACAGCTGACCATGTGAAAACACTGACGACGGAAGATATATCCCAACATGCTTTAAAGTTTGTCATTGACTCTTATTAATAGTCATCACAAAAGAAATCATTAAAGGAAATTGTCTCCGTTGAAATTTAAAAGGAATTCTTACGTCAGATGGTGTCAAAGAAAATCTAAGTATGAAAACATGATCACCAATATTACTTCCTGAAATAATTTTTCCTTCAAAAGCACGTTTTCTCAATCTTGTAATAATAAGTCTTGTTTCATTGCATAATCCTAATTTTTTATTCAAATTCCTTAATAGCATAACAGGAACTCCAACTTTAAGTCTCAACTTGTGATTTGGGAGTCCCGACGTAGAAATCGTGTTAAAAAATTCGGGAGTATGAACATCATCCATTGTCTGACCATCTACATTCCGTGCGAGTGGCGTATCATAACTCAAATGTGTTTTTTCTTCACCAGGAATTAAATCCACAATATAATCATTTATTATGTCGACTATTGAAAAATGCACCGTAATAGATCTTTACAGATTAATGAAAATTAATGTTTACTGATATTTGGAAGAAGAAAAAAACTCCCACCAATTCGGCTGTTGTTGTTAAATTGAAGAGGAGACTTTTTTGTACTTCAATAGAGTTGGTATGGTGAAGAGGAATGTTGCAGTGAAGACTGAAGAAGTAGAAGATGGATTCTAGAGATGGTGATGAAGGCACGGTGATGATATACAATTAGATCTTGAGTGGATAATTTTAAATGTTCTCTTTTTAATTAATTTTAGTAGATCTTGACCATTAATTATATCTGATGGTTGAAAATGATTTTTCTTTGGTCCCTCACCTGTGGGAGATATGATTCGCTATCCCACACTAGAATCCGCCCTTTTATGGCACATAGTTACAAAGACTTATTTATATATTTCTTTTAAAAATTGGTTTTTTTTTTGGCTTAATTAATAAAATGGTCCCTTAAAGACATTTTTGGTTTCAGATTGGTCCCTTAAAGAAAAAAAGGTCCAAATAGGTCCCTTAAAGAAAAAAAAAGTCCGAATAGGTCCCTTAAAGACATCTCCGTTAATCAGTTTGGTCCCTAAAAAGAGGTCTAAATAGGACCAAACTGATTAACGGATATGTCTTTAAGGGACCTATTCAGACTTTTTTTTCTTTAAGGGACATATTTAGAGCTTTTTTTCTTTAAGGGACCAATATGAAACCAAAAATATCTTTAATGGACCATTTTATTAATTAAGCCTTTTTTTTTGTACACTTTTAAAAATTGGTTTAATCCTCATCATTTATATTATTTTGTTTTTAAAAATTATAGAGACTTTTTTCTTTTTCTGGCAAGCTTTTTTTTATTGGTAGAAAATATTCACCTAAGACCACATTTATCGCTTCACTTCTTAACTCTTCTACCTTAGCCATCAAGCCAACCTTATAATTCTCAAATCATTGTAACGTTATTTCCCTTCAATTCCTATAATCAACAATAAAATGGAGTTTTGTAAAAAAAAGGAGTAAACTTCCTCTCTTTATAATTTTTTTAATAAAAATTAGGCTTAATTAATAAAATGGTCCCTTAAAGATATTTTTGGTTTCAGATTGGTCCCTTAAAGAAAAAAAGGTTCAAATAGGTCCCTTAAAGAAAAAAAAGTCCGAATAGGTCCCTTAAAGACATCTCCGTTAATCAGTTTGGTCCCTAAAAAGAGGTCTAAATAGGACCAAACTGATTAACGGATATGTCTTTAAGGGACCTATTCGGACCTTTTTTTCTTTAAGGGACCTATTTAGACCTTTTTTTCTTTAAGGGACCAATATGAAACCAAAAATATCTTTAAGGGACCATTTTATTATTTAAAAATTATTATGCCATTTATTTTTTGAATAAAAAATCACAAAGGGTGCGTTTGGTAAGTCCAATAAGCTAACTTATAGCTTATTGGACTAGCTTATAAGCTTGTTTGAAAAAAATAAAAGTGTTTGGTAAAAAGCTTTTCTCACGAGCTTATAGCTTTTTTTGAGATGCTATTTCAAGTAGCGTTTGAGCTTATAGCTTATAGCTTTTTACAGTTTTTCCATTTTTAACCTTTAATTTAATTTTATTATTTTTTATAAAATAAAAAACTACCCACTAAAACATAAACTACCCACTACATATAAATATCCTTTTATGTCTTTTTATATTTATCAATCATTTAAAAAGCTAATTTTACCAAATACTTTAATTTCAATAAGCTAGCTTTTCAGCTATCAGCTATAAGCTAGCTTATAGCTTAATTTTACCAAACAGAGCCAAAATATGTTTTGAACCTTTCCTTTCTTTTACTGGCGAAATTTAAGATGCAAAATTATATTTTGCTTTTATTGAAAAAAATAATAAAAAATTTCTCAATCCTCCCTCCTAATATATTGGGGATTTATAAAAAGACACTTTCTTTTTTGTTATTGTGTATTTTATAAAAAAAAATACACTTTTGCTAATGTATTTTGAGAAAAAATACACTTTTGCTAAAGGAAAAAATATATAAATAAAAATTATTCTTATCCATAATATTCTAGAAGATTCGGCCTATATATACCGTTGAAATTGAAATTCGCAAAACCGTTTAACCCGCCAAAATGAAAGAGCAACAAACTCCAACCAAACTCTCTGCTCGCTCCACCGAGAACCGTACCGGAAGATCCAAACATTTTCCGTCGAAGAAATCCAAAAAGGCACAAATTCATCAATTCCTAACTTCGTCGATTCTTCAGATCACTGATTCAACGTTTTGCATTTCATTTTTTTTATTTATTTTGTGTAATTTTGATTTTATGCTCAATTCAGATCTCGAACAAGAGCTTGAATGCTTCATCTTCATCGGTTTCTGAAGAATCTGTGGATTTTTCGCCGTTTTCTGAGCTCACGGAGGAAAATCTCACTGAAGATGCTACGGTAAGTACGATAGCTTATAATTCTTCTTCCGATGTTCTTCTGTTCGTCATTTATATCAATGCGACACTGAACTGTTAAACGCTACTGAAAGTTCGTCATCCTCTATTAAGTTGTTGTTTATTTAGTAATTTAAAGCTTCGAGAAAATTTTCAATGTGGAGATTAGTTTTCTGTGATGATTTACTAATTCATGTGTTAGAATTGGTGATTAGATTTAGATCTGTTGATATATTGTTAGAATTGGCTAATTCATGTGTTAGAATTGGTGATTAGATTTAGATTTAGTTTTCTGTGATGATTTACTAATTCATTAGATTTAGATCTGTTGATATATTGTTAGAATTGGCTAATTCATGTGTTAGAAATTGGTGATTAGATTTAGATTTAGTTTTCTGTGATGATTTACTAATTCATGTGTTAGAATTGGTGATTAGATTTAGATCTGTTGATATATTGTTAGAATTTTCGATTCTGTCGATTTAAAGAATTGTGAAAAAATTTTATGTTCAAATTACTTTTCTGTGATTATTTACTAATTTATGCATTAGAAACTGTGATTAGATTTAGATCTATTGATATATCGTTGACGTGTGTTTGAATTTTCAATGCAACTGTGATTGAAACTTTCAAGCACTTGGAATTTAAGTGTTAACGCTTCAACTGATTGATATGAATCTTTCTGTTTTAGGCTTTCTTGTTAGAAGAACCTGCCTCTGTAACTTTGCTTCAGCCTGAAAAGATCATTTGTACAACCGATGCGTGTGAGTATGAAATGATCAAGTTCACCAGTGTGGAGGATATTATGAATTTTCTACTACAATTTAAAGCTAATTTGATCGTCACTTCGGACAATGCTGATCTGCAGTATAAGAAGCTTAGGGATGAGATAATTGAGTATGTTTTACAGGAACTCAATCACAATGTGCAGCCTGATTTGATCGTCACTTCGGACAATGCTGATCTGAAGTATAAGAAGCTTAGGGATGAGATAATTGAGTATGTTTTAGAGGAACTCAATCACAATGTGCAGCCTGATTTGATCGTCACTTCGGACAATGCTGATCTGCAGTATAAGAAGCTTAGGGATGAGATAATTGAGTATGTTTTACAGGAACTCAATCACAATGTGCAGCCTGAGTATGTTTCGCAGAAAAAAGCGTTTCTGTTTCTCTGTGTCATCTTTTGGTTTATTGTAGTGTTAGCTGTGCTTTTCTTCACTCCTGATGTTGATCGTGGACTAGTTCCAACTTGAACCATTCCACTGAAGCTGATTTGGTATTCTTCCATTTGCAAATGATACAATATTGGTTCACAGACTTGAGGTCAATTGAATTGTTCTCAATTTGTATTAGTGTTTTTATGGAAGGTTTTATACATGTATTGATATACTTGGAAAATACAATGTGCCTTGTATGGGTATCAAATGTATAGGTTCTATAGGCCTGAAACACAATTCACCTCGCCCTGTAAATGATCATTTTAATTTGGTATTCCACTGAAGCTGATTTGGTATTCTTCCATTTGCAAATGATACAATATTGGTTCATAGATAATGCCCAATAACAGCATAGATACATAGTTTATTGTTTCCTTATTCAAACATTTAGAATGGCAGTGTATGAGTCATCTATTCATAATACAACCATGAGTCATCTATTCTCAATTTGAAACCACGAGCAACCTTAGATACTCCACCTTCCCACCATCCATCGTTAAACCAAACATCAACCCTTTGGCGTGTCACATTATCGAAAAAAACGATATCAACATCAGGCAGACACGGTCTAATATCCGAAACAGTTACTTCTTTTTTTGGTTGTTCTGTTAAGTCATCTGTTTTCAGTGTCGAATAATCCACCAAGTACTTTCCATTATGCATCAGTACATTAAATGACGTTAGCGATTACTAATGTTCATCGAATAATTTGTGTGGTACATAAAATGAGTATTATCCACTCAACAATTTTTTTTCATACACATGAGCCATAATTTTTTTTGTGTTAAATATGTCTTTGGTCTCTATAGTTTTTCAGAATTTTCATTTTAGTCTCTGAGGATTTTTTTCACACTTTTTAGTCTCTGAAGTTTTTTCCGTCAATGCTTTTAGTCCATACTTTTCATTCAACTCGTGTATACTTTCACATTTTTGAATGATTTTTTGTATTCATGTTTATAATATTATAAGAACATCTCCGATAAAAATTTAGAATTTTTTAACATAAGATTAATTATTTATGAATTTTTATGTGCAAAAACTAAAATATTCATATTTAATTCATCTTTTGTTAAAAAAAATTTAACTTTTGTAACATAGATTCATATAATGTACTAAAGATGACCACAGAAAAAAAAAATTAAAATGGTATGCACGAGTTGAATGAAAAGTTTGGACTAAAAACATTGACGAAAAAAATTTCAGGACTAAAATGTGTGAAAATAATCTTCAAGGGCTAAAATGAAAATTCTGGGAAACAATAGGGACCAAAAACATATTTAACTTTTTTTTTTTTTTTATCATTGAACAATAAGTATGTTTGATGGATTAGACTATGACACCTTCATTTTATTTTTTTGAATCAAACTATGACACTTGAATTAAGCTTGAGATAATGGAGATTTTGAATTATAATAGGTAGAAGTATTAAAATGTGTGATAATAGGTAGAAGTATTAAAATTTTTGATTTATACTTGGAGGTGTGCGAAGGTAGGCTCAAGCTAAGAGTTACACATAAAGATTATGAAAAAGGCTTTAAAAAGTTTATGAGTCCTAATTAGAGGAAAATGTTGAAATGAGATTTTCTTCTGTTATCCTATTTATTTCTTGCGCGTTATACGTATTTCTATTTATACCTTTTGATTACTTAAATAGCGGACATTATAAAAATACTTTAATTATCAAATATGCGATTTTTTTATCCGTGGATATACAAAAGAAAGAAAGAAACAAATAAAAACAAAGATCTTTTATGAAACTATAACTCCAATTACGTTAGCCAGAAAAGTTCATAATAGTTGAGGAGGACAAGAACAAAGTATGACAACAATATGCATAGAAAAAACACTATGATTAACTAGCCAATCAACACAAACGTTTTCTACATGAAGAGTGTGAGTGAAACTAAGATCCTGATAAATTACTTGTTGTTATGGGACACCAAAGACACATAAGAATGATCATCGGCCAAGAGAAACATTTGTTGTCTGAGAATCATATTCACAAATAATAGAACGAAAACACCACTAAAATTAAAAAGGATTCCACCATAATAATTTGAATTTCTTAGATTGCCAAATGAACTACCATCAACGTTCAACTTATAAACATTTAAAGTTATAAGACCATTGCCCGAAAAATTACCAACATCGACCAAATCAGAATAGATGGATTTAAGGACACTCTAATCATTACAAGAACTACTTTAAAAGACAATATTAGTCATAATTTTCAATATGATTGTTAATTATCGGGCTAAATATATTTTTCAAATATTTTTGAATAAAAAATATAACACCCTACATTTATACTGAATATATACACCAAACATTTGAAGTAAGTTTGTTTTGTTAAAGTGATCATACAAAAGAAGCAAGCATCCATCTTCCATCAATCCAATCTTGATGAGGCCTAAGATAACAGTGTTCAAATTCCAGCTCCTCATTCGAAGTCCAAAAATAAACCTTATACTCGAAACCATTGAAACCATGAGCAACATTAGATACTACACCTTCCCACCATCCATCATTAAACCAAACATCAACCCTTTGGCATGTCACATATCGACAAAAACGATCAACTTCAGGCGGACACGGTCTAATATCTGAAACATTTATTTCTTCTTTCAGTGGTTCTGTTAAGTCATCTGTTTTCAGTGTCGAATACTCCACCAAGTACTTTCCATTATTGAAGAAATCGACAACAGTTGCTGTATACCATGAACCTTCATAGCCTTTTTCATCACTTCGAATTTCTACCTTTTCCCCTTTGTAGAAATGTAAATCAAATTTGCTTCCAGTGTATAGTGTCCTTGTTATTACAGCTGTAGGTTGCTTTGCATTCTCACAAGGAATCGGATATTTCAAAATCAACTTTGTTCCGGCAAGATTGTTGGCTTTTGGCATCACATCTCCAAACTTCTTCACTAGCTCACTCGGCTCCTGATAGATACATTAAAAAATTAACAACATTAATAAAAAATAAAATCATAAAATGAATCTTTTGGACATGATATTATACTATCTTATATCTATAATCTAGAAACATTACAATAGAATTTAACTTCAATCCAACTTTAATGAAACCAAACAGAAATGTTTAAATTAAATGGTTTCCATGAGTTCTCAAGTTAAGAATCATGCAAAAACTTTGTTTTAGCAAGTAAGTTTCTTCCTCCATCGATTATTACAACCCTTTATCTCGGAAACATGCACTCGATTGAACAAGATAGTCTAACCAAATATTAGAGTAATAATAACTACGGTTTTGACATGCTCTGGTGTTACTAAATATTTACAACTCTTATAAAAAGTATATACAGGATAGTCTAATCAAATATGAGAATTTCAATATTTGCAAACTGGTCCCTATTTTCATATTTAGAAGTTGGTCCCTCAACTTTTTGACATTTTAAATTTGACTCAAATGTTTGAAAATTCTAATTTTGTATCTCTTTTCAAATTTCCAATTACATGATCCAAACATACTCTTAAGTTAATTTTCAAAGCTGTTTTTACACTGCAAATGCAATTCAGGGAAAATTCAATTTATAAAAAAGAGAAGCTAAGTAATGTACCTTAGAAGACATGATCCATTTTCCATTAATCCAATCTTGATGAGGTCTTAGCTTCGAACATTCAATTTTCAACACTTCATTGTTCATAAAATGAACAGAACACTCTGTCGTGTTCACTAATTCAACAACCACACCTTCCCACCAAGCATCATTGTACCATGCATCCACTTCTTGTAACTTTTTGAAAGAACCAAAATTTGGAACATAAGGAGGAGAAGGCCTAATAAACTTAGCATCAATTTCTTCTTTCAGGGGTCGAGTACCATCATCATTTGTCACCAAATCTTTGTATTCAACTAGAAACCTTTCTTTTTCTAATGTGTCAATAACAGTAGCCACAAACCAAGCACCTTTATAACCTTCATTGCCGTCGCTAACTTCCACTGTTTCCCCCTTTTTAAATTTGGACTCGTTTTTTGACTTCCCCGTGAATTTGATTATGAGCTTAATCTTTTTCTTCATCTCAGGTGGTTTTTCCTGTAACACAAGTTTCATATAATTTAGCACATAACCAATACAAAAAGAGTAATGTTACGCACCAACACTCTAACACACGCTAAGGTTCGAACAATCAGCATTTTTTGATAAAAAATATGTACATCAAAGTTTAGAAATATGCATTGACGGTGTAAAGAAGTTTACAATGTCAAACAATAACAACCATGTTTTCCGCCACATCATTCCACTTTACCACACTTTTTTCATATGATATAACAAATTCAAATTTTTTTATTGAATGATCATGTAAAACAATTTTACACTGTCACTCAGTCAGTATCTTCATTACACTCTAAAAAAAATTTAATCTTTTCGGTGAATGATCATGTAAAACAATTTTACACTGTCACTCTGTCAGTATCTTCATTAAACTCTAAAAAATTTTGATCTTTTCGGTGAATGATCATGTAAAACAATTTTACACAGTTAGTATCTTCATTAAACTCTAAAAAATTTAATCTTTTCGGTGAATGATCATGTAAAACAATTTTACACGGTTAGTATCTTCATTAAACTCTAAAAAAATTTAATCTTTTCGGTGAATGATCATGTAAAACAATCTTACACAGTTAGTATCTTCATTAAACTCTAAAAAAATTTAATCTTTTCGATGAATGATTGTGTAAAACAATTTTACAGTGTCAGTATATCCATTAAACTCTAAACAAATTTAATCTTATCAGTGAGATTTATAACTACATGCATGTTAATCAAAACTACCGTCACATTCAAAATTAAATTGAAAATTACAAAAACATTATGAATGTTATCACCGATTACAAAAAATTAGCAATGAAAATTACCTGTGGTGGAAGGAGAGGTGGGACCCAGTCACCGTTGATCCGACGGCGAAGACGCAAACCACATTGATCAGCGAGTGAGTAACAGTGAGAATCAGCGGCGTCACCGAATTCCCTTAACCGTTTCTTAGGTTTATGCATTACAGTCGCAGCGTAGTGAAAATCACATTCCTTCATCATTTTTTCACCGTTCAGTGAGAGAAAAACTAAGAATGAGAGAGTATCAGTGAGAGAAAAAATTAAGAATGAGGGAAAAATTAAGAATTAAGAACGATTAAGATCCGTTAACTTTGTGTTTAGGTATCAGTGAGAGAGTGAGAGGGTTATTTATTTCACTGGTTTGGGTTGGGTAATTGAAAAGTTTCTTAAGTTTAGGGCTGACTTTTATTACAGTTAATGCCTATCTGTCAATTCATTTTTGGATTAGGATAATTGTTTTAGATACGATAAAATCTTTTTCTCTTCTTTTTTTTTTTGCTACATTCTTTTTTTTTTCTAATTTTGGGATAATTTGTTTTAGATAAAAAAAAATTTTCGTTAGTATTTTTTTTTTTGGCTTTAATGCAGTTTTGATTCCCCTATTTTGAAAAACCTGAACTTTTAATCCCCCTATTTTAAAACTCAGCACTTTTGATCCCCCTATTTTAGTTTTTTGTTAGTTTTAGTCCTCCACCTCAATTTGGTCAAACTTTTGCTAATGTGTCATGCTCACTGATGACATGGCATTGTACATGTGGACAACTTGCTATGATGATGTCAGAAAAATTGGTGACACACAATATTTGACCTATAGAGATGCATGTTTTGCAATGGGATTCCTTAAAGATGATCGTGTTTACATCACTCCAATCAAAGAAGCAAAAGATTGGGGCTCGAGACACTATCTAAGGAAATTGTTTGTCCACATGTACAATGTCACGTCATCAGTGAGTATATAGGGGGATCAAAAGTTTGACCAAATTGAGGTGGGGGACTAAAACTAACAAAAAACTAAAATAGGGGGATCAAAAGTGCTGAGTTTTAAAATAGGGGGATCAAAAGTTCAGGTTTTTCAAAATAGGGGGATCAAAACTGCATTAAAGCCTTTTTTTTTTTTTTTGACAAAATTTGAGATATAGTCTACATATAGTTTTCAATTTTTAAAGTAGTACGTAATCTAGTTTGAGACAAAGTTTGTTTTATGGTGTTTGACGGTTGTGATTCTTTTTTGTAATTATGAAGTATATTTTTTAACTTAAATAAAATTCAAATAAAATTATGGAAACTCTGCCAAAAATATTTTCAATATGAATTAAGGTTCATTAATACCAGGTATCAAACATTACTTTGACACCAAATTTCAACCATCTATTTTTTCTAATCAAAGGCTAATAATAATTTTCTAACTAACCCACGAGATGTAGCATGGACCCTTGCTATTGATCGCATACATTTCTCGTTTTGAATTCATCAAACTAACTTGAAATTGAAATCATCATCAAACACAATACAATACTCTTTCATTGCTTCAGGAAAATTTAATCTGTGAAGCTGACTCAACCTAGTGGAAAAGATGCTTTGTTTAATTAAATACGTTTTGAGTTACTAGATGGCTGCCCATGCGTTGCACGGGTTTTGCGGAACGTCCAATATATATCGATCATGGTGGTAAACAATGAAAGGGGGTAAGCATATGCATCTATATGCCAATCATGGTTGATATGAGCCAAGAGAGTTAGTCATCAGCATGTGAATATTAAGTTAAAGCATGCAAAATATGGTAGTTAAGATAAAGTATAGAAAAATAATATGGGATCATGTTAATTCTTTTATGAAACAATGAACATATGATTTTGATCGAGGAAGAGGCAAGTAGATGAACCAACGCCACAACCAAGACCACTCTAGAGATAGGATACTTAACCTCCTTCGGTAAAAAAAAAAAGGATACTTAACCTCCTCACTCCATCTATACTTATACTTCAAGCATCTCTATTAAACTCGTAGTTTTAGCGATTATCTTAAAAATTTAGAACCTGTTATTAAAGCCTAATATTTAAGTGTTAGGTAGAAATTGATAATTTTTCCGAGATTTAAGTGCTGGTTTTATCTTTTGTCAAAAAAAAAAAGTGTTGGTTACAGGATAGTAAATCATTCCATCTTCTTTTTTAAATTAACTTCACCATGACAGAAGGTATTATGGGAACATCACACATCATATCCATTCAACATTACTATCAAAATAAAATATGACACTACTATCAAAAGTCACGTAATAAAGAAGAGCAAAAGTGCATCCCATCAACCAATCTACGTGTTCTACAAAAAGCAATCCATCCACCATTGTAGGCATTCATAGTAGCAGTGTCCACTAACATCAAGTTCACTAACATCAGATGATACCTTCTTGTGCTGCTTACTGTACATGCTTTAAAAGCTCAACACGTTGTTCAGCTGTCATTAAACGATTAGATGCCCATGACTGGAACCGGAAAACCTAACAAAGTTAAAAGAAAAATAATTATCTTCAAAGTGATCCTTAGAGTGTAGACTAACATCACATAACCAAAACACTAATGCAAGATATAGGTCATTAAAGTATATTTTCCATAGTTAACTGGCTTGAAGACTTCAACCACTAAAAAAAGGCCGTGGAAAGGCCCCATATATATTTGTGTATTATTACCATATTTTTCTGATACACCAAAAATTCTCGCATTACTTAGGAATAAAGACTAAGAATAGATTATAAACACTCACTCTAACTCAATGAGAACCCTTTTACCTAATGACAAAACCGTGAGAACTCAAATAAAATCCAAAGCGGACAATATGTCAGAAAAGCAATGCAGCCGACTTGAGGTCAGAACACGTATCAGCTTCCTATGTCATGCTCTTATGTAATCATAAAAAGCAGGCTTGGTAATGAAATGCAGCCAACTTTCTTTCTGTTTTTCACTTGTTTCATTGGCTCACTCACTTCTAATTCTCTCAAACAGTATCAATAAACTTAAAAATACAACATTAAACTAAAGTCTAATCTCAAATGAGATATGTTTCAATCAACTTCTCTCAATCCCTCCCACACCAATGTACCCTAACAATTTCTAAATTGAAACTATAAACATCATCCTACTGAATTATACCAACAGAATGAGATTTCATAACTCACCTTTACAATGTCACCAGGACCACGAAGAATATTAGAAACTTTTTCTTTGTACCGACTCGTAATTTCTATAGTAGCTTTATCACTTTGAACTTCACATAGTGGTTGAAAATCCTCAACATAATCACCCTACCAATATGACACAATAAAATAAACCATTCATGTAATCTGGCACGCAGTGAACACAATGCTGCACAAGATGCTATAGCATATGTTGCAGCAACACAGTCGCAGAACACAGTAAATAAATAAATAAATTGCTGAACAATAAATAACACAGATAATTGTTAACCCAGTTCAGTGCAACGTCACCTACTCTGTGGGATACCAATCCAGGAATGAATCCACTATAATAGCTCTAGTTCAAAGCCCTCGACCAACACCCGGTACTTGACTTATCACCTAGACACTACCCGTGCAATCCTACCTAAGAACCTCTTAGATAATGAGACCCCGTCCCAAATTCCCTCTAACAACATACTATGTTGCTGTCAATAATAATAATAAGGATGGAGACACTCTCCTAGAAACTAGACCACACTCTTGCTTAAAAGCTTATGAGTGAATCACACACACGAACTCCGTACTTCAAAGCTTAGGAGTCGTTTACAATTAACAACCAAAACCCAGTCCTAAACTTGCATCAAAGTGACACAAGAAAGGCTTACAAAAGACACACACACTAAACCTTAAAAACGCACACTTTTTGTAATACAAGGTTTAGAATACACGAGAATAATAGCTTGAGGCTTCACATATTTATAGTCTTCAATTGTCTTGATGGGCAAGCTAGATCTTCAGACAAATACAGCTGTAGGAATTGCGGCCAACCCTAGATTATTTCCAGAAATATAATTCATGTTGTACCAAACAAAAAAAAACGCAAAAATATAATATAATTATATTTTTGTTTTAAATAACATTCCTTCAGCCGACTTTAATAAAACTTGCTGAGCAAGGCTCGTTTTGCCCAGACGCACGTGCCTGAATATATAATTGAAGCAAATCTTGACTCAGATTTGAAATAAAAATTCTGCACGAAAAACAGAGCATAAGGATGCTGTACTATAATGCTACAGCACCTCAGTCCAGCATCTGGCTGGTTGGCTTTTGCAAAATGTAGCCAATCAAAACACCAACAATCTCCCCCTTTGGCAAATTTTGGCTAAAACAACCTTAGGCCAGTGCATAGAGAGATACAGTCTAGACTTTCCTTCGAGTCAACATAAGCACACAACTAGGAAAGAAAGTAGAACGATGCTAAGCTATTTAAACTTTCCTTCGAGTCAACATACACACACAACTAGGAAAGAGAGTAAAGAAATTCATCAGATGAATAGATAGCTAGCACGTAAGCATCAGAGGCATGCAATAGCGGAACATAACACATCTAGCCTCAAAGTACAGATAGAGAGAAATAAACTCTCACATAGTGGATTCAAGATCGGAGAAATAAACTCCTTAATATTTGAGCAGCGCCACAGAGAATAGGAAGAATAAATTCCTATGTAAACATGCATATCATAAGTAGTAGAAAAATAAATTCTACCTACTCCCCCTCAACATATGCATAAATTTCACTCCCCCTCAAAACATGCATATAAGCAAACATGCTATACTAGATGCTATAGCATTCTTCATCACATCATGCACAGTCACATTTTACTCCCCCTTTTTAGCCATAAATTCTGACAAATAAAGTCAGTACCATAGAATAGAAGCAAAAACAAAGATCCATAGAGTATCAAGTAGCATAGAGTCACAGGATGTCAGAACATAAGGGGCCACATAGTACAAATTACAAACCATTAGGACTAAGCCTTCAAAAATAACATCCAAATAAAGAAAAAGTTACATAAACAGATCATATGGAAGGACTTTCATCAGAGGCCATCTCCTCTTCTACAGTGTCACCACCTGCAAGATCATCATCATGGGAAGCACCATGGGAAGGACCTACTCCATCCTCATTTCCTTGTGTCTGCTCAAGCTCCAAGGCTTGGATTACACCATCTACCAGCTCCTTCTTCTCACCCAGCATTTTACTAACCTCCCTGAGATTAGCAATCATCTGTCTTTTGGTGATGCCTGCAGCTAGTTTCTTCAAAGATGCCACAACAATGTCTGCAGCATGTTTACCTTCCAGCAATCTAAATTCCATTGTCAAGGCTGAAGGTCTAGGGACAGGCACATCAGACTTATTGCAGATATCAGGATGTTGGGACAAAATAATATCACATATCAAGGTGGAAAAGGCTATTGGCATCTTTATAGCAGTAGAAGAGCCATGAAGAATTGTTGCATTAAAGATATAAGTGCCATAATAAAAAACAGTACTAGTACGTATGGCATAGATGAGTTTGGCCAAACCTGTAGCTACACTATTGGAGTGTGTAGTGGGGACCCAGTTGGCTGCACCAATTTTGTTCAGCAGAGCATACTTTGTAGTTAATTTTGCAGCAGACAATTTTCCAGCTCTTGGCCACATTCTCACCTTGTCACCAGTTATTGTCTTGCACACCTCATTCATAGATATCTCCAATTCAGGTGCAGGAACATCACATCTACCCAGATGTTGGTTGATGATGGCTGGTGAAAAGTCAACACATCTTCCCCTCACATACACCTTCAAGTACTCAGGACTTAAAGGGTTATCACAATCAGCTGGGATGTTCACTAAGAACTCTCTGGTCAATTTATCATAGCATTTACCCAACTCAGATACAGTTTTTATCAGCCCTGCTTCCTCTATCAGACTTATAATATCTTGACATTTCAAGAATTCTTCATTAAGGTTCCTTTCTATGGCCATTCTCCTTTTGACCACAAATTTCCACCTGTCAACATTCTCAACACAGTGAAAGGAGACATTATCAATTGGTACAGATGGTACATTAGGAGCCATTCTTCTTCTCTTGGCAGGTTTTTGAGGAGATGCAGCAGGAGATGCTGCAGGAGATGCTTCAGCATCTTGGTCTTCCTCATAGTCAGAATCACTAGAGGAAATAGTCTTCCTCTTCACAGTCTTCTTCTTACTTTCAGAGGCTACAGTGACCTTGCTCCACTGTTTCTTAGGCCCAAATGTAGCCTTGGTGGCTTCAGAGGAAGTGGCTATGCCTTTTCCAGTACTACTTCTCAGCCTTCTAGTTATACCAGCCCTAGGAGTACTCTTGAAATTGAGGCTCTCAACATCAATTACATTTGCCTCACTTGTATAAGGGATATTTGCAGTTTCACCCTTATCCTGAGTAGTGACATCATCAGGGATGGTGGTTTCAGTACTTTTCTCATTATCAGGAACCACAGGAGAGTTTGGTGAATCAGGTACCACAGAAGTACTAACATCAATATGTGCTGCAGATGCTGTAGCATCATTTGCAGCATCTAGCCCAGAACCTGCATTCTCATCAACTGTCATTTCTGACTCAAAATTGGCCTTAGAGGTAGCGCCAATATCATCAATAGCAGCATCAGGGATTTCCAAAGTGGTTTTCCCCAATTCAACAGACCTAGGGTTTTTTGATCCTAGGGTTTCAGGTAAATCAAGTTCCAAACTTAAATTCTTCTCACTAGATTCAGATGCTTCAGCATCAACATTAACATTTGGAATAGCAGGATTGTCAAGGTACAGTTCACGCATCGTATGAACAACTCTAGAAGTGGATTTTGATTTCTTACCCGTTTGTTTCGAAGCAGATGACGCACGCGAAGTGGATTGAGTTTTCTTTGGCGTTGTCTTCTTCGCTGAGATCTTCTTCCTCTTCGTTATTTCCTCAGGAAAGATTGTTGAAATTGGATAGGCCACGGTGATTTGTTGAGGGAGAGACTCGTATGAGGGTGATGTGGCCGTTTGTGGAGGAAGAGTTTCGTCGTTCTTGGAAGGAGATGGATTTTGAGAACTTGACATGGTGATTGTTGAACTTTGGTGAAGGTTTTCGCTAATGGAGTTTGAGAGAGGAAGTTGAGTAGTTGATGAAGAGAGAGAATGGGGAGAAGTAATGTAGCGCGTGAAAAGATGAATTTGAATGGCGTGAAAGGAGAAGTTATGGAAGTTTTTGATAACTTCCCTTAATTTGCGTGCACAACTAAATGAAGTGTGAAGAGACACTTCAACTGCACGCTCTTTGTGTTGTAACTGCTACAAATCTTCGCACAGGCAAATACCAAGTTTGCCTCGCAATTTTTCAAATTGAACTGCATCTAGAGCCTTAGTAAAAATATCAGCCAATTGTTCTTCAGTTGAAATATGCTCAAGAGTCACAATACCTTCTTCAACTAGATCTCTAATAAAGTGGTGCCTAATATCAATATGCTTCGTCCTGCTATGTTGGATAGGATTTTTTGAAATATTGATGGCACTAAGATTGTCACAGTATAGTGCCATAGCATTTTGTACCACATTGTACTCCAACAACATTTGTTTCATCCATAATAACTGGAAGCAGCTACTACCAGCAGCTATGTACTCTGCTTCAGCTGTAGATAAAGATACACAATTCTGTTTCTTGCTGAACCAAGATATAAGATTGTTGCCCAAAAAGAAACAAGCTCCTGAGGTGCTTTTTCTATCATCTGCACAACCTGCCCAATCAGCATCACAATATGCTACTAGCATAGAGTTCTCACCATGAGTATACAAGATCCCATAATCACATGTACCATTCACATACTTCAAAATTCTTTTCACTTGAGCAAGATGACTCATCTTTGGCTCAGCTTGGTACCTAGCACACACTCCTACAGCAAAAGTAATATCAGGCCTGCTGGCTGTAAGATACAATAAGCTTCCTATCATACTTCTATAGAGACTTTGATCAACATCAACTCCTTTTTCATCTTTTGAAAGCTTTAAATGAGTTGCTGCAGGTGTTCTTTTATGAGCAGCACTTTCCATACCAAACTTTTTCACTATATTTCTTGCATACTTGCTTTGAGAGATAAAAATAGTATCCTCCATTTGCTTTACTTGGAGTCCAAGGAAGTAGGTTAGTTCACCTACAAGACTCATCTCAAACTCAGACTACATTTGCTGCACAAAATGCTGTACCATCTTACTAGACATTCCTCCAAAGACAATGTCATCAACATAGATTTGAGCTATCATAAATTTTCCTTGATCTTCTTTTACAAATAGAGTCTTGTCATTTCCTCCCTTCCGGTAGCCTTGACTAATAAGGAACTCAGTTAATCTTTCATACCATGCTCGAGGTGCTTGTTTCAATCCATATAGTGCTTTCTTTAATTTGTAAACATGATTAAGAAAGCTTGGATCAACAAACCCCTTTGGTTGTTCCACATATACTTCTTCATTTAAGTACCCATTGAGGAAGGCACTTTTCACATCCATTTGAAATAGCTTGAATTTTAGAATACATGCCACTCCTAGAAGTAGTCTAATGGATTCAAGACGAGTGACTGGAGCGAAAGTCTCATCAAAGTCAATCCCTTCAATCTGTGAATATCCTTGTGCCACCAGCCTTGCTTTGTTCCTGGTTACAGTTCCACTTTCATCAGACTTATTCTTGTAGACCCACTTGGTACCAATCACATTTATATTTTCTGGTCTAGGAACTAAGTCCCAAACTTCATTCCTTTTAAACTGATTTAGTTCTTCTTGCATAGCATTTATCCAAAACTCATCTGTTAGGGCTTCCTTCACATTTTTGGGTTCAAACTTAGACACAAAGCAAGCATTAGAGACCAAGTCAAGTGTCCTTCTAGTGGTAATTCCTTGGTTAGGATTACCAATAATTTGATCTGTAGGATGATTCTTTTGAGTACGTGTAGATGGACCTTTCCTTGGAGTAGCAGAGACTTGTTCAGATGTGGCGACCTCTGTATCATTCTTGGATTCCTCAATAGTTTCAGAATTCTCACCACCTGGGATAAATGTTGTAGCATCTTCTGCAGCATATGTAGTAGTCTCACTTGAAGTATCATCTATTACCACATTTATAGATTCCATCATGGTTTTGGTTCTACAGTTATATACTCTGTAGGCTCTGCTATTTGTTGAGTATCCCAAGAATATGCCTTCATCACTTTTAGGATCCATTTTGGTTCTTGGTTCTCTATCAGATAAGATATAGCATTTACTTCCAAACACATGAAAATGCTTAACAGTAGGTTTTCTATCTTTCCATAATTCGTATAGAGTAGTTGTGGTTCCAGATCTCAAGGTGACACGATTATGAATGTAGCAAGCAGTATTCATAGCTTCTGCCCAAAAACCCTGAGAAAGTTTCTTTGCATGTAACATTACTCTTGCAGACTCTTGTATAGTTCTATTTTTTCTTTCTACTACACCATTTTGTTGTGGTGTAATGGGAGATGAGAATTCATGCATAATACCTTCAGAGGCACAGAAGTCAGAGAATCTTGAGTTTTCAAACTCCTTACCATGATCACTTCTGATCCTTAATACAACATTATTTTTCTCCCTTTGAAGTTGAATACATAGATCTTTGAACACATCAAAGGTTTCTGATTTCTTTCTAATAAAATTTATCCAGGTATATCTAGAGAAATCATCAACAACAACATAGGCATACCTTTTTCCTCCTAAGCTTTCAGTTTGCATAGGACCCATCAAATCCATGTGAAGAAGCTCAAGAACTCTGGTAGTGGTAAGATGCTGCAGCTTTGGGTGTGGCATCTTGGTTTGTTTTCCAATTTGACAGTCTCCACATATGCTTCCTTCTTCAATTTTGAGATTTGGTAGACCTCTGATGGCTTCTTCAGATATGGCTTTCTTCATGCTTCTTAGATTGAGATGACCAAGCTTTTGGTGCTACAGTTTTACTTCATCTTCTTTCGTGATTAAGCATGTTGACACATTTGCTCCTTCTTGGGGCACCCATAGGTAGCAATTGTCTTTTGATCTGACCCCCTTCATCAAAATTTCTCCTTCATTGCTTGTGACCAGACATTCAGACTTGGTGAAGTTTACCTTCATTCCTTGATCGCATAGTTGACTGATGCTTATCAGATTTGCAGTCAATCCTCTCACTAGTAGCACATTGTTTAGTTTAGGCAAGCTATTACTTTTGAGCTCCCCTATTCCAACAATTTCTCCTTTAGCACCATCACCAAAAGTTACAAAGCTGGTTGAGTAAGACTTTATACCAACAAGAAATTTGCTTATTCCGGTCATGTGTCTTGAACACCCACTATCAAAGTACCAGTCTTCCCTTGATGAAGCTCTAAGTGATGTGTGAGCAATCAGAGCAGTAGTTTCTTCCTCAGGTTGAGTTGTATCACTCTTCTTTTCATCTTTAACTTTAGGTTTCCATTCTTGTTGAGTGGAGAGAGTTGTGGAAGCTGGTTTATGCTGAGGACGTCTGTTAGGATACCCATATAATTTATAGCAGAAAGGTCTTATATGTCCTTTTCTACCACAGTAATGACATCTCCAAGAATGGTGTTTTCTTCTGTTTCTTGACAAGAGATGCTGCTGATGATGCTGCGGCTTCTTGTAAGGCATCCTTTGCTTCTGAGTTTCTTTAGGATCCATGTACATGAGGTCAGGACTGTAGTTTTTGAATTTGTTGACATTCTCATAACTAAGCCCAATGTTCCTAGGCTTTTGAACATTTTTCTCTAAGATTTCTTCAAGTTGACCATCAGCTTTATGGAGTTTGTCAAGATGATCATCATCTTTATACAGCATGTCAGAGAACTTTCTTAGTCGCCAAATGTCAGCATTCAATTTTTCAATGACTCCATTAGCTTCTTCAAGGTCAGAGGATAGACAATTTACCTTCTTTTGAAGCTCCTCCATCTTTGATATATTTTCAAATTTTTCTGCTTTTAACTCATTGATGGTTATCTTTTGTTTCTCAATGACCCTGCATATTTCTTCACTCTTAAGACAGAGCTCCCTGTAGGAGTCAGCAAGTTCTTCATAGGTTACCTCTCCATCATAAGATTCTGTATCAGATGTAACAATACCTGTTAAGACTGAGATATGTTTAGCAGTTACAGATGCTGTATCATCTTCTGAATCATCATCCTCAGACCAACTGACAGTTAGCCCTTTCTTTGCTCTCTTCTGATATGTTGGACATTCAGGTCTGATGTGACCATATCCTTCACATTCATGGCATCAAATGTTCCTGTTTAAGCTTGATTTTTCATCACTCCTTTGTTTTCCTTGGTTTTCATTGCTGCGCATAGTGCTGTAGCATTATAGTACAGCATCCTGATGCTCTATTTTTCGTGCAGAATTTTTATTTCAAATCTGAGTCAAGATTTGCTTCAATTATATATTCAGGCACGTGCGTCTGGGCAAAACGAGCCTTGCTCAGCAAGTTTTATTAAAGTCGGCTGAAGGAATGTTATTTAAAACAAAAATATAATTATATTATATTTTTGCGTTTTTTTTGTTTGGTACAACATGAATTATATTTCTGGAAATAATCTAGGGTTGTCCGCAATTCCTACAGCTGTATTTGTCTGAAGACCTAGCTTGCCCATCAAGACAATTGAAGACTATAAATATGTGAAGCCTCAAGCTATTATTCTCGTGTATTCTAAACCTTGTATTACAAAAAGTGTGCGTTTTTAAGGTTTAGTGTGTGTGTCTTTTGTAAGCCTTTCTTGTGTCACTTTGATGCAAGTTTAGGACTGGGTTTTGGTTGTTAATTGTAAACGACTCCTAAGCTTTGAAGTACGGAGTTCGTGTGTGTGATTCACTCATAAGCTTTTAAGCAAGAGTGTGGTCTAGTTTCTAGGAGAGTGTCTCCATCCTTATTATTATTATTGACAGCAACATAGTATGTGTTGTTAGAGGGAATTTGGGACAGGGTCTCATTATCTAAGAGGTTCTTAGGTAGGATTGCACGAGTAGTGTCTAGGTGATAAGTCAAGTACCGGGAGTTGGTCGAGGGCTTTGAACTAGAGCTATTATAGTGGATTCATTCCTGGATTGGTATCCCCAGAGTAGGTGACGTTGCACTGAACTGGGTTAACAATTATCTGTGTTATTTATTGTTCTGCAATTTATTTATTTATTTACTGTGTTCTGCGACTGTGTTGCTGCAACATATGCTATAGCATCTTGTGCAGCATTGTGTTCACTGCGTGCCAGATTACAATTGGCATCAGAGCATCAGGATGCTGTACTATAATGCTACAGCACCTCAGTCCAGCATCTGGCTGGTTGGCTTTTGCAAAATGTAGCCAATCAAAACACCAACAATTCATAATCATAAATGATAGAAACTCACTGAAAATTGCATACATCAAAATTCAAATCAGTACTACACTCACCTCTTGGACATACCATCTGAGAAGTTCACATTCAGCAATACCTTCACCAGTTTGTGCCAAAGGAACTTCAACTATGTTCCCCACAGGAATATCCAAAACAGATTGAGCAGAAAATCATAAACTAAAGTATTTCCACAAATCATGAGTAAACCGAAAATAATGAAAAATTGAAAAGATCCACATTATTTCTGGAAGCATAACAGTTCTATACATTTAAATTAGGTGCCTCAATTTATATTTGGAAGCATAGGAATATATGAAAGATCCACTGATTGTTCCTTCTCCTCTTGCTTTCCTTTGCTCCAAATATGCCTAAGAAACTCCCGATTTGATCCTTGACTTGAAACTGATATGTCCAATTCCATTTAGGAGGAATCGGACAATTAGTACCAAGAACTCCGTCTTGCCACGAGTTTCTCCGCATTTGAATACCAGGCCTACCACAAATTTTTTTGTCAAATCTGTTAGATTGCAAACTATACGAACAACAGCTATGTTATTTGAACATTAAAATACATTGTATCTGACACGTAAGTGTTTATATCCATCTCGCTTACTTTTTATACAGCTTATACACATTTCAAAAATACATAAAAACAAAGAAATTGCATTAGACATCATAATTTCAATTTCAAAAAATCATTTTTCTATGAACAATGGAAAAATACAGCAAAACATTGCAATGTAATAGTGATATACTAAACCATGTAATGAAAAGATCTTCATCCAACTTATTGAACACATTCAAAGTTAGATGGTTATTAGTTGTAACATTGATCAAAGGTCCTGGAAATTGTCCATTAATAGCTATAACCTGCAATCAGATTTAAGACAAATTATCATCTAAATCAACAATATACTATAGGAACCTTTCAAACTTATAATTATACATTTATTATTATATTATCATTAAATTACATTTGTGAAGAAAATAAGCTTCAATTAAAAAATGTAGGTCACATCAAACTACAAAAAATTAGTTAAAAAAATAAACAATCACGTAGTTTAAAGCAAAAAATTAAAAAAGTCGATAGCTTTTTTCAAATCTACACTTTTCAATATACTTGAAAGGGACTGTTTCATAACCATTTTCTGTACACATCTGCAACAATTTCACATTCTTATAAACACCACACCAATTGGAATATATAGTAAACCCAAAAAAGTACCCATAAAAAAGTACATTTAATAATACTATAGTTCAATGTTGATGTAATTTTTTATATTTTTTTGAAGGAATGTTGATGTAATTACATACTTACATAATAGGCTGTCACAAAGAGAATCACCTCTTACCAATTTCAGCTTCATACTAAACCACCCAAATCTATATCTTTGTTTTATTTGAAATCCACGTCCCGTAAAATATTCAATGCTTTAAAATAAATGACCTCAAAATTTTAACTTTGATGCTAATAATTAACCAAACTACCCAAATGTAAATTGATAAAAAAGAACAAAAAAGTCATTTTTTTATGAATGTATCCAAACATAAAGAAAAGGTATTTATACTATACTATATATAAACTGTTACTCATTTCCTATAGATATACGATATACTCCTTTTAGTCCGGAAAAAAAGGAAATTAAGAAACAATGTTGCACGCCAAAGTAATTTTAGTGAAATAATACAAATCCTCTATACTTCCCCTCAAGTTGACAAAATAAATGTTTATCATTCTTAGCTTATGTGTATAATGTTCGAGATAATTAGTTCACTGTCTAGCTTTTCTTTGATAAAATGTTGGTCAATCTATATAAAAGCTCCAATTTGACAGGGTGATCATTTGGTTGAACCCCATTGCACCTCAATTTCACTGCAAAAAAAGAATAATAGTAAATTAAGTTGGAATAAATAATTAAACATGAAGTTGCAATTGCAATTAGATAATGATGATGATGATTACATGTGAGGAGGGTGGAAGTGATTTTGGAGAGGAGGAAGAGAGATTGAGCACGTTGAAGAGGTGAAATTTGGGAGAGAATTTGAGGGTTTATGAGGTAAAAATTGTTCAAAATTTGAAGGCAATTCATGAAAATTGGAGAGTGTGTGTTGACTGAATCCATAACTGATTCAGTTCTAGTTTTAATCATGTTTTGAGTATTTTGCACTACACTTCATAATATTTAATATCAAATTAATCAAACCAAAACATGGCATAATAATATAAAGTATGCTCAAATAATTAATATTATGTTTATGCATTTTATACCTCTATCATTGTCTAAGGAGAGATATCAGACCTGTCCATCTGTAGAGGTAGTAAAATGGTCCTGGGACAACATTATGCTGAAATTATCTTCAAAAGATCCTTTAGACATAGCTGCTTCAGCTGAATGATAATAAGCAGTTATGATTTGCTGCAATGAAAAGAAGAATGGAAAATGAAGGATAGGACCCTGCATCCATTTTGATTTTGGTTAGGAAGAGAATGAAGGGTGGAAAAAAATAGGCTAGAATAAAACAAACAAAGCAGAAAACAACAGGAAAAAAATCAAATAAATAGAGTATAGAAAGTAACATATGGAACCAGAGTAAAGAAGGAGAAAAGGGCTTCATCACCTCCATCGCCAAGCACCGCGGTGTCACCGTGAACTGCCACTGCAACTCTCTCGGCAGGAACTCTCTTCCTCGCCGGTATAAATACTATATACATGTTATTACATTTTTTTCAATCAAACTTGTAAATCAAATCAGTAGCCAATAAGAAGTAATCTGAACTGTAAATCTAAAAACCAAATTGGAGATATAAAGAGATACAAGAAGAGAACTACCTCTTATAACAGATGATCAAAACCTTCAAGCTAGATCAAAATCCACCCCCTCTGGTTTATCCTAAATTCAAAAACATACAGTCATTTCAATCATCTTAAGGGCTTGTTTAAATCATTAATTAGTTGAATTATAGAGTTATCCTAATTAATCCTAAAATCATAAGTTGACATGCATCATGAATTTGGGGGAAAGCTAATAAAGCTACTCTATTAAGTGAGAGTTTACCTAATGGAACCCACCTGATTTAATAGAAGTACGATGTTATTCCGCAAGCTTAAAACCATCTGTTTGTGCCGCTTGAGTACCCAAACTCGTAGTCCTCAAAACACCATTTTTACAGCTTCAGTACCTCAACTTCAAAAGCATCCCCAGACTTCATTTCCTAACAAAAAATTATGAAATTGGTGTCACAACGACCATAATTGAGTTAGCTAACCACAGAAACAAACGGAATTTCAATTGGAGTTGGGAGGAGTGAGAATTTACCTTTTTAGTGGAGCCATGTCCTAGAACACGGGTTTAACCCAAACTTCTTCAAAAATCACATTGACCAATTAGCAATTGACATTTACAAAACGAAAACAGTTTGAAAGAGAGATGAGATTTTTCTAATCACCTGAGTTTATTGACATCCAAAGATCCAATTTCATGGAGGATTTCAAACATGCAAGATCAAAACTAAACATAATACAGAACTAAAAATAAGTGTTAAATGTTGGGGTTTTCAGATTGCAGTGGATTCATCCGTCTATAAATTGGAAAAAACAAACATCACTGTCACCATCTACCATAACCAACACACATCACCACCACCTCCAATCTGTAACCATCTCATAAAAAAAACAATAGAAAAAAAAGCAATTAAATAGAGCATAGAAAGTAACAGATCTAACCATAGGAAAGAATGAGAAAGAAGATTTGTCACCGCCGTCGCCAAGCACCGCCTGTTACCGCGAACTTCTCTCCTCAGCCGGAATTCTCTCCTCCTAGCCGGAACTTCTCTCCCGCCGACAAATCTCCTCTCACTCGGCCACTCCCTCACACTGACGAGTTATTGATTTATAGGTGTGGTGAAAGTTGCGGTGGATGTTATGGTGAAGATTAGATGAGGAGGACAGAGAGAAAGAGATTGAGAAAGGTTAGAGATGAAAGTGTGAAGATAGTGAGAAGAGAGAGAGAGATCGTACGAGAGAGAAAAGAGAGAGAAAAAAACTTCACAAAGTAAAAAGAAAAATGGGAAAAGAGAAATATATATCCCATTAGGCCCAATGCATGTGTTCCATATAGCAGGCCATGTGTAAGCTTCTGCTCCTCAACATGTGGTTTGCTAAGGCTATAAATGTCAATCAACCATTGGATAGAAATTAGGGTTTTGGATTAGGGTTTCAAAGTTTATCATCTTTTATGTATATATAGATATATAGATATAGATAGATATAGATATAGATATAGATTACATGGTGTAGGTGTATTTTATTTTATCCTGTCATAGTTTAAACATGGCTTTTGTGTTGTATGATACTACTTCCATGATTCCATAATGTCCTGTCATTAGTTAGAATACACATTCTATTATGTTCATTAGATAGAAGGCGGTGAGGGTTAGCGTCAGTTGCATATATCTCTAGTGAGGAAGCAGGTCGAAGCTTCATCAGCAAGCTTTTGATTGCGAAGTGGTAGTGGTTGGTTCAACTCAACAGAATTGAGAGTTTGTTTAGATTGATTGAGAGTTCTTAGAACTCTAATGTCGAGGAGGCGTCTGTCAGCGTGGCAATAATACACGTTATTCCTTGTAACACTACATCATTCAAAATTTGGAATTGTGCTGCTGGTTCTGAGTTTCCACTTGCATCCTGCATTATAGTAGCAGAGGAGCTGGTTGTTTATAAAATTTTAGTTGTCTCGGATGTTTCAAATATAGAATTGTGAATTGAGTAATTGGTGTTATTTATTTTGGCAGAATCTCAAAATATGTTTCAAGATATTTCCTTATATTTTTGTATAAGGAAAATTATTATACTCTCTCTGTGACAAAATATCTCTAACAAAATATAAGCAAAATTTAACTTTTTAAGTTCATTGTATAATGATTGTATTTGGTTTATATTATTGATCAGATGCATTAAATTATACAATGAACTTAAAAAAATGAATTTTACTTAATATTTTTTTATGAAGGGAGTATTGATTATCTAAAGAGGATACACTAAAACACAAGCAGTGCAAGAGAATACCCGTGTGAACTCATAATTATAGAGTCTCAAACCATAGAAAATATTTCCTCCAACCCCTACAATTATACCTCCAGTTTTAGCCAAGTAATCTCTGTAACGACCCAATTTTCAAATTATTAGTTTTCGTGTTTTAAAATATTTTATTAACGTGACATTTTAATTAAGTTAATGACTTGAGTTATTTATCGAGTATTTTAGTTATTAAGCGAGTAGTGTGAATTAACGTGTTATTGGGCCAAACCAATGGGCTTGAGGCCCGATGGGCCTTGTGAGCATAGTGGGGGGCGCCCATTTAGTCAAGAAAGGAGAGAGAAATATCATTATTTCTCTTTTGTTCTTGAAGTTAGAGAGAAGGGAGAGCTCAAGAGAAGCTAGGGCAAGAGGAAAGCAAGGGATTCAAGATCAATCGTCGTGTTTTCTTCGAATCCAAGTATGAGAGTAGGTTTCATAATCGTGGGTGACTCGAGGAAGGGGAGAATGTCGATTTCTCCTCACCCGAACTTCCTCCACCCCATTTTTGTTTTAGTCTTGAATGTATTTTCTTAATGAAAATTGATTCTAAGGT
The DNA here is from genome assembly GCF_020283565.1 of Trifolium pratense. Lineage (NCBI taxonomy): Eukaryota > Viridiplantae > Streptophyta > Magnoliopsida > Fabales > Fabaceae > Trifolium > Trifolium pratense. Next base: position 23,105,478 of record NC_060063.1, on the reverse strand, counting down.
TCATAACATGCTTAACATGCTTTTAACATGATGAATGAACGAATTTAATGGTTAAAAATGAAGTTTATGGATGATTAAACTCAAGAACTTTGTGTTCTTGAGAGTTTGAGTAAAAGTGTTCAATTCTTACTTTTTCGATGTTTATGATGTAGATCTATGAAATGAACCGTCCTTTTGAGTCTATACATGTTGGTTACACGTGAAATCAAACTTATTTGGGATCTGGAACAAGAAAAATGAGATTTATGAGTAGATTATGAGTCTTTGTAAAAAATGAGTCTTGAATTATAAAATAAGTGATTATAGATGGTAACAAGTTGTTCTTAGATTTTTTTCCCAAAATATACCCCTCTCCCTCTCTTATTTCCCGTAATACCCCCCTCTCAATTTTTTTTCCCGTAATACACCTCTGACAGAAGACAAACTGGGTAGCACCATTTGAAATGGCGCCATTGCCCATGTGATAGCGCCATTCAGAATGGCTACATTGACTCCCTGCTGCTTTTTTCTGTCTCCTCTGCACCTGCTGTCTCCTTGACTGCTTTTCTCACATGTAGCCATTTGAAATGGCGCCATTGACCAAGAATAGCACCATTCAGAATGGCGCCATCTCCCTTGTTGTTTTTTCCTGTCTGGTGCGCGTGTGAGGCTTGCATGCATGGGAGATTAAATTGGTTTGAATGCATGGGAGGGAGAGAAAGAAAATAGTTTTGTTTGAAATTTTTTTAATTTTTTTTTATTTGATTTTATTTATTTGATGAACAAATATTCGATGAATAAATAAATTGTTTTTTTTTTATTTGATGGAAAAAAATTTATTACAAGACGATTATATAAATAAATAAATAATTACAAACAAAACACTAAAATTCCTAAAAATGTCTACGATGGCCTCCGGTGCCACAAGGTGGAGGACCTGCATTCCTCGGATGTCCTCGTCCATATAATTCCTCTTCCGCATTTGTATCGTCCCTCTGAAGTTCATTCTCGAGATTGTTAAAAAGACTTTGATTCCACGAGGAACCTTCACCAGCAGCCCATGTTGAATTTAACACGTCGTCCGGTACAGCAGAACCCCAATCTAGGGGGATATGTTGGGTTTGTTGAGTTTGTTGGGTTTGTTGGGCTTGTGTAGAATCATCGGGGTAGTAAGCATTTTCATTGAAACGTTGAGTTCCCGGTGATTGAAATGGTTGGTCGTCGAAAAAATTTCGGGTGTGTGGCAATGGGGTAAAAAAATTGGATTGGTTCATTGGATATTGGTCGGTAAATGGTTGTTGGGTAAATGGTTGTTGTTGTGAATGAGATGAATGTTGTTGTTGAGGGGAAAAAGATGGTGGGTCTGGGATATCGGTATGTTGACGTTGTTGGCTATATGTGGGTGCGTCGGGTAAAATGGTATGTATGGTAAATGTATTCTGCTGCACATCAGGACGTGGGCGTGGATCAAATAAATAATGTTCGGAAGAGAGATATGGCATGTTGAACCTTGTATAATCATTCAAGAACTCCGTTGAGTGCATAGGTACACCATCCACCTGATCTCCAACGAGGACACAATTATGACGATTATTCCAGTGTTGGATTTCAACCATAAATTTGGCTGCCCAATCATGAACCGATGATCTCATTGTTGTTCTGTGGTAACTCGTCATGACTTGGGGAACGCCCTGAAATCTCGGATGTTGAAATCCAAATTGGAGACGGACTCTGTCGGTCTGATGAAACTCTACAACCTCAAAGTTTATGATAAATGTGGTTGCTGACCAACATGCAGCGTCCTCTGGATACAAGCACTGGCTGACGTCATAAGGAGTCCAAGTAAACTGATATTTTTAAAAACAAATTAGAGATTTGTTAGTGTATGAATTTAATTAGTTTAAAAAAAAACAAATAAATATTACGAGAATATATATTACCCCGTTGTCCGTTAAACGATCGAGCACGTTTGTAGCGCCTTGTACGTCGTGGTCCGGACAGCCAGTGTACCTTGTTCCGGAAGCAACGTACCTAAAATAATATTTTCACGATACGATTAATATCATAGTAAATATACATATTTATTATTAAATTCTAATAGATTGATTCGAAAATAAATAAATTAGCAGATACTTACTTTAGAGCCAATGGCCTTTGGGACGCTGGGTTTCTAGTTCTCTCGTGGTGAAATTCCCTTATTCGACAACGTGCCCATGCCTGTAAAAGTAAGGCACATCCGGACATGGTTTTGGTTTGTTGGTGTTGATCTGCGAGATCACACATGCCCCTATACAACGTTGCCAAACAAGCTGAACCCCAACTATATCCTCTTATTGTTTGTGTATCTTCCAACAATGGGAGGTACATAGTATGCACACGGTCGCCACTTGTGTTGGGCAATAAAAATTTTCCCAAAAAATAAAGAATATATGCCCTTAGGTGCATCAAGAGAATTTCGTGGGTGGGGTTTTCGGGCATTTCGTTAAGATATTCTTCCAGCCATGATAGCTTAACAGAATATCCTGATCGGGCGTTAGGTGGAGAAACGGCTCCCAATAGTCGTGGGAAATCTGTCTCCCATATGTTAGTGGAAGTCCCGGTAACAGCTTGTCCACAAATTTGTAGATCAAACAACATTGACACGTCTTGGAGAGTTATTGTGGCCTCTCCACACGGTAACATAAATGTATGTCTTTCCGGTCTCCATCTTTTTGCCAAAGCTGTGACTACGGCCCAGTCCAACCTACATTTTTGAAGGAGGACGACGTTACCAAAACCACATTCTGCTAACAATTGTTGTAACAAAGGGTTTGGTGCTTTAAATCGGCCCCCAGCTCGCGGTCTAATAGTTTCCGTTGCCTACACACAACAAATTTATAATTAGTTACCGTAAAAAACAATTAATAAAAAAAAAATAGTAAAAAAATATGGACGTGTAAAAATTTAATAATATAGTTTCCACTAGCATATAATTGATAATATAGAGACACTATTAGCATATAATTAGTAAAAAAATATGGACGTGTAAAAAATATGGACAATTAATAATATAGTTTCTACTTAGCATATAATTGATATAAATTTACTTAATAAAGACAATTTCATTAGTAAAAAAATATGAAAAAATTTACTATAATTTTAATTTTAACGACATAAATGAAAAATGACATAAAAATAACTTATACATTTAGTTTTTGTGGGAAAAAAATCGTTGTTCTTAAGTGTTTTTGATCATATATAAATGTGGTAAATGATGTATGTGTGTTTTTGGGTCATAATAATTGCTTATATGTGAAAATAAGTGATTATTTGGTCTTTGCTCAGGAAAACTCAAAAATCACTCTGCGTCCGGCGCCTGGCTCAGCTTTTTCCGAGCCTGGCGTAGCTTTTCTGGGGAGCTTGCGGGTCCTTGCGCCCGGTTCAGCTTTTCCTGCGCCCGGCTCCGCTCAGTCAATTTTTGCGTTGACCTTTGGTTGACCGTTGACTTTTGACTTTTGATGGTTTATGTACCCGAAACCCATTTTACTCGATTTTTTGCGTAGATTCCGATTCCGGAGTTTGTTTTATGAGATAATGCATGCTTAATAAAATTAGCTTATGTTTTTGGTATTGTGTTAAATTGCAAGTGAATACATTGTATGTAATAAACGATGTATGTTGATAGTATGATTTAATTGTGTTCTTATGCAATTATTTGTTGATGTTGTGTGATGATTATAAAGGAAGAATATTATGATTGAGATATCTTAATAAAGAAGTAAGTTGAATTATATTCACTTAATAAATGAAGAAGAGCTATATGCTAACTAAATGTGAGTGAATTCATGATATATATACATGCATTCATGAATTATATAGGATATTAGATATTCCAATAAAGAAGTATATCGGATTAAATTTATCTGATAAAGAAGGATATTAGAGGTGAGATACTCAAATAAAGAATATGGTACCACATGCATTAGAAATGTCTAGGGTGACATTCATGAAGTTGAAGCATTAGAGTTGCATTAGGTTATGTGTACATTTATGTGATAAGTGATATGTGACACATGTTTGACTAATTGTAATAATTGATAATTGATGTGGAGTATTCGATCATATGTGTTTAATAACCTATAATGGAATGATAGATGTTGATGTATATGTATAATTATGATTTATGCATATATTAAGAAGGAGTGTTTAAGTACCGTTTTATTTACACTTATAGTTTGATTATGTGATCTAACTCATGATTTGTGTTATGTGCTGGACCGTTGGGGGTTCAGATTCTCAGGTTGAGGATCCGGCTCAGAGTTAGAGGCGTTGCTTGTGCTTAGTGTAGCACACTTTTTGGTGAGGAGTTTAGCTTAGACTACTCCTTTAGATATTTGTATATCTTTTGATGGGTTGTATAGAATTGCTATGATTAGGTGTTTCCCGTGTCGGGTTATTCGCTTGAATTGTATTGAGCCCATGATGACATATTTGACCTTGTTAATCCTTACTTTTGTTGTAAACATAATATCCTTGTTGTTGATATGGCCTAGAGCCTAGGGATATTGTGTGAACAATATGGTTATTGTATGATATGCACAATGAACTATATTTGATTTTAATCTCCGTTGTGCTAGCATGATTTAATTCTGCAGTGGTTTTGTATTATAATCGTGACGCCTTAATTTCTTAAGTGTTTTATTTATTTATAGTCAATAGATTTGCGTTAAGGGGTTTGGGTGTTACAATCTCCCATTGAGCATCGGTTTGAAAATTAACCAAACCATTCTTTGAAGAACTTCCATATAAAAGCAAGCAAAATCAAAATTACTCTAGATACTAAATCAATTATTAATTTACTGCCAGTAAAAAATTGTTTATTTACTAGACACAAATTGATGTGATGTAATTAACAACCAAGAATTATTCAACTTTGCAATTTGGATCAACTAGTATCCAGACCCGTGCCAAGCACGGGTAAAAACACGTTTGTAGATTTATTGACTTATAAATAATATACTTTATTTCAAACTGAAAAATTAAAATTTTAATTGTTAATAGAAGATAATTAACGACAACTACATAAATATTTATAATCATATAAAATTTAATAATTAAAATAACACCCTGTGATAAAAAAAAACTAACCGTAAAATTTATGTATAGTGTCATAGATCTTCTTAAGGAAGATTCCTATAGTTAGTATTTTTTCTTATCAAATTAAAAATATATCATAATTGTTGTTTATATTATTCTCCACTAAAAGAATCATAAAGTTGATCGAAAATATATGGAAGAGACTTTGAGGTTTCGTAAAAAGGCTTTGAGGTGAATTTGAATTACAAAAAATAAATTTTGTGTAACAATATATGAGTAGAAATATAGACTACAATATAAATAATAAAAAAAACTGATTCCTGTATTAATATTTAAGCAGAAATATACAGGTTCCCGTTGAAAGTTATAAAATAAATAGGTCTTGGTATTAATATATGACTAAAAATATAGAATCTATAAAAATTATAAAATAAAAATTACCGTGAAAAAATTATAAATAAGTAGGTCTTCATATTAATATGAGTAAAAATATAGATCTAAGTAGAAATTATAATGTGTCAAAAAAAAGTAAAAATTATAAAATAAAAAAAGTCATTTATATTAATGCATACGAAGAAATATACGTTCCCATAGAAATTACAATAAAAAATAGGCTCCCGTATTGATGTATGAATTGAAAATATGAAATACATGTTCTCTAGAAAATGTAAAAAAGGTGACTAACTAACTCATAAAATCATAATATCTGCAAATAAAATGTAAAAAAGGTGACTAACTAACTCATAAAATCATATTGATAGAAATATATGATTAAAATGTATTGTCATACTATAAAAAACATACCAAAAATAAAATAAATAAGATTTTGGAATTGAACATGTGAAAAAACATATGAACATAAGAAAATTGTTTCAACGAAGAAGAAAAAATCAAAAAGATTTTTAGAAGAATTTCATAATGTATTTCCTAATTCCTAATGATTCCTAATGCTGTATAAAAATGTGATACTCAAGAGTAGAGCTGTAAAAAGGGCCTTAAGGGGTCGGCCCTTTAAGGGGCGGACCCACTTATTCCTGATTATTAATTTTATTTAAATTTTAAACAATTTTTCTAGTGTCGTGAACTTATTCTCTTTTTCTTCAATCAGCACTGTCCACGATCGGCACCCTAAAAAAACTGTGTTTAAAATTTAAATAAAATTAATAATCAGGAATAAGTGGGTCCGCCCCTTAAAGGGCCGACCCCTTAAGGCCCTTTTTACAGCTCTACTCAAGAGCAATATTTATAGCAAAAAAAAAATAAAAAATTAATCATATCAATTATTCCCTTAATTCGAGGAAGTAATTGAAACAAAAAAAATCATATACTTCTTGAGAAATATTGAGAAATTCTTAGGTGAGTCATCACCTAAGCATTAATGATTAGGCACAACAAATCACATAATTATAACTCATTATTATATTAAATAATTACATATAATTAGTAGATAAATAATTAAAACTAAATCTCTATAAATAAGGAAAGGAAAAAAATGAGTTATTAGGGATGGCAATGGGCGCCCACGGGTGCGGGTTTGAGTGATACCAAACCCACACCCGAAATCAACACCCAAACCCAAACCCAAACCCAAATCTGTTCGGGTGGCAAAACCACACCCACGCCCACACCCATTGGGTTCGGGTTTTTTACACCCAAACCCAAACCCACAACACATTTTGTACTACTTTGCAAATTTAAGCAAAACAAGGTAAATTTAAGCAAAAACAATGGAATTTAAACATATTGTCAATCACTTAGCAAAAACATAGGTTTAAAATTACAAGGGAATTTAAAATTACAAAATAGTCTTTCAAGAAATTAAATTACAACTAAACCAAAATTAAGTTCTTCCAACTTTCAAGCAAAATTCAAACACAATTTTGGTTTGTGGTTTGTGAAAAACCTAATTTTACTTTTACACTTATATATATATATGTGGGGGTATTTAGGTAATTTTAACATGTTTCGGGTGGGTGTATGGGTTTCGGGTGTGGGTTTGAGTGATACCAAACCCACACCCATATTTTCGGGTGTCACCCAAACCCAAACCCAAACCCAGTCAATTCGGGTTTCGCCCGTTGACTTGGGTTTAGGTTCGGGTGGGTCTCACGGGTTTGGGTTTTTCTGCCATCCCTATGAGTTATCAAAAAACATGTGTTGTGCACTTTATTATTATTTTTTTCTAATTGCTCATATTTTCTTTTCTCCAACTAAGCTCTCTCCTTTGTTTTTAATTTTCTTGTTTCAATTATTTTTATGTGAACACTTCGATGATCAATACATTGCTGAATACCTGTTAAGTAAATGTCTTATCATATTTTGATACTAACTTATCATATTTCAAAGAATTTTGCGTACGGAATTTTGTGTATCAAAGAATATACATCATTATTATTTTTGTACTTTTTGAAAACTTAGGGACTGTCCAAACTATTATGAATTTGTTGGATAAATTATAAGGTAGCTTATAGCCGATAAGCTAGATAATTCAATTTATATTATGTAGTTAAATTAACGGTTGAATTATCTTATTAATATAAAGTGCCATAAAAAATGTTTAATTAACAGTAGTATTTAATTATTTTCAAGTAAGATAACAGGAATAAAATGAGAGAAAAAATAATAAAATATAAACTAATTGAATTAGTAGCTTATTACTAATATAAATACAAGTTTCAATTAGTAAAAAAATTAAAATAAAATAGAAAGAAAAAAGAAAGCTTAGTATGAAAAAAAAAATGAGCGTGTGAAAATAAATTATAAAGTGTACATGTATGTTTTTTTTTCTTTTCTTATTTATAGAGATTTAGTTTTGTTAATTTATTTTTTTGGTTAAAGAGATTTGATTTTATTAATTACTACACTATTAATTATAGGGTTAAAGAGATTTGGCTTTATTAAATTATACAATAAACTTAAAAAAATGAATTTTACTTAAATTTTTTTATGAAGGGAGTATTGATTATCTAAAGAGATACACTAAAACACAAGCGTGCAAGAGATTACCCTTGTGAACTCATAATTATAGAGTCTCAAACCATAGAAAATATTTCCTCCAACCCCTACAATTATAGCTCCAGTTTTAGCCAAGTAATCTCCCATTGAGCATCGATTTGAAAATTAACCAAATCATTCTTTGAAGAACTTCCATATAAAAGCAAACAAAATCAAAATTACTTTAGATATTAAATCAATTATTAATTTACTGTCAGTAAAAAAATTGTTTATTTACTAGACACAAATTGATGTGATGTAATTAACAACCGAGAATTATTCAACTTTGCAATCTGGACACTAGTACAAATATGACATATTACTTAAGCATTTTACATCTGACGAATATATGTCAGATGTAAAACTCTATATGGAGTAGTCTTTTCATCTGGTCTCAATATCCACAGATGTAAAAAATATATAGACAAGACTTTTTACATCTGCCTTCAATATACCAGAAACATAACTAAACGCGGTGGCAATCTTGTAATTATGGTGACAATTATCTAAAATATATATATATCTGGCCATATTTAGCCATATTTAGCCATAGATATAACAAGTCAAGTTGAATAAAAAAAAAAATAATATATTTTGGAACCAATCAGCTGATGGAGTTAATCATCTCTCTCACAAGACTAAAAAAAGAACAAAAAAACGCTAAGACTAAAAAAACACAATCAGAATACCAAAAGAACCAAAACGCGCAAACCCATCTCTCTCGCGATGCAAACCCTAAGCGCCGGCGACCTCTACCGGCGACAAGATTGAACCACTGCCTTTTCTCATTCGTCTTCTCTCTCTCTCGCTCGCAGTCGTCCTCTCTCTCTCACTCGCAGTCGTCCTCTCTCTCACTCGTCAAATCGAACCCTAACTCCAAATCGAACTCCAAATCGAAGCTTGTCCTCCTTTCTCCGGCCTCTACTCTCACGAATCGAAGCTTGTCTTTCTCTCTCACATCGATTCAGGTACTCTTCTTTCTTTTTTAATCGTTTTTAAGTTTAAGTTTAAGTTTATGCTTTCCCTAACTACCCTGTCTGTTTTACATTCTTTTTGGAGATCAGGGAACTTTCCCTCCTTGATTTATGTGGTGAGAAACAGGTTTTAACTCTTTCAACACGATCTTTATTGTTGGCTGAAATTCTTATGAGTTTCCCTGGATAGGGAGCGGGGTCAACCAAATAGGGAGTGGAGAATTTGTTGGATCTTGTTTGAATTTGCTTAGATCTGTGACTTTTATGACTTTGCTTTGACCTAGAAGTTTGATTATGAAGTTTTTTGCGGTTAGTTGTTTGCAATTATGATTAGGAATCAGGAATTGATAATCTGTAGAAAGTATGAACTTAGTTTATTCCAATTGCGATTGCAATTTCACATGTAGTAGTTAGTTGAGCTATGGTAAGATACGAAATATTATTTTCCTAAGAAAATTAGCAAAATTCTAGGCTAGGGAGGACTTGATTTATATCCACCAATTTCTAGGGTATCTTTGGGTTGAGGAAGTTTGATATGCGGTGACATATTTGTTAGGGTAAATTCCATAGTTAAAAAACAAAATGAAATTGAAGTTGCAGATTGCCACCAGGGTCTAGCACAAGTGGTTGTTCTGCAGTGTTTCTGTGTTTGTGAGTATTGTAAACCCCGGCGTACTGAGTTCGATTCTCGCCTGTTACACTTGGGATCAGGCAAGCCATTTACACAGAGGTGGGTCACAATAAATCTTGATGATGATCGCATCAAATCCTATTGAACACATTTCTAAATTTTGTGAGCGTTTTATGGAAAGTATTAGCATTGAAGTTCCTTGTTCTCTAAGATTTTATCCAGTGGGCTTTTAAAATAGACAGGTCTAACGGCTTTGCAAAGGTTGTGTTCGCGGGTCAGGTACGTGGCCCGGTTCCTTAGAAACAAAACCCCTAAATAACCATTTAAAACAAATAATTTATTTTGGTTTTCAGCAATTATGTGTTTATTAGTATTAAATGTATTAGTGTCTGCGCCTCCATGATTTATGTGGTGAGAAACACTTTTTAACTTTTTCAACACATCTTTATTGTTGGCTGAAATTCTTATGAGTTTCCCTGGATAGGGAGCTGGGTGAACCAAATAGGGAGTGAAGTTCACATAGTATAGTGGGACTTACATGAATGTAACTTAATAATAGTGTTCTGAAATAGTGTGTTGAAGACTGTTTGCTAGCATTGCTCTTATATGAGTAAGAGAAAACATAAACTTATACAGTTTTACGATGATTGTGTCTTCCTTACAAACTGCTAAAAAAATGAATTTATAATGTTTGACAATATCACGTTTAGCAACTGATCTATTATTAAAAAGTGAATGTGTTGTTTTGATTTGTATGCTGTGGGACCAGTTTTTTTTGTAGGATCAAGTAACAATACAAAAATTAGGATTCTAATTTTTATATGAAATATATATATATGTTAACACATGTCATGTCTTAACAGGAAACATTTATCTATTTTTTTGGAGCCTATATAAAACGTTTAGTGTTCAGTATTCTAGATATCCGGAAATGGCTGCAAAGTGCAAACTATTACTTGCAATTACAGTCTAAAATAATAGGTCAATGTGATATTAGTATGGTTAATGTAGAGCAACCTGTTGCTATAAAGTTCCTGTATTATAGTCAGCTATCTTGCATTTGCAAGAGGCCGATTACACAATTTCAACTAGTGATATTGTAGTCATATGGGGGACAACTTCAACCATTGCTCCAAAGCATCCCTTCACACTAGTATAGTCAATAACATTAATAAATTTGAGTCAAGAAAATGTAATGTGATTAATCTATTGTATCCAATCACTTAAATGAAGGATCATTTAAACTTTACCAAGAAATCTATTGTATGCCTCTCTTAAATGATAATGCGATTAATCTATTGCATCGAAGAAGGATCAATACAATAGATTTCGACCCTGGAAACCCTCACATTTTGTAGTGCTTTTTAAAGTTCATCAATTAGCAACATTTGGTAATAGAAAGAAGGCTTCATGGATTTTTCCCAAAGTAAGTGTGGCGTAAATTTTAATATTTATTTACGTTAATAACACATGATGATTGATTCGTATTTTTTTTTTGGCATATATATATGTATTAACTAAATGTCATTTATATGTAGACAAGGGTACAGCCTAACGGCAATGACTGTGGATATTATGTAATGAAGAATATGATTGACATTGTCTCTGCTAGTATTACAAAGAATTGGATGGAGGTATCGTATTTTTCTTTATCGACGTTGTCTCTGCTAAGGTTGTATTTTTCTATGTAATGAATTTATATTTTTCTATGAGACTCATAGTTTAGTGCATTTAGCTAAGTAGTTAATGACAGTTGTATACTTAGTAGTGAATGAATGATGATAGGAAGACATTTGTATACTTAGTGTGCATATTGTTGTGCTTGTTTTTTTGCTGCTGTGGATGGAGGTATCATATTTTTCTTTATCGACGTTGTCTCTGCTAAGTTTGTATTTTTCTATGTAATGAATTTATATTTTTCTATGAGACTCATAGTTTAGTGCATTTAGCTAAGTAGTTAATGACAATTGTATACTTAGTAGTGAATGAATGATAGGAAGACATTTGTATACTTAGTAGTGAATGAATGATGATAGGAAGACATTTGTATACTTAGTAGTGAATGAATGATGATATATAGGCTGCTGTGCATATTGTTGTATACTTAGTAGTGAATGAATGATGATATATAGTCTACCTGATGTCAATTATATAGACATTTGTATATAGGCACATGTGCTTGTTTTTTTGCTGCTGTGCTTGTTTTTTTTGCTGCTGTGCATTTCTATTTGGGCACCTTTTTTGGCTCCAGCAGCTGGTTCACAATTTTTGTGCTATATGCTGGTTCACTAAAAATGGCTATGCTGATTCATTTACCATACATTAATTAACATGTTGTAGTTTACATATGAATTATGTTATTTACATATTGTAGGTGTTCAATGATCCCACGACATTAACAGAGGAGGAGTTGTATGATTTGCGAGACCGCTGGGCAACTTGTTTTCTTCAACTATATAATCCCGAGGTAGATTATGATGATGCCGACGAGAAAGATTAGGAGCTAGAGGTTTGTGTGAAGTTACAATGGACTAGTTATGATGATGTTTTAATTTGTATTTTGGATGGATTAGTATTAATTATTATGATGTTTTGTATTTTGGATTACAATGTGGTTGTACTTTAATGACATTATTACTATATATATATGTTGAATGTTGAATGTTGAATTTGGCTATGGATGTTGAATTTTAGTATTATGTTCTTGATGCAAGTTATGTTATATTGTTGGCATTGTGGGTTAGATTTTTTTAATAAAAAAAAAGATTTAAAATATATATAAAAAAAAAAATCGCAGGTTTTTCAAAAAAAATAAAAATAAAGTTAAGATTTCACATCAGGTAGACTTGGTCAGATGTAAAAAGTTCAATTTAATTTTAAAAAAATAATATTTGAATTTCGCCTTGGTCAGAGGTAAAAAGTGTTTTTTTACATCTGACTACGCCAGATGTAAAACGTGTATACTTACTAAGTCTCGTGCGCCTACATCTGAAATTGTTCAGATGTAAAAAGTGGTTTTCGCCAGATGTAAAATAGCTTTTTTCTACTAGTGGGATGAATTAATATAATATATCGCCAAAACGAATAGTAAACAATTTTATATTGTATGCCTCATAATTGTAACTTCTCTAAGTGTCAAAGTATCATATAAACAAAACAAGTATCATATAAACAAAATCCCATAAAATACACAAAATGATCATTATTAAAAATGCTTCAATTGAACTATAGTTTTGGACAAAAACACCATCACACGATGGTTTTGGAACAACCACCAGGAACAATGACATGAAAGCCTTTGGTTGCACCAATTCGGTGAGTCTCTGTCCCCCTCCAAACCCCTTATATACTTACCAAATATATTGTTGAATATTTTGGATTTACTTTAATTATATATTTAAAATATAATTAAAAGTGTATAGTATTAAATACAATTACTTGTTATATTATATTTAATTATTTAAATATATATATATCATTGGGCTTTATGTTGAACGGGCCGTGATGGGTTGGGTCGTTCTTTATTATGCCTATTGAGAAGGTCCCTGCCTCCACTGCTGAGTATATATTCTAGTCATCCCATTACGCTAGATACACTGTAAAAACATAACACGCATAAAAGACTCATCAGTGAGAGGTGTAAGCACCGTCTCAACCCTCTCTTAGTTTCAGTCAAAGGAGGATTCATTCGCTGCCATTCCAGGTACACCGTTCCCATATATTCTCTGATATGACAATATGCTATAACTTGTATCTATTGATCTAAGGTTGTTTATTTAAATTCTTTCAATTGGTATGAGAGCCATTTAGATACATATTATAGCTATTGTTGAATCACATGAACCCTAATTTAATTTAATTAATATTCTAATGAATTGATATATCCGATTTAATTTTTTGGAACTTTGGGGTTTTGAAAATTCTGTATATAACTGAAGACGGCACAAATCTGCAACGGAACTCACATCAGTGTTCAATTTCTGGGTTTAAAGTATCTAATTTCAAGCTTGGTGGGTTTTAGGGAAAATAGAAGGAATAATCAACAAACATTTTGACGAGATGAATGATGACTGCAAATGTTTGGTTTGGGTAAATAAGAAGTTGAAAACTTCGTCTCTTTTCTTACAAAAATATACTTTATCCAAAAACCTTGATTATGAAACCATTTGTACTGTATTTCTTATGCATATTCAGTCAGTTTTGAAGACTGTGGGCATTTCTAAATCACTAACTTGGGAATCTTTCGACATCCTAATACCTGGAAAAACCCTCTCTTAGTTTCAGTCAAAGGAGGATTCATCCGCTGCCATTTCAGGTACACCGTTCCCATATATTCTCTGATATGACAATATGCTATAACTTGTATCTATTGATCTAAGGTTGTTTATTTAAATTCTTTCAGATATATCATCTTATATGCAACTCTCTCATGGAACAAGGCTTAATTTCTTTATAAGTTACTATCTTATTCCAGTCATGTTCATCATCTTTTTCGTCACCACCACTAACGACTTTAATCATTTGGGTATTCAAATCGAGCAAAAATAATCCGTAGTCTTTATCTTGGAAGAACATACCACTCTTCTTTACCACTCCAATGAAACCCCCAGGGCGAATTAAGGGCCCTGTCATGAAGATTTTAGTCCATGATTCTTTTATACCAATTAAAATGTGAATTGTTGCCGTATTTATGTGATTTAAGATCAGAGCAATAGACCCATTTAATTGCACCATGTGTCTCCCCATTAAAAAAACATGATCAGTACCATGGTACCAAATCAATGTTATCGAAAGCTCGGAGCATCGTTAGTGAATCACTCTCCAACCATAGGTACGTCCAGCCCTTGCTATTAGCCAATTCCATAGCGATGATCAAGGTGATTAACTCAACATGAAGCACAGGAACATCCCCTATCTTTTGCGCATAACCGCCGCAAAAATCAATCATGTAGGGCCTGTTTGTTTCAGATTTTTCACAAAAAAAAATTATTTTTTTATCTTATTTATGTTTGTTTCAGATTTTTTCAAAAAATCATTTTTTTCATCAAAAATGATAATCTATTTTCAATAGCTTTTATCAAAATCCATTTTTTTATCACTCATCATCTTAAAAAAAAATAGATTTTTATGATTGTAAACAAACGAAAAATAGTTTTTTAAATTTTCTTCAAGAAAATCTATTTTCTTGAAAATGATTTTTTTTAAAAAAAGACATTTTTTTTAAAATTTCATGCAGTAGACCCATTTGCTACGGATCCTTCGGCATTGGTTTAGAACTTTCTCCTAGTTATCCTGTAAAAAAAAAAAACTCTTATGTATATTTGCACAATCATCTTTATATATATATATATATATATATATATATATATATATATATATATATATATATATATATATATATATATATATATATATATATATATATATATATATACTTTCTTATATCATGTGCAAATCATCTTTTGTAGGTGATCACTGATCAGTACCACTTATAAATAAAGTTATATTTTTACTTTTATTTTCTGATAGAATTTTACTTTTATTTTGATTATATTTTTCATTTTACTTAAATATAGGAAAGTAACAAAATCATTAGATTTCTACCGATGAAGAGTTTGGGTAGTATAAGTCCTGAGTTAGACCCCCAGCTTATTGTAAACCATAAAAAAAAAAATATAGAAAAGTAACAACTATGTATATTATTGTAAAAAAAAAAAAACTATGTGTATTAAATTAAATTTGTGTATTTGCTACACAATTGGAGCTAGATTCACAATATTTTTTTTTACTAAATTATGCTTTTAAACATGGTCTGACATGGCCCGAAATTAAAATCCTACTACCAAGTTAATTTAAAACTCTATAAAATATTTTCAAACTTTACAAATATTTCTTAAAGGTCACTGTGATTTCGATTTCCTACTATAATAGTAGGACGTAGCAACTAATTTTTACCTTCCCATGTTAAATAAGTAGCCGAAATTGTTTATAATTATTTTTTACCGTAAAATTATAATCAACCGATACAAAATCAATGGTCGAGATCAAAATAAAATCAATTACATTCTCATTAATTTTATTTTATGTCTAAAAACTTTGGTAGAAAATAAAACTCTCATTTTACCAAAACTAGTAACCGGCCCGTGCGATGCACGGGTTCATATATAACAATCATGATTGTTGCCAACCATGGATGCTATGAGTCAAAGTAAGCTAGACATAAGCAGAAAAATTTAAATCAAATTGGTTCATTCAACATCTAATAATTTAATTGTAATATCATTATCGCTACATTCATCATTTGATAGAGAGCTCCACTATAAGGCACAAAGCATGATCATCAAGATGAACCATCTCAAAAAGCAGTAAAATTCAAGTCTGATTCACATATTACAACATAAGTTCCTTGGACTATATATATTATGTCACATGTTGAACACAATTGCTTTATATATAGGCCAGATGACCTAACTGACAAATGCGAAACATCCCTGAATATAGTTTCCCTAGCATATGATTAAATTAAAGTTATGATAACTTTCGAACACAATACAGTAGAGGAACCTTCACCTTCAGATGCACCTTTCCTATAACTTATTGCATCAAATATTTCACCAATCTCGCGAGCATTATTTATCTCCACCTTCCTTGTCCATGCCACACTCCAATTATCCAGCATAAAACTGTCCACATAGATAAAAAGTTCATGAATAAGAAGTAACACCAGTTGATCATATCATTAGAACAACAAAGGGGTCAAGGAAACATAGGTTGGAAAAGCTAACAAAAATCTCATACCATTTTAAAGCAAGTAAAAATAATGATACAAAGTTTGGATAAAAGATGCAACTTTAGCAAATATGCAGAAGCAGAATATACTAACCATATTTAAAAGCTACAAACAATTGAAGGGGGTAAGGTAGAAAACAGCCCTACAATCCGAATTAATTTTTTTGACAAATTAAGCCCAAAAATAAAAATTGTATAAGATTTATTAATGTCTTAAATCTTAACAAAGATTTATTATTGTCCAAAAATAACACATGGAAAACAAAATGATAGAGATAGTAATCATACTAATAATATGTCAATCTTCCTTGAGATCATTGTGGTAGCATATGGCAGAAAATTGATGAGGATATGCAAAACTACAAATAAATCAGAAAAGTGGATGAGAAAGTAAATAAACCATGAAGCTAAAACAGATATGAAGTATACAATTTATATCTAGGGAAGCCAACAGGTTGAAAGAACACCCGTCGAACAAAATTTGACACCATGAAAAGTGTAGGAAATGAGCGAGCCTACAAAATTGATAGAAAAGAGAAAAGAGTACATGAATCCACATTGTTTACCTGAACAAAAGGAACATCAAAATGCGCATATACTCCTCCAAAATCATTTGGTGATGAACCGTACCTGTGATTGATGCTTATTAGTTTTAGGTGTAGGTTGGCTAAATATAAAATACACATTTGTAACCCAAAAAGAACATGAGTCGTGAAAGTGCAATTCAATGAGGCAATCAATCAAACTTGTAAAAGGAGAATTAATTAAAGCTGTAAAATTTACACAAAAAGTAGTAAAATAATAAAATAAATGCATCGAAGAATGAGAAAATAACTCACTTCAACATATGAGAATTATTTCTATCTTCGATTCCTCTAATCAGCCTTCGATGAATAAGGTTTTTTCTAGGCAATCTCATTATATCCTATGAAGCCAAATTCAATTTGCACAAACCGCATAAATTATCATGGTGTACATTTTGTTATAAGATTAAGAACCAATGAGAGAAATATTTGTACTTACACTATCGAATGATTATTACAAAGGATGGAATAGGTGTGATAGTCCTCGGTAGGATCAAACCATAGCATATGTCTCATCTTGCGATTACCAGTCCCATTCTTGTACACATTTGTGTCAATCTCCCAGAAACTAAAAATCAAGTTCATCTCTTGTTGGCCCTGCACCCTTTTCTGTACACATCTGCAACAATTTCACATTCTTATAAACACCACACCAATTGGATTCATATAGTAAACCCAAAAAGGTACTCATAAAAAAGTACATTTAATAATACTATAGTTCAATGATGTAATTATATACCTGTATCATTGTCTAAGGAGAGATACCAGATCTGTCCATATGTAGAGGTAGTAAAATGGTCATGGGACAACATTATGCTGAAATTATCTTCAAAAGATCCTTTAGACATAGCTGCTTCAACTGAATGATAATAAGCAGCTATGATTGCTGCAATGAAAAGAAGAATGAAAAATGAAGAATAGGACCCTGCATCCATTTTGATTTTGGTTAGGAAAAAAAGAAGCTAGAATAAAACAAACAAAGCAGAAAACAACAGGAAAAAAATCAAATAAATAGAAAGGAGAAAAAGGCTTCATCACCTCCATCGCCAAGCACCGCAGTGTCACCGCGAACTGCCACCGCAACTCTCTAGATCGGAACTCTATCTTCCTCGCGGGTATAAATACTATTACATGTTTTTAAATCAAACCTGTAAATCAAGAAGTAATCTGCAAATAAAAAAATCTGAACTGAAAATCTAAAAACCAAATTAGAGATATAAAGAGATGCAAGAAGAGAACTACCTCTTATAACAGATGATCAAAACCTTCAAGCTAGATCAAAATCCACCCTTTATCTGCAAAAAAACACAATCTCATCAAATGTTAAAAAATAAATTATCAAATAATCTAGAAATTTCAAACTTGACATATATATTACCGTGACTTGAAACTACAACTTGATCAAAATCCACCCTTTATCTGCAAAAAACACAATCTCATCAAATGTTAAAAAATAAATCATCAAATAATCTAGCAATGTGTAATTTAGTATCAGTAAATGTGAATTGATATGAAACCGAATTTCGTGAAAAACTGGCAAATAACTTGCAAGAATTTGTTTTATGGTTGATGCTTCCAATAAGCCGTATTTTTTGGTGCCTCTGCTATATCTCATCCTCAGATCCAATGCCAAACTTTGAACTACTTTAGTCACTGCTAAAAAATTCAACTAACCACTAATAATCCAAAAATATAAGAATAGCAGAATCAATTAAGGGATTAGGTTTGCTTATCTTAGTGATCGTACCTGGTGATCAGAAAGGTTGATGGCCGGTCCGTTGAGCAAGCTTCCACACCGAAGGGGGGGTTTGTACCTGCAGGTGCTCCGATGCCTAAGTCAGCAAAGAGAACAAAGGAGATACAAGAGAAGAGAGAGAAAGTAAGGTATAGAATGGTTTAGAATACCTGGCTCTCCTGTATAGGAGAGCTTATATAGTGCCCCCAGCGCTGGGCCAAAGGTTGGTCTATTGGGCCTGGATAACCGGCCCAATAGGTCCAACTGCCAGGATAGTCCCTGTATCGTAGGGGAAGGCAGTTATTTGCCTCTATCCTGGTTTGGAGTCGTTCCGCTATTGGCGGGTAATGGATGACTCCGTGACGGATATGGTTGGTCAATGGAGCACGTGTTAAACGTGCTGCTTAGCTGTTAAGCTAAGGCTGAATGAGTCGTCGTGCACGGATAGCCGAGCACGTGATTAGCGTGGAGCTAATCTGTTATGTCGAGCAGGACACGTCATTGGCTGACGTGTCGGGGAAGTATCCCCTTATTGGGCCTTGCCCCAAATGTCGGGCATAAGTGATTGGGCCAGCTCTTGGCCCAGTCCAGAACAGGAGCCCCCCAAGTCGTTGCTCCTAGGTATAGGAGTAATGACTTAAGGTCCATGCCCGTATGTCGAGGAGTTGTTTTCCTCGTCAATCTTAGGAGGAGTTCATAATTCACTGATTATGTTTGTTGCTCGTCTGCACGAGCAGAGTTTATATGTTGTTCGTAAATTCCTCTATGGCACGACGAGGAGGATTTTACAAGGAGTAAGCTTCCTTTTGCTCGTAATGCGTGCCACGGTGTTCGTGGTGGAAATTACGGGGAGAGGATTTTACCTTTTGGAATTATTGGCTTTTTACTCCCTCGACTGATTGTCGAGGAGATATTGCGTATATTGCATCAAGTTGATGCTGCCTGTTTTTGCGGGCACGTTTAGTTACGTTTGCTTTGCTTGCCCGTAATTCGCGTTTGTCTGCTCGAAACGTCGATGAGATATTTGCGTTGGGGATAACGATGAGTTCCTCGAGGGACGCATCGTCAGTTTGAAGTGACCTGAAAAGACAAGCGTTTCGCCTTTCCAAGCCACGTGTGTGGGCTATAAAGAGACGCAATTATTGCCTAGGGAACAGACATTAATTGCTTCGTTTTACGAGGAGGCTTTCTAGCCGTTAGATCGTTGCGTCTTTTGATTTCTCTTGAGATCGAATCTTGGCCATTTGATGGCTTTTAATCACAACCGTTGGATTTTGATCAACGGTGTTTATGTGTAAGGTACATTGCCTCGTGATGGAGGTGCAAGGTTTTGAAACGTCTATAAATAGGAAGAAAGGAAATCATTTGGAACTTTTCACTCCTTTTTCCCATTCGTTGCTGCTGCTCTCACCTGCTCCACTTTCAGAGTTCAAGTTCACCACTTCTCACTTCATTTGCAGATTCAAATCTTCATTCAAACAGGTAATGTGTGTTTTGCTTCTTGCTTCTGTTAATCTTCTTTTGTGGATTTTGTCCCTGTTATGCACTTAGCCAAAACTTAATGTTTCAGCGTGATTTGATATTTGGTTTGCATGTTGTTTAGATCCCCTTATGTTCTTTCTTTAGTTTTAGGGATCTCGTGTTATGAGTTTTGTTTGGGTTTTTAGCAACCCATTTCCTCTGTGTGTCCCTGATTTTGGTGTGGTTTGGTGTTTGAATCAACGCCAAACTCTGCCATCGTGTGCCTATAAGCATTTTGGGTTTATGTTTCCATTTCTATCGAGTGTTTAGCGTTTGGTTTTATGCTATGATTGTGGATGTTTTCGTTTTCTGGAAAAATGAAGAACTTTGATGAACTTTGATTTTACTTCTGGAAAAATGATGAACGATGCGATGAAGATGATGAATCTTCTGGGTTTTTGCGAAGAACACTCATAGATTTCTGGAATTCTATGAGTTTTATGTCGGGGAGAGAAGCATTGTTCTTTCTCCTCGTTACAACTAATCTTCTCCCCGTTTAGTATAGCAAAATGCTAGGCTATTTGAACCTTGTGTCGGGGAGCTTCTCCCCGTTTTCGCCTTAGCGAATTATGTGTGTCTTCAACAAGTTTTATGAATGTCGGGGAGCTTCTCCCCGTTTTTGACTGGAAAATAAGTTTATTTAACTCTTTGTCGGGGACTTTCTCCCCGTTGTTTCGCTGGGAAATTTGGTAGATACATGAGTTTGTAGAAACTCTGTGTCGGGGAGCTTCTCCCCGTTTTTAACTTTAGGTTTTTATGCAAAACTAAGTTTGCTTCTAAGTGTCGAGCAACGTTTTGAGCTTGTGTCGGGGACCTTCTCCCCGTTTTAGGCTTTGTTATCGTTTCCTCTGTTTTGTCTTTGTTTGCCATTTTGATAAGGGCTTTTGGTCGGGGACAGCGTCCTCGCCCTATTTCACGCCCTTTCACTTGAATTGCGGTGAAAGGGTGGATTTGATATGACTGTCGAATTCACTTTATTTTCGCTGCTTTTCAGGTACTCAAAATGTCAGACGTGGAGGAAGTAACGGGGAGCCAAGCCACGTCGAAACACAAGCTGGTCGACACTATTACTGACCCAGAGCTGGCTTGGGTTGCGCCCGAGCCCCGGGGGATTGCTTCGACGATTACCGCGCAGGATCCGCGGCTTTTTACTGTCGTCGAGGAGGCTGGTTCAGAGAACTGGGAGGTTCATATGCCCGCCGAAGGGGAGCGGGTTTGTTCGTCGTACGCAGGATGTAGTTTTACTATGTACGAGATGGCGTTCAAAGAGTTGGGGTTTCGGCTGCCCTTCAACGATCTCGAAGCCGGAATTTTTGGCCGCCTAAGAGTGGCTCCTTCACAGCTTCATCCAAATTCACTAGCGTTCATCCGGGCCTACCAGATCCTTTGTCGGTATCTGGAGGTGGAGGCTACTGTTGCCCTGTTCTTTTATATTTTCCAAATCCAACGCCAGAAAGTCGGGGATCGACAAGGTTGGATTTCCTTAAAGCATCAGTCGAGCAAGATTTTTAGGATGTTCGTTGAGTCTGCTCGGGGCTTCAAGGAGAGATATTATGTGGTGAGGGCATTGACGGAGTTTGCCGAGGATTCCCTCCACATGGAGAAGCCTGTATTCAACGAGGACGGGACTCCTCAGTTGGACGAGGAGGGGGGACAGGTAACGGAGTGGGTTCTCCGGTTTCCATTATCGTGGTCGTCAGAGCATTTTGATTTGCGGACCGACGAGTATCTAACTGCGGCCGAGGATCTTACCCCGGCCGAAATGGCGGGCTTTCAAAAGCTCCAAACATATGTAGATGGCTTTAAGCCTTGCAAGGTCATGACCAGCTTAGGGGAGGTTGCATTGGACAAGCACGGTAAACCGAGGATCGAGCCTCGTTTTGTTAATACCAAACTGTTGTTATCGTGCAAGACTGTTTCAGCCGAGGACACTCTGCTGGGTATCCGTTTTTCTGCCTGCCCGTCTTTTACTTGTAATAAATTTATATAATTTTATGTTTGATTTCTCCCCGTGATTCTGACCACGTTTTTAACTTTGCAGGTAGAATGGCAGATCTTGCTAGTGAGCTTGTCAGGATAGCTGCTGAACAGAAGGGAGAGAAGGCTAGGAAAAAGGCGAGGGGGGCCAAGCCAACCATTTTGATGGGCGATCAGGGTGCTTCGGGGAGCGTCTCCCAATCTTCCCCGGTAGGCAGTTCAGCTGGGACTCCGGGTGGTCGAACGAAGAGGCAGCGGGAGGAGCGTATGGCGCCTATCGTCGACTTGTCAGAAGGGGACGGGGGCTTTACTCTCCCCGCGTGTTTGAGCGACCAGAAATACTTCGACAAGAATCCCCTCCAGGTGCCCGCTTCAGAGAAGGCTTTTATACTGGGCGCTTCCGCATCTGCCCGACAGAAGCAGCTGAATGAGGATGTTGCTGCTGTCATCCGTCTGGCGGAGACAGCCTTGGTGCTGAATGAAGGGGGACCAACTCACGAGGTGGAGAAGTTGGCTGCTCGGAATGCCAAGTTGGAGGGAAAAATTATGCTGATGGAGGGTGAGCTGATCGATCTGAGGGGGAAGCAGGAGAATTATGGCCAGCTGCTGAAAGATGTCAGGGAGAGCCGGGATGAACTGGAACTTGTGAAGAAAAATCTTGAGGGAGTGGAGGCCCGGAGTGCCGAGGAGAAAAGACAGTTGGAAGGGGTGATAGCTGACCTTCAGTCCAAACTGGCTCCTACTGCCGATGAGGGTGCTGAGATTTCCAAGATGGTAAGTCGGGCTGACCTAGTCAAGGAGATCAAGAGGCAGCGTGGTCTGATGTTGGCGAGCATGATCCATGGATGGAAGAATGCGATCGCCCAACTTAGGGTTGTGAATGCCGAGCGTGACTTGATCACTGAAGGTATTCACAAACTCAAACGGGTTGAGAACGGGCAGATCATCATTCCCGAAGAGTACAGGGAAATGGAGCTTGAGGAGGAGAAGCTGGATGCGGAGGTGGTTGATGATGAGGACGAGGAGGATGAGGAAGTCGAAGAGGAGGTTGTCGGGGAGGAGAGGGCACCGGAGGGCAACCCAGAGGGTCATGATGAAAGCTCCTGATCTTCCCCGGATTTTTATTTGGGCCTGCGCGCCAATGACTTGTAATTTACTTTTATTTTGAACAATATTTGGGGGCCTGCGTGCCCGGTTTTTGTAACACCTGCACAAATGGGTTTTTATGCCCGGTATTTATAACAATGATCGTTTTATTCATCCTGCTCGTCTATTTTATCTCCTCGTATGTATGTTTAAGTTATTGCTCTTTGTTTTTGCTAAGTTATGCCTGTGTGAAATATGCATGTCTTTATGCTTGCTCGTTTTTAACTTAACAAATTTTTGGTTTTGCTATTCGTATACTTGCTCGACATTGTTGTATGCCTGCTCGACAAAACCGTTTTTATATTTGTAAGTTTTTTGTTGCGAGCGCGTTTCGTCGAGGAGGTCGTCCTCGGATTTAACTTAGAAAGTTTAGGGAACTAACTAAGCGCCTAGAGTTGTTTTCTGAGGCTAATACGGACGCCGACACGTTGTTGTGCCCGCCCCCGCGGCTTGAACTTCCCATCGCGAGCTGGGCGTTAAGCCTTGGCACGAAGACGAGGAGCTTGTCTCAAAGGTCATCCTCGTCGAGGAGACGCTATGCCCTTCCTGAGCCAAAGTATCTCTTTTTCAGTTATTGGATCGAGCACGTGTGCCCGCGTGCTTTCCGTTGTCGGGGTGTCGGGCTCGTTGCTAGAGGATCCGAGCAGCCTTTTAGAATTGTTTTTAGTTTGGCAATAACTTAGCTATAATATTGTTTTAATTTTTGGGCGTTCCAAGGTCGAGGAAGTTTCTTTCCTCGAAGATCCTCGAGATAATACGCGCCATTTTCTGTTTTGTCGATGACGCGATATGGTCCTTCCCAGTTGGCCGCCAATTTACCATCCTGGGAGTCCTTAGCATTTCGTCTTAAGACGAGGCTGCCCACTTCAAATTCTCTTTTGATGACTTTGACGTCATGTCGGGCAGCTATTTTTTGTTTAAGGGTGGCTTCCCGAAGGGATGCCCCCGTGCGGATCTCTTCGACGAGATCAAGCTCTTCACGGAGAGCTTCGTCGTTCATTTCTTCTTCGAGCGGTTGCTCGGTTCGGCGAGATGGCTCGCCCACCTCCACGGGGATGACTGCTTCTGTTCCATATACCATTCTAAATGGGGTCTCCCCGGTTGTGGAGTGTGGTGTTGTGCGATAGGCCCAAAGGACGCTTTCGAGCTCCTCGACCCATTTCTTTTTGTTCTGGTCCAATCTTCGACGTAGGCCGCGCAGGATTACTCTGTTGGCGGCCTCGGCTTGCCCGTTAGTTTGGGGATGTTCCACGGAAGTGAAATGTTGCTTAGTCCCCAGGGCAGCGAGGAAGTCTTGGAAACTTTTGTCCGTGAATTGTGTCCCGTTGTCCGTGACGACGGCCTGTGGTATCCCAAATCGGCAGAGTACGTCGCGTTTGAAGAAACGGAGTATCCTGAACGACGTTATGTCGGAGAGGGGTTCAGCCTCTACCCACTTGGTGAAATAGTCCACGGCGACTATTAGAAATTTATTTTGGTGGAGTCCCTTTGTGAAGGGGCCAAGTATGTCCATGCCCCACCAAGCGAAGGGCCATGGTGACGACAAAGATTTGAGTTCGTGGGGAGGAGCTAGGTGCATGTCCCCATGTCGTTGACATTTGTCGCATTTCTTCACATGGTCCTTTGCGTCTTGCTGCATGGTGGGCCAGTAGTATCCTGCTCGAAGAGCTTTCCTGGCCAGCGATCTTCCTCCCAGATGCTGGGCGTTGATTCCCTCGTGTACCTCGCGCAAGATATAGTCGACCGTTTCCTCGTCGACACATTTAAGGAGTGGGATTGAGAATCCTCTTCTATATAACTTTCCGTCGAGGACGACATAAGCGCATGCTCGACGTCTAATTATTGCTGCCTCTTTCTGATCGTCAGGGAGGGTTCCATTCGCGAGGAAATTGTATACGGGGGTCATCCAGCAGTTTTGGTCGCCAATGACATTTATGTCGAGGACGTTGCTCGCCTTCTCGATGCTTGGTCGGGGGAGTACTTCCTGAATGACGGATTTGTTTCCGCCTTTCTTTTTTGTGCTCGCCAGTTTGGACAGGATATCTGCCCGTTTGTTGTGCTCGCGTGGAACGTGTTGGACCTCCACGGATTCGAACTTAGTGATTTTTTCCTTCACTAATGCTAGATATTCAGAGAGATTATCATTTTTGGCTTGATATTCTCCCAATACTTGTGAGGCAACAAGTTGTGAATCTGTGAAAATTTTTACTTCTTTTGCCTCCATGTCCTCGGCCAACCGTAGCCCTGCTAGGAAGGCTTCGTACTCTGCTTGGTTATTTGATGTCGGGAAGGATAGTGCTAGGGAAACTTCGATGATGATCCCATTTTCGTTTTCCAGGATAATTCCTGCTCCTGCTCCTGTGGAGCTTGACGCTCCGTCGACGAATATTGTCCATTTGTCTGCCTCGCTTGTCGAGGAGGCTGGACTCGTCATTTCGGCCACAAAGTCTGCTAGGACTTGTGATTTTAGCGCTTTCCTGCTTTCGTAACGAATGTCGAATTCGGAAAGCTCGAGGGACCATTTGAGCATCCTGCCCGCCATGTCTGGTCGACCAAGCAATGATTTGATGGGTTGGTCGGTTCGTACTATGATCGTGTGTGCTAGGAAGTAGTGACGTAGTCTTCTTGCTGCGTTGATCAAGGCGAGGGCCACCTTTTCGATTTGTGTATACCTGAGTTCGGGCCCCTGTAGAGCCTTGCTCGTGAAGTACACTGGTTTTTGTCCTTCCGTTGTTTCGCGGACAAGGGCTGCGCTGACGGCCTCGGATGCGACGGAGAGGTAGATGTATAACACCTCCTCGACATCCGGGCGCGAGAGGACTGGGGGTTCGGACAGGGCCTTCTTGAGATGTTGGAGGGCCTGCTCGCACTCGTCCGTCCATTCGAACACAGCTTCTTTCCTTAGTAATTTGAAAAGCGGTAATGCGTGTTGAGCAGATTTTGCTACGAAGCGAGACAATGAGGTCAGCATTCCGTTCAGGGTTTGTATGGATTTTTTGTTGCTCGGAGTTGGGAGCTCCGTAAATGCACGACATTTGTCGGGGTTGGCTTCGATTCCTCGTTCTGTTAGGTAGAATCCGAGGAACTTTCCTGCTCGTACCCCGAAGGTGCACTTTTCTGGGTTGAATCGCATGTTGTGTTTTCTGGCCTGCTCGAAGACCTTACGTAGGTGGGCGGTATGGTCGATTTCCTCGTGGGATTTTACGATCATGTCGTCCATGTAGACTTCGAGCATGTCGCCTATTTCTGCCCGGAATACTTTGTTCATCATCCGCTGGTATGTAGCACCAGCGTTTTTTAGACCGAAGGGCATTACGTTGTAGTAATAGTTGCCCGACTCGGTCATGAAAGCTGTTTTTCCCCTGTCGGCCACAGCCATTGGGATTTGGTTGTATCCTGAATATGCATCCATAAAAGACAATAATTTAAAGCCAGAAGAATTATCGACTAATTTATCAATGCAAGGTAAAGGATAGGAATCTTTAGGGCAAGCCCTATTGAGATCGGTATAGTCAACACACATGCGCCATTTTCCATTAGATTTTTTAACTAGTACAACGTTTGACAACCAGGTAGTGTATCTGGCTTCAGAAATAAAATTTGCCTCTAGGAGGTCTTTTACAGCTTTTTCAGCAGCCTCCGCTTTTTCGGGAGACTGCCTACGCCTACGTTGCACTACAGCACTAGCAAGTGGGTCGACAGTAAGTTGATGACAAGCGATGTTTGGATCCAGCCCGGGCATGTCGGCAGCGTGCCATGCGAACAAGTCAGCATTTTCTCTAAGGCAGGCTTTCAGCTGCTTCCTCGCCAACTCGGGGAGCCCTGTCCCAATCTTGACTCCTTTTTCTGGATCCTCGCCAAACTGGACTATCTCGAAATCTCCATCTGGAATGGGGCGATAATGTTCTTTGCTCGCCTCGTCGTCCTCCTTCTCCTCCTTCTTTAACTTTTTCTCCTCCTTATGCTCTTTCTTGGAGGTGCGGCTGTCGAGGTCAACAGAGCTCACATTTGGGGCTGGCAGACTTGATGATGCTTCCGGGGAAGGCTTTGATGGCGCTTCCGAGGAGGGTTTTTGCTTTTTCGGCTCAGGAGCTTTGCCGATGAAGTTGTTGCCTTTGGAGGCTGCGTCAAAGCACCTTCTTGCAGCTTCAATGTCCCCGTGTAGAGTAGCAACCTGCCCTTTGTGAGTATAATACTTCATCTTCAAGTGGGCAGTGGAGGGGACAGCAACCAGGTCTGCTATGGCCGTCCTGCCGATGATGCACTGGTAGAGGCAAGGGCAGTCCACGACCAAGAATTTCACCCTGATCGACTTAGCAGTCTCTTCGGAGCCAAAGGTGACGATCAGGTCGACATAACCCCAAGGCCTAGTAGTTGCTCCATTGAATCCTGTGAGATCTGAGCCCAAGTACGGGGTGAGATGTGTCTCGTCCAGCTGTAAGGTCCTGAACAAACTGGCGTACATGATGTCGCAGGAGCTCCCCGGATCGATGAGGACCCGACGAACGTCCATGTTGGCCATGTCTGCCCGGACGAGGAGGGGAATTTGGAAATTGGCTGTCCCACCGGGCAGCTCTTCTCGATAGAAGGCTAAAGGCATTGATCGCCCCTTCGCCTTGTCCAGCGTGGCGTTCATATTCGAGGACGTATTTATGAGATCCTCGAATTTTCTTTTTATTGATCCGACGGTGTGCTTGTCCATGTGACCGCCGGATATGACGAGTGAGTCTGTGAAGTAGTCCCCCGTGGTAAGCGTAGGACTAGTATGGGTGTCCCCAAAACCGCTGGGGATAGCAAAGTCTTCTGGCCGGGAGACGCTCATGGCAATCTGCTTGGTGCCACTCTGCCCGACTGGTGGGGGAACTACCTCTTCGACGGCGCGAGTCTCCGCGGCCTCTGGTCGAGGGTCATTGTTTCTCTTCACGAACTCTCGTAACTGTCCGTTTCTTATTAATATTTCGATAGCATCCTTCAGCTGGATGCAATCGTCGGTCCTGTGACCGTAACTCTTGTGGTATCTGCAATACCTATTCTTGTCTTGGCCGGGCTTCAGGGGAGTCGGCTTAGGCTGTTTTACATTCGCTCTGTTAAACTCAGAGATGTGAACTTCAGCAAAGATTTCTCCCCGTGACTTGACGAGGGGGGTGTATGTGGCGAATGTGCTTGGAGGGCCACGAGATTCACGCCTGTCGCCCCTCCTTCTGTCTCTGCCCCTCTCGCCGCCCCGATCGCCGCCTCTATCATGTCCCCGGTCGCTTCCCCTGTCATCGTTCCTGTGGGTGGACTCGCGGGCAGGGTGGTTGCTCCCAGGTCGGGCAAGGCGAGCGACATCAGCTGCCTGGACCTCCTCGTAGTCGATGTACTTTTAAGCTTTTAGGAGGAGGTCGTCCCAGGTGGGTGGTTTTTCTATGCCCACAGCTTTAGCAAAATCGCTGCCCGGGCGAAGGCCCCTCTGCAGCAAGTATTTCTTCATGTCGTCGGTCGTCTCGACCTGCACGGCCTCTTTATTGAACCTCTCGACGAAATTGCGGAGAGTTTCTTCCTCGGCTTGGTATATGGCCTCCAAGGCGTGCACAGTCTTTGGATGCTTGCGGGAAGCAGTGAAGTGTCTGGAAAACTGTTCAGTAAGATCCCTCCATGAATGGATGGATTGAGGGGGCAGGCTTTGGTACCATGCCATTGCTCCCTTCCTCAGCGTGGTTGGGAACAGTCTGCACCTAATGGCACCGCTAATGTTCCTGAAATCCAGGTTCGCGTTGACATTGGCTATGTGATCGTCGGGGTCGGTCAAACCATCATACGCGGGGAGCGTAGGAGGTCTCTCGAAACCCTTTGGAATATGTTTCTTTAAGATGTCTCTGGAAAGAGGGCATCGGGGATCGCCCTCGTCGCTCCCGTTGGGAGAATGGTCCTCGGAAGACCGGGGAGAATAATCGCCGGGCATGGGCGTTGGACTGCGAGATTTGCGTGGACGATAGCTGCCCGACGCGCCATGCTTGGCCATGTTCGTCAACCCTTGAGGTGAATGGCGGCGCGGGGCTTCGTGTTTTCCTTTCTTGCCCGGGGAGAGCCTACCCTCGCGATGTGGAGGAGTACGGTCCCTCTTCCGAGGAGTAACTTCGACCCTCTCTAAGTCGGGGCGTCGATGTTTGACGGCCGCCGGTCGGGGAGGGGAAGGAGTAGCCTGGTGTCTCCGCGGGGGAGAGTTGGTCTTTCTGCGACGCCGGCTTTTCTCCAGCGCGGCGATTCTTTCGCTCTGCTCGTCCAGTCGACGATTTTGAGCCTGCATGGCCTCTGTTGTTTGTTTGAGGGCAGCGATCAAGGCTGCGACCTCAGAGTTGGCCAAGACGGCGGGCTGTTCGGCGTTGTTTGCCGGAGCTTCTTGTTTCAATTGCGGGCGTTTGCCCATCTGACGATCGGTTAGGATCTCGACGTCTTCTTCATCGGAAGAGAGTGAGGTTTCCCGTCCGTCGCGGGAGTCGGTTTCTGGACCGTGAGACGCGGTGGTATTGTCACGCACCGGGGATAGCATGGTGTTATGCTGCGGCGGCGGAGAGGATGGAACGTTGAGCACGTTATCGTCGCCGGTATCGGTGTTGAGTGGCTGCGAAGAACTGGCCATGATGAAGTTTTTTGAGAGGTTTGGTTTTTTATTCTTGTTTCTTTGAGGAAAGGTTAAAGAACGGGGAAGAACTCAGTTCCCACAGACGGCGCCACTGATCGTACCTGGTGATCAGAAAGGTTGATGGCCGGTCCGTTGAGCAAGCTTCCACACCGAAGGGGGGGTTTGTACCTGCAGGTGCTCCGATGCCTAAGTCAGCAAAGAGAACAAAGGAGATACAAGAGAAGAGAGAGAAAGTAAGGTATAGAATGGTTTAGAATACCTGGCTCTCCTGTATAGGAGAGCTTATATAGTGCCCCCAGCGCTGGGCCAAAGGTTGGTCTATTGGGCCTGGATAACCGGCCCAATAGGTCCAACTGCCAGGATAGTCCCTGTATCGTAGGGGAAGGCAGTTATTTGCCTCTATCCTGGTTTGGAGTCGTTCCGCTATTGGCGGGTAATGGATGACTCCGTGACGGATATGGTTGGTCAATGGAGCACGTGTTAAACGTGCTGCTTAGCTGTTAAGCTAAGGCTGAATGAGTCGTCGTGCACGGATAGCCGAGCACGTGATTAGCGTGGAGCTAATCTGTTATGTCGAGCAGGACACGTCATTGGCTGACGTGTCGGGGAAGTATCCCCTTATTGGGCCTTGCCCCAAATGTCGGGCATAAGTGATTGGGCCAGCTCTTGGCCCAGTCCAGAACACTTAGTTAATATGATATATTGTTTTTGTAACTCAACACCATATTTTCTATAGTAAGTTAAGGTTAACAACACCAAAATTTTCTAACTCAGCATTCAAAATTTTCTAACTCAACATAACAATACAGAGGATTGAGTATATCCATTATCTATATTTATTCAATCAATCAATCAAAGAAACAAATCAAAATTTTCCAAGAACCTAAAACCTAGAAAAATTATAGATTTAGAATAATTGTACCTGTCTGTCGCATAGAGAAAGCTTTTGTGGTGGTGGCGCGACTGGCTTTTCCGGTGATTTTGATTTGAAAACTCAGCCGAGCAGAGAGAGAGAAAGGTTGCGGTCGGTGGTGAGAGTCAAGCAGTGTGGTGCCAATGGTGGTGGTCGAAGCTTTTCCGGTGTCGGCCGGTACTCTCTCTTCCTCGCCGAAACTTCCTCCCGCCGTCAGATCTTCTCTCACTCGACCACTTCCTCACTCTCACGAGTGATTCATTTGTAGGTGGTGGTGGAGGTTGTGATGGAT
Source organism: Trifolium pratense (assembly GCF_020283565.1). Classification (NCBI taxonomy): domain Eukaryota; kingdom Viridiplantae; phylum Streptophyta; class Magnoliopsida; order Fabales; family Fabaceae; genus Trifolium; species Trifolium pratense. The sequence continues at coordinate 23,074,242 of NC_060063.1, read as the reverse complement.
GCTATGGTGAAGGATGAGATGGGGCAGAGAGGAGAGATGAAAGTGTGAGATTTGAGAAAAGAAGGAGAGCGTACGAGAGAGAAAGGAGAGAAGAGAGAGAAACAAATTTGACAAATGAAAAAAAATAAATATGAGAGAATAGAAATCTATACTTATTTGGGCCTACTGTTACCTTGTGTTTAGTGGAACTCTTCAATTGGTTCAAGGAGAGGTCTAATAGAATTGATGCAGACTGAATCATTGCAACCACATGGAAGATTCTAGTTGCCAACATATGATTTTCTAAGCATATAATAAGTGTCAATTAACAATTGGATAGAACATTAGGGTTATCAAAGGACAAGCAAATTAGGTTAGATCAAATGGAAACCTAGAGGTGGCAACTTATGATTGGACAATATGCAAAAGTGTATAAGATTCATTGGGCAAAAGATTAGGGTTAAGCAATAAGGGTTAGGAAAACAACTCATCCTTTATTATATTAAGAATATTAAGATTAAGATAAAAAAATAAAAATAAAAAAAAATAACTCTCAAACTTCCACTAGAAGCTTCATAACCGCCTAAAAACCAAAAAGTCACACATCACTCACTTCACAAATCACGCATCACTGATTTTCTCTCCCAATGGCGATCGTAATCGACAGTAACCACTATCACAACCACAGCACTTACACCGTCGATTTAGACGGAACCGAAATAACCGTCACCGTAACCGCCGTCTCTTCCGTCGTCAAAAAATGGCTCAACGACACACTCTACTTACGCCGCGACTACATCAACCAACTCGTCATCGGTCTCGGTGTCCAGTGGACTCCCGGCGGCTATAATCCTCCCGCCGACACAATGCAGTTATGCATCGGTCGTCGCTGTCTCATCTTTCAACTCGCTCATGCCGAATACATTCCGCAACGTCTTCGCTCATTCCTTCAGAATCCTAATCATACATTTGTAGGTTTCTGGAATCATTCCGATCGTCGGAAATTGGAGTCATCGGAGCATGAATTGAAGATGTTTGATGATCCTATAGATCTGAGGTATTACGCGGAAGATTTATGTGATGAAGATCTTGCAGGTGCTTCGGTGGATGAGATTGTGGAGAAATGTGTTGGTTATGAAGTGGAACAGAGAAGGGAAATTAGTAAGAGTAATTGGAGTGATGAAGATTTGAGCGATGAACAAGTTAGTTATGCTTGTGTTGATGCTTACTGTGCTTTTCTTATGGGTAAGAATATCGGAGCTTGGGAATTGTAATAATTGCTTTTAATCAAATCTTGTTTTGCTGATTAATCTGCTAAAAATGGATTATGACTGTAAATGTTGATTAATCTCGTTTTACATATTTCTGAAGTTTAGTCTTGTTTTTTCATCAATGGTGATGTGATAGTATTGTAATGTTTCCATGGATTTTGACTAGTGAGTAAGGACTTGTGCAAAATGAGAAAATTAGTTGAATTGAATTAATATTTTGGTCACTTATAAGTAGTGTATATTGACTTAATTGTCACATTATGCATCACACATTTAGATATTGAGCTAATATAAAAATAAAATAAAAAAAACACATTTAGATATTAATATTGAAATAGATAAAGATTATTCCTCAAAAAATAGTAGTAGTAATTAGTAAATAAGAATAAATGAACATTTATGTCCATGAAATGGTAAGACTTTTTCAATTTGGTCTTTCAAATTTGTGAAACAACAATTATGTGCCTTCCATATTGTTCGTGAAGATAATATTTTGGATATTATCTTAGATTATATGAAGAAGAATTGGAACTATGTTTCGAAGCATATTGTTCGTGAAGAGAATACTTGTGTTTATATTCTTACAAAGATGAAATCATATTGTTTATAAATTAGAATTTTATTTTGAAGCATACATTTTTATTATGCAAAATTACACTACATGCCTTTATCTTATTTTTTGTAACATTTGGTCCTATATATTTTTTTTTTGTAACGTATAGGTCCTTTATCTACTATATAAGAAAAAAAGATACTAATGAAATTCTCAATTTGCCCATTTGTAGGATTCGAACCCTTAATCTTTTAATTACACTTCTTATTACATTTACCACTAAGCCATATGAATTAATTTGTTATATTTTTGGAACCATCTACTATATAATATAAGAAAAGAAGATACTAATGAAATTTCCAATTTGTCCCTTATTCATTTTTTGACAAATTTCAGTAGGATTCGAACGCTTAACCTTTTAGTTACACTTCTTATTACATTTACCACTAAGCCATATGAATTAATTTGTTATATTTTTGGAACCAACATATAATCAATATGAGTTAAATGACCAATTATAACCACAAAACTCCACTTTATTTGTTACTTCTTTCACGCTTTTTTTCTTTTTATCTAAAAATTCAATTTTTTGTATGTAACCCAAATTCAAATACCTCACTTTATACAAATTCAATTTTTTAGTAAATAAAAATCAATTATTAACTGGTCATCGATATATCCTATACATATTTAGGCTTAACTACACATTTGGTCCCTTACGTTTATTTTAGGTTTCAATTTGGTCCCTTACGTTTAAAAAGTATCAATTTGGTCCCTTACGTTTATTTTAGGTTTCAAGTTTGTCCTTTCCGTCAATTTTGTCACATGTGGCAGTCAATTTGCACATGTGGACTGACACGTGGCACTTGGACACACTGACACGTGTACTGTTCAAACGGTGTTAGTGACAAAATTGACGGAAAGGACCAAATTGAAACCTAAAATAAACGTAAGGGACTAAATTGATACTTTTTAAACGTAAGGGACCAAATTGAAACCTAAAATAAACGTAAGGGACCAAATGTGTAGTTAAGCCACATATTTATTAAATGGGCATCGACCATCTTGCCACGTTTTTGTTAATATAGGTAGATTACACTTTTTTTTCTTTTTACCTACAAATCCAATTTTTTGTATGTAACCCAAATTAAATTACATCACTTTATTTTTATTTATTTTTTAATCTAAATTACCTCTTCTCCCACATTTTTTTTTTCTTTTTATCTACAAATCCATTTTTTTAATTACGTAAAAAAATAAAATATTAATGCTATATTTGTCTACACATATTTTTTTTTTAATCTTACTTAAAACAAAAATAGCTGTCCTTTTTTTTTTATGTTTCCGTTTTTTTTATTTTTTGAAAAGTTTTATATGGAAAGTTTTCATCAATAAGCCAGCAATACTAATTACTTAAAAAGAATAAAATATTAATGTTATATTTGTCCGTTTATTTTATATTTGTCTACACATATATTTTTGATTTTTTTTTTAATATCAAACTCATTTATGGACTTCAAGCCAATATTCAATTAAGTTAATTTTTAATTCAACTAAATATATTTAAGAACAAAACTTATAAACAGTTCCATAGAAACTGTTTTTTTTTTTGTACAACCATAGAAATGGTTTTTACCGTGACCAATTGAAACATGACACATGGATTAATTTATTCCATATCACTAATTTCAATTTTAATAAAATTCACGTTGTCAATTCGAATTTCGTCGAGCAAGTGGAAGATAAGAGTAAAGCGATGGAGATCACCAATACTCTTTCCTTCAATTCATCCGTTCCTTTTTCACCTTCCCAACTTATGGCTTAACAATGGGAGGACTCAAACGATTTTTTAACTTTGTTAGCCTTTCATCAAAGCCTCTCCATGGTTGGGGGTTATTGGCATGTTTATACTGTTGTTATTGTTGATTTCACTTTCAATGATACAATCAATGTTGATAACAACTGTGAAAATTAAAAACTCAGTTTCACTTTTAGATTTTTAAATAATGGTGAACTGACGGAGTTTAATAAATTATTAATGACGAATAAATTAATTCAGGTGTCGCATTTTAATTGGTGAACAGTATCAACAGTACCTATGAAACTGTTTCTAAGTTTTGTCCTATATTTAATTAATTTAATATGAGAATATGGTGGGAGAAAAATGGAACCGTTTCTAAGTTTTGTCTTATATTTAATTAATTTAATATCAGAATATGGTGGGAGAAAATTTGAAAAACTCCCGAAAAAATATTGAGACTAAAACAATAAGAATTCTTAGTCATCTCGAGGGGATTGGTCTCTGCAGGGTTGTGCGGATGATACTTTTAGTTTTAAAAAAAAATTAAATACAAAGTTAAAAAATAAATGACATTTTTTTAGAAGTTTTATTTGGAAGATATTTTGTTGTTGATATAAGGACAAATTAATTTTTTGAGAAATAAATTACCTTTTATTTTACCGGAACAAAAAATTCACTTGTCATCAATACATTGGTCATTCTTTTGAAATAGATTGACCAATACATTATGCAGAATTTATATTTAGTCTCACGGAACTTGTGTTTTACTGATATAATTGAAAAACTCCCGAAAAAATGTTGAGACTAAAACAATAAGAATTCTTAGTCATCTCGAGGGGATTGGTCTCTGCAGGGTTGTGCGGATGATACTTTTAGTTTAAAAAAAAAAAGAATTAAATACAAAGTTAAAAAATAAATGACATTTTTTTAGAAGTTTTGTTTTGGAAGATATTTTGTTGTTGATGTAAGGACAAATTAATTTTTTGAGAAATAAATTATCTTTTATTTTACCGGAACAAAAAATTCACTTGTCATCAATACATTGGTCATTCTTTTGAAATAGATTGACCAATACATTATGCAGAATTTATATTTAGTCTCACGGAACTTTTGTTTTACTAATATATTATGTTGTCTATTTTTTTTAATAATTTACGGGTTATATTCATATTAATATGAGAACATAATTTTTTTGGTTATATCTACGGGCCTTATATTTTTACTCATATATTAATAAAGTTGTATATATTTTTATTAATTTTACGAGTTATACTCATATATTAATACGAGGACATCATCTTTTGTGTGAATTCTGAGGGACCTATATTTTTCTTCTTATTAATAAGGTTTCCCGTTCTTTAATAATTTATGTAGCACGTATATTTATACTCATATATTAATACCAGAACCTTTTTTGTTTTTAATTTCTACAAGATTTATATTTTTAATCATAATTTAATAAAAAAAATTAATTTTTTATAATTTTACGGGTTATAATCAGGGACGGAGGCACATGCATGACAATGGGGGCACAAGCCTGCACTAAGTTTTTGAGAATTTTTTTATACTATATATGTTGACACTTTTACCACTTAAGCCCACATCCATTTATCATCCAAATACTAAAGTTGCTATGAGTGTAAAACTTGTACTCCACCCCACTACACACAAGTGACTTCTAGGAATGTAAATGGATATACATTTTACATAATATTGTAAGATATATATGTTCGCTCTGTTGGATAAACATGATATTCGTATTTGTCTTATAAAGAGGTATTTTTATTGAGATTGAAAAATGAGAAGATCATTCAATATTTTACATTTATGATGTATATTTATGCTTAAAAAATAAAATGTAAAATATATTAAATGCTACAAATTTATACTATACGATTATGATGCCCCCTCTATACAAAATTCCTGGCTCCGTCACTGGTTATAATAGATCATATATTAATACAGGGACCTAATTATTTTGTTGATTTTTACGAGACCTATGTTTTTTATTAATATATTAATAAGGTTGTCAATTCTTTCATAATTTCTACATGACATATATTTATACTCATATATTAACACAAGGATATAATCTTTTGTCTGATTTCTGCAGGGCTATATGCTTTTACTCTTATTAATAAAGTTTCCAATTTTTTACTATTTTTTGTGAGATCTATATTTATACTCATATGTTAATACAATGACCTAATATTTTGTGTAATGTTTGTGGGACCTATGTTTTTTACTCATATTACTAAGCTTGCATGTTCTTTTATAATATATGCGGAACCTATATTTATACTCATATATTAACATGGAAACTTATTTTTTATGTTGTCTATTTTTTTTTTTTACAATTTTACGGGTTATACTCATATTTAATATTTAATACGGTGACCTAATTATTTTGATGATTTTTGTGAGACCTATATTTTCACTAACATATTAATAAGGTTGCCTATTTTCTAATAATTTTTACGGGACTATATTTATACTCATATATTGAATACACAGACATAAGTTTTTGGTTATTTTTACAAGACGATGTTTTTACTAATATATTAATAAGGTAGCCTATTTTTTCATGATTTCTCCATTATCTATATTTATATATTTTTTTTGAACAAAATTCATATTATACTAATACGGATATCTGAGGTTTTTTTGTGATGGTTTTACCATTGTTCTTTTTCTATTTTTTTTTACCAAATATTATATCCTTTATTATTTATTTTTTTTATCTTTTGAATTACTTTCCAGTAAATTATTATTTCATGTTAGCAAGTGAGGAGCGGCAACGCCGCGACTCCCGTGCGGACGCACGGGTGTCCAGCTAGTTTTTTATAAATAAATAAGATAAAAATCAAAGTGTTACAAAAAAGTAACTAAAATGTTACAAATAAAAAAAAATAAAAGACCAAAGTGTTACAGATAAAAGATAAAAGATCAAAATGTTAAAAAAAATATATAAAGGACCAAAAAGTGTTAAAAAAATAAGATGAAGGACTTGTAGATGTAATTTTACTTTTTTATTATGATTTATTAGTTTTTTTCTAGTTTGTCATTGGTGCTCCGGTCCCTTATTTTTTCTTTTTTATTTTTTCCTATTTTTATCGTGTAAAAAATATAAAAATTTACTATTTTTTCTTTAGTAATAATGTTATTAATTTTTTTGACACAGTAATAATGTTTTTTTTTTTACATAGACACAGTAATAATGTTATTAATAATAATATTTTTCTATAAATTTGTAATATAGACATTAGTAATGAGACGAAGTATACATTATAGTTTTTTTCTTAATAAAGTTACATATAGTTAATTGTTCAAAAAAACAATATAGACATTTATTTTTAATATATAGACAAACTCCAACACCAAAAATCAATTGCAATTGCATTTCATTTTAAGAATAAAATAAAAATTGAAATGCAATTTTATTTTCAAAATTAAAAAGAAAACGGTACAAACTCTCAGACTATATATAATTCCTTCGCGCGGGAAATTCATTCCAACCGCTCTAACCGTTTTTTACATTCTCATTGCCACATTTTCTTGAAGAGATTTTCTTGGAGAGATTTTCTTCACCATTCTCATGGCCACCTACATCGTCTTGGCTGAACCGCCGGAACAAAACCTTAGAAGATACGTCGTTTACGTCGGTGAAGATTCAATCGACGCTACTTATCATCAAGGTAATTCAACTAAACCTCGTATCATTGTCACTGTCACCGCCACTGCATCCGCCGTAACACAATGGCTCAGTACAGTACTCCGCCAGCACCGCCAAACTCTCTCGGCTCATCAACTGGTAGTCGGCCTCGGTGTTCAATGGACTAACTATCGCAACAACAACAACACCTCCACCACCACCACCGCCACCACCACCGCCTCCACCTCCACCAGAAACAACAACAACAACAATAACAACAACAACAACAACAATCAGAATCCTTTTACCACCGACACTTTACAGCTATGCATCGGTAACGAATGCCTTATTTTCCAACTGAAACATGCCGATATGATACCGGAAAATCTCCGAAAACTTCTCTTGCATCGTGATAATACTTTCGTAGGTTTCTGGAACAATGGAGATCGCTGGAGGCTGTCAAGATCGAAACATTGCTTGGAATTGTTCAGATATCCTATGGATCTGAGGTATAAGGCATATATAATATGTAATGAAAATCTTTCATTAGCTAACTTGGATGAAATTGCGTTGAAATGCTTAGGGTTCCAAGTGGAGCAAAGAACAGACACTGCAATGAGCAATTGGGGTCAATTGAATCTTGATTTAGATCAAATTGCTTATGCGTCGATCGATGCTTTTTGTGCGTATAAGATGGGGGTTTCTATTGAAGCTTGGAGGTATAAGGATGATTAGTATGTTAATCATTGAATTAAAATTGCATGTTGATGAGTAATTTTAGGGATTAAAGTTTTAATGTTGAGGTTTAGTTTGTTAATTTCTTTCATTGAGGTTGATTCGTATACTGTGTTTGGTTTTAGTCTTGTTAAGTACTTGTTGCAGAAACTGAAAACAGAGTCAATTACTCTGTTTTGGATCTTGGGAATAAGAAAGAATGTAAATAAATAAATTCTTTACAGATGAATATGATAATGATGATTTGTTTGTATAGAATTAAATCTATATTAAGTTTGTGTGTGTTTATGCATGATATGAACATTTTAGGGATTAGTCTAATTTATTAAAACTTGTTAATTAAAATTGTTTTGTGTATATATGAACAACATTGATAATTTGAGTTACATAAAATACTTGTAAATAGGTATCTTGTAACTTCAATTTGTAGTCATCAATTAAATTGGTTTTCAATATTTTTGAAATAGTTATATAGTCCTTCAATTTTTTTAGCTTATCTCAATAAGTTTTTCCGTCAAATTTGACTATTAGACATGTTGGCGTGTGATGTTAAATGACAACGTGTCTTTCCATGTCACATTCCATGTATGCAAAACACTATTTTGCTTTAAAACAAATTGATTCTAATTTGAAAAAATGCATCAAATTTAAAGGATACATGGTTTCCTTCCAAATGTCTAGCCATGTGATAGGAGTTCACTCTCTAAAGTCAGAAATGGGGAGTGGTTCTGTCTAGATTTTAGCGCTAATTTTGGTTCATATATTACAAGAGAAGTTGAATATGAGGAGCAGATTAAAGAAGTTTAATATAGAAAGAGGTAATGCTCATTGCCCCTTATGCAGTATGTGTGAATAACAAAAGAATTATGTCTTCCTACATAAATTGCTCCCATAGTTAGAAAGAACATGGATGGATTTTTGCTATTATGGTTGAATGTTCAAATGTCAATAACCTTTATTCTAAGCATTGTGCTCATGAATTCATAATATAGGAGATTGTCCATGGATTCTTTGTGATCTTACCTAATTAGAAGGGTGCTGGTTAGTGAAATGTTGCGTCTGAACGATGGTTGTGATGATGGGGGTTTATCTGGAAGATACTCCGCCGCCGTTAAAGTAAATATTTGCGTGAAGTGATAGGTTTGAGAATAAGAAATAGAATACCTGGCCCATTTCCATCAAAGGGGTATATATAGCATTTGACGCGAAGCTACAACCATCAATATTAGGGCGAATTTGACGGTCTCAACATTTATGACTATTATAGTAAGTAGTAACAATCTGAATGATATGATTTATATTACACGGTAATGTCGGCTTTTGTGACCGTTGGGCAGATGCGTGATCTTGGACCAACGTATTAATTGGGACGAACGTAACACCGGATTGGGCTTGGGCCCACTCCACAACACTTTGTCGATGCTTTCTCTCTCGACCTCCCGTGATTCTTTTATACCCCTAATATTCCAATTTTGCCCTTGCAGAAAAATTCGGTTCGCAGAAACTGAATTTTTTCTAGTGCAAATTCAGAGTAAATTTCGGTTTATAGAAATCGAAATTTGTTTTCAAGGCAAAAAAAAAACTTCGATTTCTATAAACCGAAGTTTTTTCAAGAATGAAATTGAAAATTCAATGAGTATAAAAGAAACACGGGGTCACGAGAGAAACGTCCACTTTGTCATGTACCAATAAATTAAGCAACATCATGTTAATGCTGAAGAATGTGTCTTTTATGCATATCAGCAGAGAAAAAAAAAAAGTCATAATTAAGATCCCCATAGAATCATTTGGATTGCACGGACTTCTTTGAACACAGTGGCGGATACATGTATATTGGTATGGTGGTTGTTGCCCCCACATAACAAAATACTCCCTCCGTCCCGAATTATAAGAGAAAATAAAAAAATCACATTTATTAAGAAAAAGTAAAACATGAAAATTTGAAATATGTTTTTGTGGGTTTTTCTTGGAATAAGTTGCATAGGAAGATGTAAAAACAATTTTTATTGGTTGTTGTTTATTGAGAAAATGGTAGAGAGGGAAAATTAAATGCAATTTGCATTTAATTTTATGAGAATAAGGGAAAAACATTCTTGAAAATGACTCTCTCTCTCTTATAATTTGGGACAAAAAAAAGGGTTTTTTTCCCTTATAATTTGGGATGGTGGGAGTATATTTACTTGAAAATGCTTAATCATATTTATTTTTCCACCATAAAAAAAATTATGTAACCTGTTTCATAAATCGAATTTTAAAAAAGATATATAGAAATTTTGTTTTTTTGAAAGGATATAGAGAAAGTTATAAGAGATAAATTAGAAAAAAACTACTACTAATTTTAATTAACATATACTCCATATTTTAAAAAGAAAAAACATTGTTTTACATATTATATACCATTTGGGGAATTTTATTACTAATTGTATTTTTGTTAAAGTTAAATTGAAAAAATTTGTTTAAGTCCCATAAGTATTGTTTAATTGATAGCTACTTAAAACATTATTGGAAAGGTTAAAATCCAAATCCCCTACTTTTCCACGTTTAAAGTGTACTATAAATATAAGTCTAGTTATTAGACGACTTAAGAAAAAAAAAATTGCTTCTATAAATATAATAGACTATTTTATTGTCTCACTACGAAAAAAATCTAAATTTGCCACTGTATGAGCATCAAACTTATTGACACATTCAACAATTGTATTATTATACCAAAGAACATATCTTAATGGCTGGAAAGTTTTGGAATATTAGAACAGTCACACGCAAATAGTCTTTTATTCATATTGGGGAAAAAATCTGCATGATTTCTAACAGAGAATATTCACTTGCAATTGCAGCATGGTGGAAATATTGCGTGCAAGCTTCATTGAAATATATTCACTTGCTTGTATATGATTTCTCTATCTTTATTGCTTTGTTTTTTTTCTTCTAAATTGTCTTAATTAATTTCTTCACATATTTCCTCTTAATTATCACCGGCCTTTGAATTTTGGGTTGCGCGAGAATTAGACATCTGGTGAGATCCCCAATAGCGGTGATATATGATATCAGATAGTCAAACGGATCATAAATATTTTGATATTACGTTAGATTTTTACATATGGTCTAACTCATATTTATAAACTCATGTTCAATATAAAATTCTTCTTAACAACTAGTGTGTAGATTGACACATTTGTTCGTTTTTATTGAACGAAAACCATTGTAAATAAGAGTTTGAAACCCATATCGAACGAAAACCATTGTAGATTGACACATTTGTTCGTTTTTATCAAATGCTCAAAAAAATTGTATTATTATAAATTTTTCAAGATATTTTATGAAAAAACATCTTATAGAGATGCAATCTTTGTTAACAAAAATTTATCGATTAACATAAAAGTTTATTCACAAACTCACCAATAAGTCAAATCCAAATGACCCTTAGTATCATACACATCTCAAATAAAATGACAATATGGAAAATTCAAAGAAAAACTAGACTAAAATTAAAAACAAAAATTATACCAAAATTTTGTATTCCTCTTTGTGCTAAAGAATGATTGTGTCTTTTGTACACCCACTTATTTTTTAGAAGGTCTACATTAACAAACATGCACCTTAAGGTAACACACCTAAAAAATAAGTTGTTGTCCGTTTGTAAACATCTATAATATAAAGATAACAATATTAACAGGAATTTAATTACATACTATTTCACAGTTTTGTCTCCCATAACTTAACCTTTTTTCTTTTTTTTTTTTACGGTAAAAAAAAAAAAAAAAAAAAAACTTAACCTTTTTTTGCAACATCCAACAAGTACTATACGTGATCATATGCTTTAAGGTTTTGCTAAATAAATCAAGTGTCTTGTCAAGAGAACTTTCTAATAATGAATGAGCTATATTTAGAAAAGTGTACATATAATTATAAAGAGAGAGATAAAGAGCATTTGATCACAAAACTTTTTATAAAACCTTATCTTTATGTCCCTAATTTCAAACCCATATCTTCCTCCTCAGCTCCAGCTTGTCTTGATCTAGATGTATACACATATCAATTTTTGCCAATACCTTTTCATCATAGTACTCTTGACAAATTTGAAGTTATATATGTTGCATTTTAAATCTTGAATAATTGGGTAAAAAGCATGATTAATGCAATTATATAGGCTAAATATTCCATTTGTAGGTAACTGTAGTTTACACTAATTGTTGTTCAATGTTTTAAATTTTTTAGGTTACTTTGATATGAAACCCTTACCATATGCTTAAGTAGGTCAAGACCTTACCACTGGGACATTGTTGTTCAAATTCTAAATTCTCCTTGGAGGTTGCCCTAACTTTATATGGAGTGTGCCAAATATAATTTTATTTGTTATAAAATATTTATTCACTTGTAAGTGCCTTAAACCTTTTTTTCCTTGGAAATAATTCCATCGATGTACAAATAGAAAATTATTAGTATTTAAACACTAGATTGAAGAAATATCGATAGTTTAGAGAATAAATTGATTTATGCTATCTCTACCAAGAAAAAAAAATTGATTTATGCTACTACACTTTTTTAGTGATCACAAAAGTGATTTTTTTTTTTTGCAAGTAATCACAAAAGTAGTTAATAAACTTCTCAATAAATGAAATTTAAATGCCGACTTGTCCTATTTTTGGGGTCTCAAAGAATTTGTTAATATTTCTTTGTCTCATCAACCACTTTAGATAAGGGGTCTACTCTATTTGGTAAGCCCATTACAAATTAATTCTAGTGTGATTTAATTCAAATCAATCGTATGTAACAGGTAAGTAATCAGTTTGGCAAATAATAATTGGTTTTGGGGACGCTTCTAGCAAAAAAAAAAAAACTCATTTTTTTATTTTGTTAAACTGTTAAAAATTTAAACTCCATTTCTTCTTGAGTTGACTTTGAAAAAAAAAAAAAATCCTTCTTTTCTGCAACATCCATTCGCATTGGCAGCAAGTAGAGTGCCACAATATCTATTCATTGTTTTTTATGTACATGATGAAAACAACCGTAACTGATTTGTAGGAGGTTTCCACTATACATATGTAGTTTGTAGGAAGAATATGGCCGATAGTCAGGATCTCTATCGAGTCCTTCCCTCGGCCTAAAATTTACACTCTCCGTGCATAGAACATGCCACATTGCATGTCATAACGATGATGACCACCGTAGTAGTGGATAGGCATAGTAGCGTTAGCTTGTATTTTTTACAAGAAGTTTATGCATCAAAATTTTGATCACTTTCATTAGATTTTTATATGTATTTTGCTGCTTTAATGTTGAAATAAAACAATACACCAATTCTATAATTTAACTTCACTTGATTAACTAAATTCTTGACCTAGAGTATAAAATAAGAAAAATAACAATAACTATGGCGTAATCTTAATGTCATATGCCTAGGCTTGGTAGCACTAGCACATAAAATTTAGTTATAATTAAGGAGAATGACTACAGCTACAAATACAACTTCATTACTAGCTAGCTATAAAGCATATATATGAAGCCATATATCTATGGAAATACACCAATATTAATTTCCATTATCCATATTTGGCCATCATCAACATATACGAATTCAACTATACTATACCATCATTGGTAACAAACGTCATCATTGAATGGCTGAAGCCCATATTTGTATGAACCTTATTGAGGAAGAGTTAGTAATGATGATAAAAAAGGTAGAATGGTACTATTGTACAAAAAGCTATTGTTCATTGCTCAAGTAATAATGTTTCAACTTTTTCCACTCCTCATGCATTGTTTATAAGTCATGGGACAATCCTAACACTTTTTCATAGTACTCTTTCTTTTTTTACCTTTTTTTAGATGCACCATCTAAATATACCAAAGTTTTTGGTCATTCTTTTATTCCAATTATAAGAAAAGAAAAAACTTTTAAAAGATGTTTTAATTGTTAAAAAAAAATACCTTTATTAATTTATATAAAAAATTTAATGTTAAAAGTAATTTGGAACTAATTAACTTTAATATTGTCCTAAACATTTATTTTTCTATCTTATATATACGATATTATAGTGTAATAATATACTCCTTCCGGTTTTTAATATAAGAAACAAACAATTCTTTAGGTTCATGAAAAAATTAATATATTTAGTATATATATTATGGACCAAATATATTAAAAAAACCTAATATGTAGTTTGTTTCTTATATTAAAAACCTGAGTATTAATATTTTATAGCTTTTGGTGTTAAGTGTTAACTTTTTCAACATATTAATTTTGTATCATCAGTTTCCCCATCCCATCACCAATTGCAATATGAACAATTTCCAAGTTTACTCAACTTACCTTCCTCAATTAAGCCTCAATTTGATGTAATTTTAAGAGGGGTCAAGGAAGATTCACGTGGCTAGATCATGTCTCCACATTCCAAATTAAGTTAAAACCCTAAAGGCCTAACCCTAAGAATATCACCTTATTGTCCTATCAAACAAACAGAATTAAACAGTGATCAAAAGAATCTTCACCAATAAAAAAGAACAATTAAGGTGGAAAATAACTCATCATGGAATATAATAATTCAACATGGAATAAAATCTCCATAGTTACAAAGAATAGCCTATATAATTAAAAGGAAAAGTGCTTCAAAAAAAATTAAAAGGAAAAGAAAAATTAATAATAATAATAATAATAATAATAATAATAATAATGAAATAAACAAAATCCTGGCCCCATTATAAGCTACAATGGAAATGCTAAAATAAAATTAACTAGGCTCCAAAAGGTAAGTAATTTCATATAAACTCAACCTATACTAGCTGCAAAAGCAATATATTGACACATGAAATAAATCCATAGTAATTCTTGACAAAAAATCCACAGTAATTAGTATATATATATATATATAAATCTATAATACTCCTCCGATATCATATATCAACAAAAATTCTTTTTTCAAATTTATTGAACTAATTAACTGATGTATCTGGTCCATAATATTTTTGGTGCCCTTCTAGTCCATAATTTGAAGATACATAAGTTATTTTATTCAATAAGTCTAAAATTTAAATTTTTGCTCTTATATGAAACCAGATGGAATATTAGTAATTAACATTAATAATCATCAATTTGTCGTCACCTAATGTTGATCTTTGAACGAATCATTCTCTTCTTTTTTCATCTGAAAAATATCTTGAAGCAATCCATTATCTCTTAACAAAGCCTCTCTTATATGATTAATCCCTTGGTCATGAACAAAACCACCAAACGACGACGTGTTAAGATAAGTACCACTAGAAGCACCAACATGAGAAGAACTAGGGGGTGTAGTAGTAGTAGTAGTAGTAATATTAGTAGTGGGGTTATTGTACAACAATGTTGGTAATAGAAAGTGTGAGTGTGAACCCGAAGCAGTAGGTTGGGCGTTGACGAAGCTGAGGTTAGGATGACGTGACGTGGCAGGACAAGGATGTGTGTGTTGACCCTCATATGTAGTTACGACAATGGAAGAATCATCAGATGAACGCTCCACGCGTTTTTTCACGCCGCAACTTGCCGTTGTACAACGATAGTAGCTCCTGTTTTTTGTTTCAACAACACATTACGTGTCCCACAAGTCAAAGTTAAATTAATTAATAATCAATGTCCCAATTAATTACAATTAATTAATTTTAACTACTACACTGTTTATTCAGAGTACAACATCTCCAATACTCCTATAATCATATCTAACTGAGTTTTCCTATAGTGATGATTTGTTTCTTATTTTTTCTTTCCATTTAAAGAAAATATGACGTGGCAGGATGAGTAGCAAAGAAATAATTCAAGTTATGCTACCGTATTGTCAATGTTGGATTATTTAAGTGGACATGTTTAAATAATTTTGTATAGAAGTATTTAAGTCATATAATTTTATATCATCGACCAAAATGTGTATGAGTTGTATAATTATGACATGTATTATTTTATTTTTTTTGAAAACTCAGTATCCAGTATTAGGACCAACTAATCCGAGGGGAGCAACTATAACATGTATTGTGAGGACGACTTGTTAGTGGTATATGAAACTCAAAGTTTGTTCCTTACAAGATGACGATTGAATAGATGCTCTATTCTAACAACGATACTTCTAATAACACTGTTATTTTTTTCCGAAAAAGTGTTCGGTATCCGACACATATCATCTATGAAACATTTACATGAGGCAAATTTACATATTCCAAATCAGTTTATTTTTTAAAAATATTTTAAGTATCGATGAGTTAGTGTTGTGTTCACCGTCAATATCGTGTACTTCTTCATACATTGAGGGTTATGAAGCACATACATTGGATACGACACAACCCTGATACTATGACACATCAATAAAAATTAACATAATTTAATATAATCATATATATATCGATGTTATCTCAGTGTCATACACTGATACATGTTCGATGCTGAAACACACTTAATCCAAAGAGTTTCCTGATTCATAGATTAGGAGACACTCACAAGAGAGGAAAGATGTATGTGTACCTGGGATAAGGACTGTTTTTCACGGCTTTTTGACCATATTTACGCCACCTATAGCCATCATCTAGGTGATCAACTTCACTCTTTGTCATGAAAGCAAATCTGGGTTCTCTTTCCTTCTTTTGGTTCTTCTTCTTTGCTTTCAATCTCATTAGTAGGATTTAAACAAAATTAGCAATAGTTGTTAGTAAATCATTATGCTCATTTTTTTATTTTTATATCAATTGCAGATGAGTGCAATGACACAAATACAAAAGAAAATTAATTTTTCAAAAACTTATCAAGGTACTAAATATTGTGACTTTTTACTAAAAAAATTTCTTTACTTTTTAAAAAGATTATTAGTTTTTGTCAAAAATAAATTCTTAGTTAATAAAACCTTATTCTATTTTATTTACTAATTTTTTCTCGAACAATAAAAAGAATACCAAAATATTGGTGTGGGTTCAAGTGATTAATCAATTTTCCTACGACGAATTGCTCAGGAGATATCCAAATTCGATTTTTAATAAAAAATCGCACCCGAAATTCAAAATTATTGGAGTCTTTAGCTTTCCCTAATAACCAGAGCGTTAATAAAAAAAATGATAAAGTAATTGAAGAAATTAGGTAAGAAAAAACAGAGACAAAAGATGAACATAGTGTATGTTTGGTTTCAATTCTGGAGTAGCCAGAATTGATTCTGGACATGTAGAATGGATTCTGACTTGTTTGGTTCCTCAAAAGTAGAATTGATTCTGCCTCTAGAATGGATTCTACTTGAAGCTAGAAATTGTAGCTTCTCAATCTAGAATTGATTTTTACACTCAAATTCTTTGTTCAACTCACTTTTGTATGAATATATCCAAACATAAATCAATTCTATCAAACTCAATTCTATTAAAATCAATTATATCAAACTCAATTCTGTCAAAATCAATTATGTCCACCGCAAAACCAAACACATACATAGCAACGACACTAGCAGAAAGCTACTAGTACTATTTTAAGTTCAATGAATAGAAATGGAAACAGAAACAGAAACTGCTTCATGATTTTCATTGAAATTTCTCCACTGACAACCATACCCTCTCTCATCACACGTTTTCTTAATTATCACAAAAAAAAAAAAAAAAAAATATTCTATAAGAAAATTAATTTAATAATTAAATAATATTAATAATTATACTCACTGTTTCTTAGACTTGTCTTGATCTTGCTCATCTCCTCTGCCTCCATTTACATCTTCCTCAACCTCTGCATCATGTTCATTTCTTGAAACTTTACTTCTATTTTGTTCTAATGAATCATTAATCGTCGCTTCATTAGACGAAGAAGAAATTGAAGTAGAATTAGCCGGAGTGTTCAGCGTCCCAGAAGAGTCTGGGACGCTAGAACTTGCTGGCGAAGGAAGAGGATGATGAGTTGTTGTTGTTGCAACAGTAGGAAGAACCCAATCGGATAATAAAAAATTGTTGTTGATGTAATCATGAGAACCCAACATGTCCATGAATCCAAAAGATGAAGCTTTTTGGTCAGAAGATGCCATGGTGTCAAAGAAAGTTGAGATTGAAGGTTGAAAAGGGAATAAAGTTGTGTAGTTGTTGTTGGTGGTGGTGGTGGTCGGAATCTCGTTGGAAAATGTCATGGTGGTGGTGATGGTGGTGGATGATGAGTTGGTGGGGTTTTTGTTCTCTTCTCTCTTCTTCTCCTCCATTGATTTTTATGCTATTATGTATCAATACAAAGCATGGCACATATTCCTCTTTTTATTTTATTTTTAAATTTTTTTTTGTGTGAGATGTTTCTTTTTTGCTCAAACAAATTTAAAAAAAGGAAATGTGCTAATTAATTTTTCAACTTGTTATTTCGAAAGATATAGAAAAAGGAGATGGAAAGAGAGAGACAAAAAGATGAAAGGGATGGTTTGGGGATTGGAGAAGTGCTTTCTATGGATTCATTCAAATTTTGAGATTTCTTAACGCGTGTTGTTACTATTTATCGCAATATATCTTTGGCTTAAATAAATAATATTTTACTTATAGTTTACATAATTAATTAGTACTAATATTCTCATGTAGTCATGCTTAATTTCCATTAAAAAAAAAAGTATGTAGTCATGTTTAATTGGCAAAAGACTACAAATACTACTAGAAAGAACAATACCAGACAAATTTTATAATTTAACAATAACATTTTAATTCATTAATATGGACGATGGATGTTATGAATTTGTTCATAGATTTATTTTTTATTTATTTTAGAGATTATGAATTTTTTTTTTTTTTTGAAGAAAGAGATTATGAATTTATATTGCATTGATGTACTATATCAATTTGAATGAATGAATATAATTTATTTTGTTAAAAAAAGAACAAAAATCTAAAAATATACTTTCTCTAGTCAATTATAAGAAGAAAACAACATCAAAATATGCCTTCTTAGGAAATTGTCACACATTAAAGTATTGACAAGTTAATCTAGCAATATATACTAAAAAAAATGAGAGTAAGTAAATAATTTAAATAAATGACTAATTATATGATGCATAAATAAAATATATTGTACCATGCTTAAGTTATTTTTTACTATTAGACCAATTAGTCACATTACATTTTATTTGAGTTTTGTTTAGTGTGTACGAGTAAAAAACTCTTGCACCATATATAAATGGATTTTTTTTAATTGCTCCTGAACACAACAAAAAATTCGCAATTTTCGTACATTTTAAAAAAGAGTCTAAATCGTCTTATTTTTTGGTGAGGGGAACGCGTTACCGGTGAGCTAGCGTCTTATAAATGGAAGCGCTATTGTCAATACAGTGTTTATCGAAAGAACGCGCTACTTACCAAGTAGTGTTCAGTTTTGGGTTTTTTTTTTCGTTTTTGAGGAGCAAAGGGTTAGAAGGGTTTAGGGTTTGGGATTTAGGGTGTGTAAGTTTTTAGTAAACAAAATTATTTTAAAAAATACTAAAAAAAACAATATAAATACAATATATATGAATGTTTTTTGGTTAAATTGTATTTTTGTCACCCTAAATTTTACAAACTTGCGATTTTGGCCCATTAATTTTCAAAATAGTATTTTTGACCCTCTAATTTTCACAAACTTTCGATTTTGAATCGATAACCAAGTCAATGCACATGTGGCAAGCGACTTGCATGTGCATTGACTTGGGCAAAATTAGTTGGGGTCATATTTTTGCAAAATTGGCCAAAGTTAGGGCCAAAATTGCAAGTTTGTGATAGTTAGGGGGTCAAAAGTATTATTTTGAATGTTAAGGGGTCAAAATCGCAAGTTTGTAAAAGTTAAGAGGTGAAAAATGCAATTTACCCAAAAAAATTCAAATTTCTTTTTTTTAGGGTTAGATAATTAAAAAAAAAAAACTGTTTTTATAAATATCACACACTTCACAGCTTCATCCCTCACTTCTCATTTCGCACTTTTCAATCCCAGATACCCCACTTATAAAATTTAAAGATAAAATTCTAACCATCAAATTAATTGACAAAAAAAATAGCATTTGATAAAATAAAATTGAAAAACGCTAAGAACACATGTTAGCATGACTCATAAAATTTAAGCCTAATTAATTTTGTCCCCTTATTTTCAATGGCTTCAGGGTGATGGCTTAATTAAGTCCCTCACCGATGTACATTAACTTTCATCATTAGATTAAATTGTCCCACATGATTTCAATTCTCATTGCCGCACTAGATTTTGGTCTTCCATGGTTTCCCCATCTTCTCCATTCTCTTATAAAAAAAAATTATTCTTGCAAATTGAAACTCTTCTTTATACTCATCCGTTAATTCTTCTATATCCATATCTGCAAATTACATGGCTAATTTTTAGATCCATCTTCACTAATGAAATATCTCTCAATTTCGTGGTTACTGCGTGCGTCCATTTTCATATGAGATCTAAAAACCCTTATTTTCCTATTCATCACACTTGAAATTATGAAGATGGATTATTTTAAATTATTTTATGAATTGGATGAAATTTGAATAGAATTTGTTAAATCTCAAATTCATCTTGTTCTTTGGATGATAATATGTTTTGACTTTTGATCCAAATTGAAATTTTTGTGGTTTTAGATGCAGATTGCACTTTTGCTTTTTGTAGATGACATGGGGGTTAAATTGTGTGCGAGTATCTGTGTATCTTCTATTTTTATTTTTAATATAATCTAAACGGTTGTTTAGATCTAATGGTGTATTTTTTCTCCCTCACCGATGAGGGACTTAATTGAACCTTCGCCCTATAATTTATCCTTATTTTCACTCACTCATGAAATTGATCTCCATATTCATTCAGTTTTAGTTCCTTCACTAGATTTTTATATTTCATATGTGATTTAACATATTTTAAATAATATGACATACGATCTATATATATTGAATGATGCAAAATTATAAATAAATGAGGTATCCTAAATTAAAACTTTGGTTCTTACATATTACTATAATGAAATCTCTCTATCAACTGAACTAAACTTGCGAGTTTAAAATTAGCCTACTTAGTACTTCATCCGTTCCAAAATGTAAGTCACTTTGAGAAAAAAAATATCAAACTATAAGTCACTTTACATTATCAATGAAGCATTTAATACTATTTTTCCTATTATATTCTTAACTATTTATTACTTTCTCTTCTTTCAATTGTTCAAATTTATCTTTCTTATACCATTAATAAAGGACAATTTTATAAACTAACTCATAAATTTTCTTTTCCATACAACATTAATTATATTTCTTAATTTATACTCCCTCCGTCCCAAAAAGAATGACCCATTTTGAATATATGCACTATTCATATATATTGTTTTGACTATATTTTTCTACTAATAAATAAAAATAAATATTAACATATAAGATGTTGTTAGATTCGTCTCGATGAGTATTTTCAAAATATCAATTTTTTATAATTTTTACTATTATACAATTAAAGATATTAGTCGCCAAAGTTATGTATTGGCATGCATGTTTCGGTCAACTGGGTCATTCTTTTTGGGACGGAGGGAGTATAATTTGACCAAAGTAACTTACATTTTGCAACGAGAGAATATAAAAATTGATCTTGGGAGCAAGTATCTCATCTAAATTTATTGATTAGAATAGTCATAAAAAAAAGTGGATTGTTGTATAGGAAAGGTTTGATTGGGCTGGGAATTTGGACAAGAGATGGGAATGTGAGGTAATAATCCAATTTCCAAGTTGATACTATGACCGACAGGTGTCAGTTGCAGAGTGTACAAACAAAGAATGGCAGCACGATGTTGATAGCATTTAATGCAATACAGGACCGCTAATGGGTCCTACTTCTGTTTCACGCGGATATTTGACTGGTTACCGGTTTAGCTTGTGTAGGAAGCATCTGTGGGGGTTTACACGTGGGTACCATGTACTGTAGTAGTAGATGCTTTCTCTTGCTTCTTCATTTCTTCAATTTCATTGTTGGAATCCTTCATTGTTCACTTCAGTGTACTCCATTGTGAATGCTGTTAGCCTTACTATCATCCCACTTTACAAATTTGCACATACATACCAATTCAATTGTTGTTGGGAAAGTCGAGGTTATGTTTAGATTGATGAAATATAGGGTAAATTAAAATGGAGCGGAACAGAATATAGTTGAATAGAGTGAATTTTCATTTTATTGGATATACCTTAAATTGGTATGAATGAAAAATTGAAAAATTAGATGAAATGAAATGAGTATCGTTATGTTCCACTCCATTTATTTTTTCAAGTCCAAATAATGGATCCTAATTTCTCATCACTTCATTTCATCTCATTCATCACATTTCATCAATCCAAAGATAGTTTTGGAACAAACAAACGAGAAAAATGCTTATGAGAGGAAAATATTATATCTTCATTTCAAAACTTAAGAAAATTCTGTTGAGAGAAGAACCGTCCTTATGTACTCCACATGTTCTTAACGGCGGTAGAAATTTCATACAATATAACATGGTAATAAAAAAAAATTGATTAGATTAATTACGTAATTATCTTCCGTGAGCTTAACTCAACTAATAATAACATTAGATTATATATACAGAACCGCTGTTTGTACATTAGACATCTCACTTATTCCCAACAGACTACTTAAAAAAACATGTAATTCACAACAAAAAATATTAGATTAATTACGTAATTATTGTCTTCAGTGTCACATGAAGTTCACGTGACCAATGTTGTTGAGTCTTAGCTGGAGTAAGAAAACGGGAGCATATAACGGGTCTCGACGGCGCTGTCGGTGGTTACCATTTTATTCTCTCGGTGTTCACCGTAAGTACAAGGGAACAACCGACATGAGATACTAAGGTCATGTTTGGGGGTATATGTATTTGGACGAGGAACCCCGTATTGGGGGATGCAATGCAATGAGATCTAACAAACACACCTGTTCAACGGTCAACCTTTTGAATATTTATTCTTGCTCCTTTTACCCACCGATCAAATACTCTCTACGTTCCAATCTATAAGAACTATTTTGACTAAATGAATTATTCATTTATCTTGTTTTAACCGTATTTTTTTTAGTAATATGAGATCTTGTTTTATTTGTTTTGATGAGTATTTTCAAATATTAAGTTTTTATAATTTTTACAAATAGACAATTAAAGATATTAGTGATCAAAGTTGTGCATTGACATACGTGCTGTGGTCAACTAGGTCTTATATTTTGGGACGGAGGAAATACAAAGAAAAACATTTTTTTATCTAAATTAAAATTTACGATGAAATCTCGTGAGCTTAACTCAGTTATTAGAAATATCACCTTACATATGCAGAAACTAAAAACCCTCCATTTATTCCTTTTAAAGTAAAATTTTTAGCCATTAAATTATTAGACAAATAAAATTTATGATCAAACTACTTGCTCCGGTTAAAAATAGAAAAAATAATTGTTGGGACAATCATAGACAACGAGTAAACTACCAAATACCCCCACGAAATTTCCAAATTCGTCAAAAATACCCCCCCCCCCCCCCCCCCCCCCCCCCCCCCCCGAAATTTGGAAATAGACAAATACCCCATTAAAATTCGTCAATCAAATTACCCCCCTGACGTGGACTCTGACAGGTAGTGTCAGGGGGCAATTTGATTGACTTTTTATAATTTGAGGGAGGTATTTGCCTATTTCCAAATTTCAAGAAAGGTATTTAACGAATTTTAAAATTTCGGGGAGGGGGAGGGGGGTATTTGACAGTTTACTCCATAGACAATAGGCATGAAATGAGCCTATGTCACAGTTGTAGAGATTGATCTCAGCTTGATCCTTATCTTGCAATGCACTCACACACACTTTGTACTTTGAGAAGATGAAGGAGAAGAGAGAAAAATAGCGTTTTATTGATTAATAAGAATGAAAGTTATTGATACAATCATGATCTAACTCTATCGGCAAAACTTGAAAAAACTAAGTTAGTTAACTTGTGAACCAATTAACCAATCAACTAACAACCGACTAACGAGTGAGTTAAGTCTAACTAATTTTGAATGAATGTACCAATTAGTCTAACTAATTTATACATGTACCAATTAGCTTTTTGTCTCTTTATTTTGTTTTGGTCATTCACAAAATTGACCTTCTATTTTAAAATTATCTTTTTTTGGTCTATCTATTGGATTTTTGTACTTAAAAATAATTTGAAATTCAACTATTTTTTTAAAAGTTTGTCGTACGTTCAATTGAAGTTATCAGAAAAAATATCAAACGGTTTTGAATTTTTATAAAAATTTGTGGAGTTGATCTACTCAATGAAATCTTTGAATTCAACGGTTGAATTGAAGAAATGTAGTGTCGATATCGAGTTATTAAGCTATAGACTTACTCCTAGAGTCAACGGATCCCTCCTCATATATATATATATATATAATCAAAGGACCAAAAAATACAATAGAAATTCATGTTGAGAAGGTGACATATAAATGGTCAACAGCATGTTAATCAAGAAGATTTAGGACCATTCTATTGGGAATTAAATGAGCAAGGGTCCCTTTTATATGGTCAACCATAGCTATACCTTTGACAATTTCGTTGAAAGAGATGTTTGAATTTCTCCTTGAGCCTTTCAATATATTTCAACGCAAAATAAACCTCAAATTAAACCTACCAACTAAAAAAATAGAAAAGTTATTTCTCCCTTTATTCTATAATAAGTGATAGTTGATTGTTTCAGGTATGTCAGTAGATAATTTTGACCATTAATATATTTAATTGTATTATAATAAATTTGTATTTTGAAAATATTCATCGAAAAAAATTTAACATATTATATGTTTTTGTTGTTATTTATTAGTAAATAAATATGATCAAAATAAAATATGTGAATAGTACAAATGGTTAACTAACCTGAGTTACTCATTTTAAAATGGAGAGATTATTGTTTTTTTATTAAAAAAAAGTTATTGGTTCACGAGGCATACTTTTTGGCCCACTGGCCCATTTGTTTTTGTTTTTAATACTCAAGACCATTTCAACTCTGGTTGGGTGTTAGACTGAAAATAACCGGAGATAAGTTAATAAAAGTTTTGTTTAAAAAAAAAAAGTTAATAAAAGTTTATTTTAATTTTAAAAAGTGAAGCAGTAGATAGATTTTGTGATAATACTAATTCTTAAGAATGGACTGCACCAAGTCTTTTTATATTTTTGTGCTAAAGGACACCAACAGTTTGAATAAAACATTTTAAGTTTGAATAAAGAAACTGTTATATTTTGGTATTTAAAATTTCGGTAAAAAAATATATTTTTCGTTCCTATAAATTTAGTGAGTTTTGATTTTCGTCGATATAAAAAAAATCATATGTTTTTATCCCCAATTTTTTTTAGCTTTGTGACAAAATTTTGACATGTTTTTTTTTTTTTATATTTTTTTTTAACATAATATAAACTTTTAGGTTTAATATATTATATAAACATAATATAGGCACATCTTGAATATAACAGCGTGATAACATTAACATTAAATCTTAAAATGAATATAAGTTGTTCATTAAGGACTAAAACCAAAACAAGATATTTTTTAAGAATGAAAACATCTGATTTTTTTAATATGGACGAAAACAAAAATTCGATAATTTTATAAGGACAAAAAACATAATTAACTCTTAAAATTTTAAATAAGTTTGATGAAAACTTTTGTATAAACTTGTCAAGCTAATAAGAAAGTCATCTTTATCACTTTTAATGAAATTTACATTTATCGATTCTTTAAGAAGAAAATATGAAAGTTGATTAAAAAAAAAAATATGAAAGTAAAATTATTAATAACGCGGACATTAATAATCAGTTTACCCTCTTATAAAATTTGAACTTCGTCTAACTAAAATATTAGGTTTAAGTGGTTAATGTGCTTCTCCTAGAAATTTTCGAAAGAATCCGAGTTCAATTCCTAATGAAAATAATTTTTTAGTAAATTTTTTAGTAAATTTTACTTACTTCGCACATGAACTCTAGATTATCATATCCCCACTCGCCTGAGAATCAGAGAATTGCACAATCAAACTCTTAGTGAGCTACACCTCATGAACAATCTTTAAAGATTATTAATTTTGTTAAAAACCTAACTTTTTTTTTCTTAGTTTAAGCAAACATCTTAAATGTAACTACACATATTTGTTTTTCTGCTTTCATGGATTAGAATGGTCAAAGTATGCTTTTGGATTCAGACATCCACAATGGTTGTTATGGGTCCCCATGTCATGTGAAGAGTCTATGCTGGAAAATTTAATTAATCTTCCAACCATACTATCAACCTCATGTCAATGAATCATACATGTTTTGGAGAATTTGGAAAGAAAAAAAAGGGTCAGACTATATATGAAGTTAGCGATTTAGAACTGTCTAATTAAGATCAAACGGATCAGATAGTTTAGATCTTAACTTTAATATAAAATTCTGAGAAGACATTTAGACCGTCCGATCAAAATTGGACGACTAGAAACCTACAGACTGCACCGTTCACGAATTCACAGAATCCAGGTCCATGTTTTGGAACATGCTACTCAACCAAACTTCTAGATTATCCATTCATTCATTCAAACAAATTTTATAAAATTGATTTTTGGTTAAGAGATCTTTCAGACTATATATTGGGTTTATCAGTTTTATATTATTGTTTCTTTTCACAACTGTATTAGTAGACAAGTTGACTGGATCATCCCATACAAAACAAGACAAGGCATAATTTCATCCTTGACTAACATGGCAACATTTATATATTCATTATAAAACAACCAAATCTACGACCCTTTTGAGGAATGATAAGATGATGAAGTTGACAACGTTTGAGAGCAATTGAATATGATGTCTTGTCCCTTTGTGTATTTATTTTGCATAGTTTACTAAGATTTCATTAACAAATTGAAACTTCTCTGGGTCCATATTGATTATCCCTCTAATCTTGAATTTGAATTCAAAATACAGCTTACTTAAAGACAAAGTAACATTCGCAACAACAATATAAAATTAAACAAGTAAAACCAAGTTGTAGAGTAGAATATACCCATAGGTTCATACAAGACAAAACTTTCCTGTTAATTTTACAAAAATGTTCATAATCAACATAACATACATATTAAAAAAATGGTTCCTATCCTAGAATCTACTTTGGGGAAACCGGAACTAGGGACAGAAAGGAACCCACAATTCATTAAAATTTGAAACCGGCAAGAGATTAGAAGCATAATCTAAACCGAAAGATGTGTAGTGCACAACTTTAGATCTAAAAGTGTGAACGGATTCTCTTCAATACTACTCTTGAGCAATCGCAGTAGCAGCAACTTGTTGAGTTCTCCGTTGATGAACATCCCAATTATAAACACGAGCAATCGTAACCTGTACAAGTTCGTTACATTTTATGAGAAGGTGCGAAAAGCAAAAAGATACGGAGCAGTTGATAGTTATGAATCAGACCTGAGTAATTGTTGTTTGATCCCTTAAAAACAATAGATCAGCAACAAGAACTTCTAAACTTGCTCTAGCATTATCGAGGTTTTTCTGTAGGAGAGCAGTAGCCTGCAACAGAAATTCATATTGTACATATTTAAGGTTAAAATTTAACGAAAGGAAAATAGCTATAATACCCTTAAACTAACATACAATGATACAAGTACCTCTTCTAATGAATATTCCAACATAACATTTGCTCCCAGCCATAAACACACAGAATCAGTTTCTTCTATAGCAGCTCGTGAATATATTCCTTCTGACACCTCAAAATCAGTAATAAGTTCCTGTATCCAAAGTCAAACATAAATCTTCTAGTTTATACCATAACTAACGTTTTTCCCTTGTAGTATATAAATTTAAAATAGTTTTAAGTTGTGGCATCATATGTTGTAAGAGGATAAAGTCTAAATTTTTTCCACTACACACAGTGATGTGGAATTGATAATTATTACTGAGGGCTCCATAGCAGCAGCTGAGCATTTGCATAAATAAAAGGAAGACAACATACATAGCAGTAACTATTGTATAAAAAAACTTTGGCCACTCGCAAACCTTAGATTTGAAACTAACTGATGTAACAGTACTACATGTTAGACATTGTGATATTGCTACCATTGCCAAAATATAGTCATTTGCAATAGTGTTAATAATTTACTGGAAGGGTAGGGTTGTAATGTAGTCCGGAAAAATGGTGGGACTTGAACATATGAGATCAAGCACGCCTGTTTATATTTTGCATTACAGATGTAACATCATTTGGAATTACCTAATCAAGATGCAAATGAAATAGACTATGACATTCAAAGTTCAAACACTTGAAATGCACTTAAATTCTCCATTTGAGGAAAAAGAAGTATGTATTTTGGGTTTTCTCATGGGAGTTATCTATTCTACATTGGAATGTTTAATGAATGAGTGATTACACAAGACATGTTTAGGAATGGAAGCTTTAAAGACATAGTTAGAGTGGCGACTACAAGGAAGAGATGGCAGTCTTAATTTAGTTGGACGTGGGTTGGGAAGACATGTAAATTGTAAAAGCACTAGTAAAGAAGGGGTACTGAGGAAGAACAGTCCAATAATTAGAGGTAGAGTGAAACCACGAAAGTTATAGGTTGAATCATTAAGAAGGATTTGAATTTAAATAGTTTATCATCCGACGCGATGTATGATACAACATCTTGGATGTATGTAGCCAACACCACCTAGAGAAAAAGGCTTTGGTTTCTGTAGTATTACGTTTCAAGTCACACTTATTCTGACACTTTACTATGGTGCACTAATGTTCAGACAGCCAAAGAGTTCTAAATAAGAACTTAGGACACGATCTAATAAATACAAGTGAAAACCTAGCAAATAATGAACAAAAGCTTGCTGTTCTGCATGAGTACCCGTGTTAATATGTAAGCCCCGTAGTGCATTCAGCATAAACAGAAAAACTCTTGTTTAGGACTTCATGATGCAGTACATTCAGCACAAACATTAATTATTTTAACTGTGTGTATAGAACTGCATCTATATATGGGAAAAATTAATCATTTATCAATGTAATAAGATATGAGAACACAGAAAGAAAAAAAAAAAAAACTCCTGAGTTGCTGAGATGGCAAATCAACTAATAGGGGTTGGCAAAAGACAATTCCCAGCAGACAAAAAACATTTTCATATGCTATAACCGTATAAACTTGACATAAGAGCTATACCCGGAAAAAAAAAATCAAAGGCAATTAAACAGATGTTGCAAAACTGGAAAAATGAAACAAGCAGCAGAATTGAAATCCAATAGTAAAACATGGAGACCTGAGCCATCCACCACCAACTTCATGGAAGACAAAAAACAGGAAAATGCAATCACCTATGACCTATATATATGGTAGCTGTTGTGAGCCAACAAGGAAAAATGATCCATCTTGACAAAAGACATGAGCCATAAAATTAGTGCTGGTAAGTTCTTGAGAAATCAGGAGAACTTAAGGATGTATTAACAGTATTAAAATTATGGCATACATTGCAAGTGCAGTGCAATCAAATAACATGCACAGAATTTCAGCTAATCTAAAAATATATTTTATGTAATAATTAGTCCCTGTTTGCTATTTGAAAACATTTTCTATTTTCATTTACTTACTAACAAAGAGATTATAGACCCTTGAAGTCAATAATCAAGTGCATTTTTTTATCATGTGCATTTTTTTAAAACAATGAAAATGACAAAAACTTGTTTTCATTATTTCCACACATGCATCATCCCGAGCTAGTATTTCATCTCTCTCCATCACAATTGCTCTCTTCAAGAGTCTTATATCTTCTTATTAGCAAGTTAAAATGAACACACTTTAGAAAATGAAAATAGAAAATGTTTTCACAAAGTAAACAAGGCCTTATTTACTAATATAATTTGGTATAGACAATCAGGTATCAAACGAACCTCACCAGTGCCCTTCTTAGCTTGCAATGTAGCAACAACTTCTAAGCACTTTTCAATATCTGGTATCTTTGCCTGAAAACCACCACAAACAGTGTCACTACAGTGTACTGAAAGAAAATACACATATACAGAGAATGGAATTTGGATGAATAATTTCATGTTGAATTTGAAAGCTATGACCAAACTAGAATAAACACAACATTGTTTCGAAAGATGATCGTTATGATTTCAGAAACAGAACCAGCATTTTTTAATCAAAGTATATAGCCTAGGCAGTTAAACATGCAACAACTTAAGATTGGAGTTTGTATCTTTTCATTGTAACTACAATGCAACTCAGTTTACCTTCAAAGCAAACCGTCTAGTATGGTTCAACAACATATATATGTTACAAAACGAAAAACTATACTGTTGAATCCCATAACACAAGTCCCAAAAGAATAATATTTATTGCATGTTACACTTACACAACAAAGCGTTTACTTCGTGATTCAACCAGTGCGAGACTATACCGGCATAAAAATGTGAAATTTGCACTTTCACTTTCAGTTGTAAACTTGAAATCTTACAACACCATTGGTTCTTTCTAGTTTCAAATATAATAGGATATTTTTCCTTTTCATTTTTGAAAAAAATATTAACGAAACAATAATAATAACACATAGATGTACAAGGTAATGAAACCTAACGATCCCATTAGGTTTCCTTAGTGCAAGATCAGGCTTTTGTATGGTGAATAATAAAGTATTATAATATACAGATATAGAAGTTAATGAAACCTGAAGTTCCCTTTGCTGAGCAAGAAGCTTCATTTCAACAACCTTGTATTGCTGAAGTCTGCAAGAAATATATATGCTTGGTCATCAGTCACACAAAAACTTACAAATAAAAATGAAATCCCCTTTAAAGCATCAAATAAAATATGTAAGAATGAACTTTTGGTTTCTCAAGTGTTGAGTCAATGCAACAGTAACTTGCAAAACATGGTTTCTCTGTAAAATCAACCAGTAATAACAATGCAAGGTGCTTTTGGTTTATTAATTATACGAACTGTAAACAGTTAAAGAATTCAAGAATGAAAACTTAGGTACAATACTTTCAAAAGTTCGAAATAGGAATCACAATCAACTGCGTTCTAATCTAAATCATATCCAAATTATCATACAGATGCAGAAGTAGCTATCAAAATGATCATATCCAAAATTACTGTATTATCAAATTCATATTTCAGTCATTAACATAGCACAATTTTCTAACCACCCCAAAATTTATTTATTTTTATTTTTTGAACCACGGTTCAAATCAGTTCGATCCAATTTTATGCATCAATTGTGGTTGAACCAACTGAAAGATTGGGCGGTTCTAGTTCTACCTGTTGAACCAGCTGGTCCAGTCCTTTCTAAAGAGTATGTAATAAGTATACTTTTTATATATATATTTAAGATAATTACACATGAACGAAAGAAAGACGGACAACAAGCTGCACCACTAAATGTTTCTGTATTGCAAAACCCAACCTACGAAAAACTACATCCATAGACATAGGCGACAAGATAGTACATTCTTTATTTTTTTGGTGTTAACCCTCCGGTTCTTAGGGGAAATGGGAACTAGTGATCCAAAGTTCAGCCGCGGGGTAACTAAACCTGGCCAAGAATTGTTCCTCAAACTCGAGTTCTCCCGAATGATTCCTCCTAGGAGGAGCTCATTAACCACTTGAGCTCAATCACTTGATTAACCAAGATAGTACATTATAAACCAGCTATATTGATCCATTTCACGTCATACTCACATTCAGTTTAAACTATTATCCATCATTTCCATTGAATGAAAATCCTCCATTTCTCTTCTTATTACTACTACTACTGCTACCAAAAACCTACTGTTACTAATTAGTAATTAATTATACATCCACATCAATACATGTAACACACCATAACACTTCACAACATACTCCTACTTGCTATTAATTAATTAATTAATTAATTAATTAAATAATTCAAAATACAACTATATACAACAATATGAATTAGCATCCAAAGTAACTTCAAAAACTAAAATAAAATCTAATTTTCAATTTAGTACTAAAAACCAATAAGATCCATATGATATGAAATAATTTTGAGAATTTGATGAAGTGAGAGAGTAAACCTTTCTTGAAGAAAAGCGAGAGCGGAATTAACATCGAGACCTAATTGAGTGAGATAAGTTTGAACATCTTCAACGAACTGAGCACCTGGTATTCCTCTTCGCTCTGTAGCACCCGATGATGAAGACGAAGAAGAAGCCATTGTTGACACTCTGCAATCGAATCCAACGCAAAACCACGAATCGTTTTGTTTTGGGCTGACTCATCGTTAAGCCCATGTTAGAAAAACATAATTGGGCCTTTTCTCTTTACACCCATCATGTTTTTTTTTTTAAACTTTCTCATCCCACCCACTCACTTTCTCACCCACCCCCTATTTTTCCATTTTTGCCCTTGGTCAAAAAATTTGGAACGCGTTTTCCGAATTTTTTTAGTTTAAATTTGGAAAAAATTAGGAAAACACATTCCGAAGTTGTTTTTAAAGGCAAAAAAAAATTCGAAAAACGCGTTCCGAATTTTTTGACCAAGGATAAAAATGGGAAAACAAGGGGTGGGTGAGAAAGTGAGTAGGTGGGATGAGAAATTTTCGTTTTTTTTTTTCTTTCCAAAATTTGTATTTTGTTGGAATAGATTTTCCAAAATAAACTAAAATGTAGTTTTTAGATCTATCTTTTTTCATTCACCTTCTAGTGTTTCGTATTCTATTTTTCAAAAAGTTAACTATTTCGAAAAACGTTTCAAAAAATTCAAATATTTCGAAACGCAGAATTCGAAATTGCTTTGGAAAATGTTTTTTGAAATCATGTTATATGTGATCAGAACCGCAAATTTGCTATTCTAACATGATTTTTCATCAATCCCAAACAATTTTTAGAAAATCAAACGCACTCAATAATCAAAAAAATTAAAAAGGTTGAAATACATAAAAAATGGTATGCGCATAATTAGGATTTATTTAGATATAAAATACTACTAAATAGTATGCGCATTTTAGTGCTATCTGCTTTAAAGTATCATTTTGATGTCCATTGTTTTGAGGAATGGCTTGTCCTCCGTTGACTCTGCTAGCATAGGTTTCAGACATGATGAATTGGATCTTGATGCAAGAAACTTGCAACCGAAAGAAAAATTAGAATCTTGAAAGAAAGAGGTTTGTGAGATGAAGACTCTGCTGAGAAGAATAAGGACAATATAAAGTTTGAAGGACTTAGATGATATAAGGACAATACTTTGAGAATAAAAAATGGATTTATTCTATAAAGTATTTATTAAATACTAGAACTTTGACTCATGCGGTGCATGAGTCTAATTAAGTGTAATATGTAACAATAAAAAATAAACTACAAAAATTCTAAGAGCATTTTCAATAAGAGTAGTATAGGGAATTTCATGGACTAATTATTCTATATTTGTTTATGTGCTTATTGTATATTTTATATATTTTTTAAATATTTTTGGAACCCCATCGTTTTGTTTACTTATTAAAAAAAATTGCTGATAATTAAAGGTTAAAAAATTGATGATAATTAAGGTTAAAAAAAAATTAAAGACATAATCAAGAACATAAACTTAAGTAGACATCCATAAGTAAATAAAAATTGTGATTAATTCCGCCGTTCAAATTTATTGAAAACGGGGTTAACATATTAGGATTCCTAAATTCTTTCATAATTGAAGCACATGTTTTAGCGGTTGAAAGATTTTATTGTAAGTAAGGGATGCAGATTCGATGACAAATTTGTATTTTTTTAATATAAAGCTACAATAAAAAGAAAGAAAAATGAGAGGGGTAAAAATTTATAATATAAGAGATTATTGGTTTTTAATTGTTTAAATTGTTTCTTCAAAAAAATTGTTTAAATTGTGCAATGAAAATTGATGGTGCTTAATTATCGTATGAAATATTTCCTATGAAAGTTGATGGAGCTTAACGCTTTGTGGACATAATTTAAATCACAATTGGTCTGCTAGTGCATGTTGTATCAATTGATCATCGGTTAATATTAAATTTGCAATGTTAAAATCAAAATAATGAATGTGATTAGTGACATGACTATGGTTGTGTTTGGTTGTATTGCAAAAAAAAATTGATTTAGCAGAATTGAGTTTGATAATAACTTTTCAAATTACACGTGATAATAATTTTTCAAATCTCACATGATAATTATTCTCTAAATTTATGATCCGGTAGAAAAAAAATCATTGATCAGGAGGAAAGACATAAAAATATTTCGTGATGAATAATATAGTCAACAATAATTTTGATATGATATACTTTTAAAATTGATGGTGCTTATCAATTATTGCACATAATTTTAATCACAATAGGTATACTTGTCATAGTGGTTGGAAATATTGTCTTGCATTGAAGGTTTGCAGGTTCGAATCCTAGTTAAGACAAAATTGTATTATTTTTTAATAAAAATTGCAAGATAAAATGGAGGGAAAACAGGAAAACAAATTAGGGTTTAGAGTTTGCTTGTGTATACAAGCTTATAATATACTCCCTCCGGTCCTTTTTATAAGGAACAATTTGAAAAAATCACACAGACCAAGGAATCACATTTAACATAATTATTTTCATTTAATACTCTTATAAATTTAAATTTATTCCATATATATCCTTATTTAATTACTCTTTATTCAACTAATTTACTTATTTTTAAATTCTCTCTCATAATAAATAAGGGCATAAGTGAAATTGAACATTTAAAACATTTGAAAATTGGTCAAAGTTTCTTATAAAAAGGACCAAATTTTTTGCCCTAAGTGTTCCTTATAAAAAGGACCGGAGGGAGTAAAAGATTTGTTTTATTGAGACTTCTTTATTTTGAAGAATGATATTTATATTGTTATGTGAGCCAAGAGATGTAATTTGTAACTCCTAAATATGACTGAGTTCGAAAGAGATTTTTGGGTTAGTCCAAATAACTAAAGTTATAGGATTTGCTGCTCAAAATCCTTTGACGAATTAAAACCAAATTAAATTTTTTTTTTGGTTACAAGAGAGAAAAGGAAAAAAAAAAAAAAAAAAAAAAAAAAACAAAAGCAAGAGAAAAGGGATTACTCCCTAGCAAAAGCTACTCCTTGAGCATCAGCAAGGAGGGACAAGTATAACCCAGTCGGGGGTGTGTTAAGAATCACCAGCGACAAGTTTGAGGAAGCTCCCATCTTGGCCAAGCAATCCGCACAGGCATTCCCCTCCCGAAGGGTATGCTCAATCACAACACTCCAATCTTTGCTTATCAATTGCCGAATACTTTGGATTTCATTCGCGAAACGATGATGCGGTGACACCCCCTCTTTAATCAAAGTCACGGCTTGCAAGGAGTCAGAGAAACAAACAATATTTCTAAAGCCATTCACCCAACATAAATCAAGCCCGTTAAGCACAGCCAATATTTCTGCGAATAACACGCTTGCTTCAGATGCAGTGCCATAAAAGCCTTTAAGGAACCGTCCGTTGGTATCGCGAATAAGACCACCAAAACCTGCTGACGATCCTAAGAGACTTCCGTCAACGTTAAGACACACAGTACCTTCACGTGGGCGAGACCAGGCGACAAGGCGCGCAATACCCGTATGAGGAGAGGCCAAAACATGTGTGCCGAAAGCTGCAGTGCATGCGGACAACAGTGACTGAATCTGAGTAATACTTTCCTGCACCGTCGTTCTCTTGTTGTTGAAAATGAAAACATTCCGCGCTTTCCAAATCACCCACATAATAATGATGCTAATAATGCCATGGGACAAACAAACCTGTCTGCACCAGTTAAACAATTCGTCCATTGTCGAATTCGGAATCAGATTATGCAGACCAATGGTATTCCAAATACAACGTGCTTCAGTACAATCAAACAAGCAATGGAATATAGTTTCGGACGCATCTGAACATCTAGGACACATGTTTGAGTCACAAGCTCGACGGTGATGTAACACGTCTTTAGTGGGAATAGAATTATGTAACACTTGCCACACAAAAAATTGGATATTTGAAGGAAGCCTCAGCTGCCATATCCACTTCCAGTTACTGTGATTGTTGATTGGCTGAGGCTTTAAAAGCCAATCATAGGCCTCTTTAGGAGAGTAAATACCTGTACTTGCATGCTTCCAAACCCAAACATCCGGCAAATCTCTAACCACTCGAGGTTTCAGCGAGAGAATGACACTTCTAACGTCATCTGGAATATTGGTGTAGAGTGTCTCCAAGTTCCACCTGTCGTTGTACCACACTTCATTAACTTTAGTTTGCGTGTCCTGAATCGCAACAAACGGGACAACAGAGCTTAGTCTTTCCTTGAGCAACCAAGGTTCAAACCAAAAGTTCGTATTACCATCACCAATCTTAAAAGTAAAGCCATCCTTTAGCCGCTGAAGTGCTTTGATCATAGAATTCCAAATAAATGAACCACCTGCAACTGACACATTAAATATTTGCCGACCCTTTAGATACTTTTCAGTGAAGAGCGATACCCATAACTTATCAGGAGAGTTAATTATTTCCCACACAAGTTTACCAAGAAGGGATACATTTTGGAATCGAGTAATGCGGACTCCTAGCCCACCAAAACGACGTGGTTGAGTGATTTTCATTTCATTGTTTCATGAAAATCACTCAACCACGTCGTTTTGGTGGGCTAGGAGTCCGCATTACTCGATTCCAAAATGTATCCCTTCTTGGTAAACTTGTGTGGGAAATAATTAACTCTCCTGATAAGTTATGGGTATCGCTCTTCACTGAAAAGTATCTAAAGGGTCGGCAAATATTTAATGTGTCAGTTGCAGGTGGTTCATTTATTTGGAATTCTATGATCAAAGCACTTCAGCGGCTAAAGGATGGCTTTACTTTTAAGATTGGTGATGGTAATACGAACTTTTGGTTTGAACCTTGGTTGCTCAAGGAAAGACTAAGCTCTGTTGTCCCGTTTGTTGCGATTCAGGACACGCAAACTAAAGTTAATGAAGTGTGGTACAACGACAGGTGGAACTTGGAGACACTCTACACCAATATTCCAGATGACGTTAGAAGTGTCATTCTCTCGCTGAAACCTCGAGTGGTTAGAGATTTGCCGGATGTTTGGGTTTGGAAGCATGCAAGTACAGGTATTTACTCTCCTAAAGAGGCCTATGATTGGCTTTTAAAGCCTCAGCCAATCAACAATCACAGTAACTGGAAGTGGATATGGCAGCTGAGGCTTCCTTCAAATATCCAATTTTTTGTGTGGCAAGTGTTACATAATTCTATTCCCACTAAAGACGTGTTACATCACCGTCGAGCCTGTGACTCAAACATGTGTCCTAGATGTTCAGATGCGTCCGAAACTATATTCCATTGCTTGTTTGATTGTACTGAAGCACGTTGTATTTGGAATACCATTGGTACCAAATTAATTAATATTAGTTTACATGAAACAATGTTTTCATATTGAATTATTAATCATTACTATTTAATACATCATGATTTGGATTTATTAAGGAAATGTTAAGGAAGCAAAAGTAGTATTGAAATTTGTGCATTTAATTTTTTAAATATTAAATTTTTTTTTAATATTAAATGCAATTTTCTATATTTAGAATCTTAACATATGTCCTTGGTGCATATGTTAACAAGACCCTTAATTTAATAAGCAATATAGTGATAAAGAGAGAAAATAAACCAGGAAGCTATGTTGTTGTATCTGCCGTTCTATCACTTCCGTTCCTTCTCCAAAAGCCTCCGTGATTCAGCCTCCTCCCTAGGTTAAAAGAAAGCTTTCTTTATATGTCTCCAAAAGAGACAAAAACGCATCACTAAAAGAAAAACCTCCCTATAGCATTATGCCACGTCATTCAAGTGGAAAACAAAGCTAGTGATGTCATGCTGACGTCATGTACAAGTAGTAAGCCAAAATCGCACCACTATCACAATTTACTATTCCAACACAAAATGACCAACAAAAATACAACATTAAGGGGCATTTTTGACATTCCAACCTTTAAATTAAGGACATTTCAGTCAAAACAAATATCACTTCGTCTTCTTCATCTACTTTCTCTCTCTTTGATTAACCACCATACGCAACCACCACACAGTCACTAATCCGGCAGCCACTACAACAACAAAGTCGCACATCACCTCCGTCAAACAGATAGCTTCCTCATCACTATTGCAGATGAGTAGCTCTACTTCCTCCGACATGGCTCTACAACTCTGGATCCGCCTTCACTTCCATCTCAGTCGCCATTTTCCGTCGTGGTGGTGCACGAGCACGACCACCGCCTTCACTTGTTTGAAATTTCCTTAGATTGGAATTTGCCGAGATGGAAGAAAACAAAAACATGGAAACGGAAGAAAGGGTCACACCACCAATACCACCCTCACCACCACCGGTTCCTGTGAGAGCTCAACCATGAGAGAGAGAACAGTGAGATGATCGGAGAAGAGAGAAAGAACAGTGACATTAAAGAAAAAACAAGCTGAGGAAAAAAAAAGTATATTTTTTAAGGAAAAAAAAAGGTATTTATGAACAATGTGTGTTTGGTATTTTTGTCCAAAAAATTTGTTGAAATAACATTTCTGCACAATTTAATCGGGACGCGAAAAATTCAGAACAGCAGGCTTGAAATTTTCCTAAGTATTTTTCCTCCTTTTTGTCTTTTATCTTCAAACTTCTTGCAATATCAATTTCTTCAATTATTCTTCTCTTTGACCATGAAATTGCTATTAAAAACTAACTAAACTACTACTCCCTCCGATCCTTTTTATAAGGAACAATTTGAAAAAATCACACAGACCAAGGAATCACATTTAACATAATTATTTTCATTTAATACTCTTATAAATTTAAATTTATTCCATATATATCCTTATTTAATTACTCTTTATTCAACTAATTTACTTATTTTTAAATTCTCTCTCATAATAAATAAGGGCATAAGTGAAATTGAACATTTAAAACATTTGAAAATTGGTCAAAGTTTCTTATAAAAAGGACCAAATTTTTTGCCCTAAGTGTTCCTTATAAAAAGGACCGGAGAGAGTATTAAATTGCAATTAAAATTAACAAATAACTGACTGTGATTATATATATATATATATATATATATATGAGATAGGAGGGTTAAAATAGAAAATATATGAGAGTATAAAATAATTTGGGAATTAAGAAGAACCAGCCATATTTATTAGCAATAGGAGCTGACAAAATTTTCATACCGAAAGTGAGAGCTTCAAACATGAACCACCTATCAAATTTAAGTGACAAACTGAAACTTGGAGGTGAAGAGGATAATATAAACCTCCTCTATGAAGCAATTGAAGATAACCCATCCATTTTGGATATTATAGATTCAAAACAGTTTGTTGAAACTCCTTTGCATATCGCTGCATCAAGGGGGCAAATCCAGTTTGCCAATGAAATTATGAATTTGAAACCTTCATTTGCTTCGAAGCTAAATCCGAAAGGATTTAGCCCAATCCACTTAGCTATGCAAGAAAACCAAAACAGAATGGTGTTGTCTTTTGTTGACATGAACAAGGACCTTGTTAGAGTGAAAGGGAAGGGAGGTTTGACTCCTCTTCATTTTGCAAGTCACAATGGAGATTATGTTGATCTTTTAGCTAAATTTCTCCTTGAATGTCCGGAATCTATCGAAGACTTGACGGTGAAGGGTGAGACTGCATTGCATATTGCTGTCAAAAATAACAACTACCAGGCTCTTGATCTCCTTGTTTGCATTCTTAGAAAAATTATCAAAAAAGGCGCCAGGAAGTTCGATTATAAAATACTAAATCGGAAGGATGAGGCTGACAACACCGTTTTGCACATTTTAGCGCAAAGGAATTTCGAGCCACAGGTAACCTTTGATCAAGATATATACTAGTTTGTGTTTCTCTTGATTTTATTTCGCTCTTTTTTTCATACTAATTTTATATGAAATTAGAAGGAAAAAAAAAGAAGTGAAATTCATCTCACTAAATTAAGAGTATGTCTAATATGAAAAATGGTTTAAGCTGGACTCTTACCACTTTTAATAAAAAATGAATTTTATAGTAAGATTCAACTTTGGATCAGGTTCATATTAAATCCTCTATATTAGAGGCAAATTTAAAAAAAATTTGTGAATGAGGATCTCAATATTAGTTTTCTTAAAGGAAAATTATCTTAATTGTAGTTTGGTACATACCACACCGGCACACCTCATTCATGACATATTTGAAAGCGGAAAAGTCTATTATTTTCTTCTGTAGCTCCAAATTAATCCTTTGCATAAAGTACTGAGGTTTGTGGTAGCATAAGTAAATGTTTGGTAGGGGACCATATAATGTAAATGGGATGAATTGCGCACCATAGATGTGCATAAAACTTTTCAACCTACATCAACACTCCTAATGATAATGATAAAGTATATTGTGGGCGATCTCGGTACTGCCACCTCATGATCTTTTTTATTCTCCTCTCTAGTAGAGTTTTTGTCTTCCGTGAGAATCGAACGATGTACCCTCAACTTCAAGTACATGTTCAATCCATTCTCACTACCAATTTAGCTACTAGAGTCAAGATCAAATGACATAAGGTGTCAAACTTAATAATATGACAACTTCGATAATTCTTTATCGGATAATCATCTTACGAATTTGAACATTAAATTGAAATATATTATAACATAAATCATGTCTATAAAATATGACATTAATCAGAAATCATTTGATACGTCAATGAGATACATCAAAATTAATTCATTTTTTGAAAGTTCGATGTATACCCCTTCCATCATTGAGTATCAAGTGTATATTGATCAATTTCACTAATTGAATTTCTTTTGATATAAAAAAAATGTACACGAAGTATAAATAAATTTGTTTTTATTCTATTAATTATAAATTTTTGAAGTTATTTTGAATTCATGAACTTTTATGGTATAAACCCATTAAAGTTCAAACTACAAGATCTTGAATCTTATCTACCAAGATTTTAGTTGACAATAGGAATGATTTCTAACAATTGCTTGTTCATTAATTACTAGGTAGCACACACACTTGGATTGTTGTTAGAGACTAGAATAAATTTGAATGCAAAGAATTTGGAGGACAAAACAGCATTAGACATGGCATTCAATGAAGATATTAAGGGTAAATTGCTGACTGCTGGAGCAAAACCTGGCTTACGAGTCCGCGCTGCTCACACACTTGCACATAAACTAATATCAAATATCACAATTATTGACAAATTGGTTATTTTTACATGTTCCCTAAGAATGAATATATCAGAGGAGCAACATAATACTTGGTTGATTGTTGCGACTCTTGTTGCAACTTCCGTCTATCAATCAGCACTAAGTCCCCCAGGAGGGGTTTATCAGGCTAATGCTAGTAGTGACAATAATGTGAACATCACTTCCTCCAATTCTACTATTTCTAATCCGGGAAATGCTGGGAAATCGGTCATGTCAAATTTTTATTTCTTCATGTTTTCAGTTGCAAATATTCTTTCCTTCCTTGTATCAATTATAGCTATATTTATTCTGACCCCAAGTGGGGTACTAGGCGGTCTGGTGTCCGGTCCTGTGGTTTTGTTTTCCATGAATTATCTAGTTTCTATGAGGTATATATCCCCAGGTTCCAACACCAATATTGTTGACATCACTATCTTATCAATTGGATTTGTCGTCTTCATTTATTTGGCTATTCGATTCTACCATGTAAT
Organism: Trifolium pratense; assembly: GCF_020283565.1. Classification (NCBI taxonomy): domain Eukaryota; kingdom Viridiplantae; phylum Streptophyta; class Magnoliopsida; order Fabales; family Fabaceae; genus Trifolium; species Trifolium pratense. Next base: position 23,032,619 of record NC_060063.1, on the reverse strand, counting down.
TAGACGGTGGGCAATGATGCTAAGAAGCAAGTTGTAGATCACAATTACAGACATTAGAGATGGATGGTACAACCAAACCAATAATTGTATCTTGTATTATTTTTATTGAATGTATGAGTATGATGTGCTTTTATATTTTTATGTGTATTAATTAATTAATTAATTGTTGTTTGGAAGAAAATTGATTACTACACATGATGTAATGGTGTTTTAATGCATAAAATGGTTTAGGCATAAGTGACTTGGTGAAGAAGTCAGCTAGTTGATTTTGAGAAGACATGGGTAGAAACCTTAGAACCTTCTTGAACTTTGTCTCATATAATGTGACGATCGATCTCTAAATGTTTGGTACGCTCGTGAAAATTGGGTTAGCTACAATATGTAGTGCACTTTGATTGTCGCAATAAAAAATTGGGATGTGTGTAAGTAACTTTAAGATCTTTGAGCAAATAAAGCAACCATTGAACTTCAAGGGTAGTAGCATCAACAATTTTACTAGGTTATAGCTTATATTGAAAAATTGGTAACCTTTTTTTCTCACGAGCTTTTTTTACTAGGTTATAGCTTATAATTTTTCTTCCAATTTTACCCCTAACATTTTCCTTAAAAAAATTAAGTATCAATTAAACATATCTTTTTTTATGTCATTTCATAGTTATAAACTAGTTAAACCGCTAATTTTACCAAACATTATACATTTAATCAGCTATCTTATCTGCTATAAATTAGCTTACAAGTTATATGCTATTTTTTTCGAAACAGAACTTAATGTGTCAGTTTCGCCTAAAATAGCGAACATTATTGATGGATCCATCATGTTTTCCTCCTCCATACTCCCAATTGATTCCAACCCATGTGTCTGAATAGCCTTCTACATTTCCCACATACTTAATATGCATCTGAGATGGGAATATCAACTGGTAAAAACAATGCAATTAATTTGCATCTCAAAAAACAAGCTGGTAAGAGTTTCACAAGAAAATTTAGTTTTGAGGGGCATTTTAACAAACATATAGTGGGCTTCACATGAGGATTCACTGTTGGTATATTCAATTGATGCACCTAATTCATATCCAAAAAATACACCAAGACTAACAATTGGAATCACAAAGGAACGCATCAAAATTGGGATATGAAGCACATCAATAGTATGTCATCACCATAAAAATATTTTGAATCAAAAGTTGTATGGCATATCATCGATCAATCACATGCACCCTAAAATTTTATAAATCGAAACAATTTTTTTCATTTTTCAATCATTCACTCATACAATATTTCAATCAAAATATTTTCATGGATGTGACGGAGACAAGCATTATATTTTTATAAGGTTAACGGGTTAAAGTGCAAACTGAGTTTGTACTTTAGGTAACGAACTATATTTTTCTAGAATATTTTCATAGGGGGCATGGCTGGTGCAAACGTTCGGGTTAGGACCAAAAAAAAATTGTCATTCATTAATGAATTCATTAGTTAAATAGAAAGCAAGATATTTTGAGGAATTTGCAAGACGCGCGAGTAATTATGAAAGGCCAAAAAGAAATTCTTTAAATCTCAATGAGCAAATACAATTGATGTGTGATTAAATGGGCCTATATCTAAAACTAGGCCTGTGTGAACTTTAAGCCTTCGTGAAAATGAATCCAAAAAGATATTTTCTCTCCCCACCCCCATGAATCTTTTATCCCCCCTGAATTTCCAATTTTGCTCTTGAAAAAACTTCGGTTCGTAGAAACCGAAGTTTTTTTTTGCCTTGAAAACAAATTTCGGTTTCTAAAAACCGAAATTTACTCTGAATTTGCACTAGAAAAAATTCGGTTTCTGCGAACCGAATTTTTCTGCAAGGGCAAAATTGGAATATTGGGGGTATAAAAGATTCATGGGAGGGGGGAAGAGAAAACATCATCCAAAAATGTGGCACAAAGTGCATGTGTGCTGAAAATGAATCCAAAAATTTAATTGCATTTTTCCTATGAATGAAAATAAATTAAAGAGGTTTACTTTTGCCACCTACTGATTCTGGAGCACGCCCTACAAAATTATCAATATACATATGTCCGCTACTTAAGTAGTGAAATATACGTACGAGTGTGTTTTTTTCCTCAAAAATCTCATTTTTATAACGCTAGTTACTTAAGTAGAGGATGTTATAAAAATGAGAAATTTTTTTAAAAAAAAAAAAAAATCCTTCTAGGATTTTTATAACGTTAGTTACTTAAGTAGCGGATTCTATAATCCTCAACTTAAATAACGGACGTTATAAAAATGAAAAATTTTGAGCAAAAAACACACTGCAAGGATTTTTATAATGCCCGCTACTTAAATAACGGAAGGGTAAAATGAGAAACACGTAAAACGCGTGAGTAACCGATAGGATGACAAAAATAATTCTCTAAATTAAAAGCAAGTAGACATAATTGAGCTATGACAACATACCTTATACTAGTAGTACATTTTAGTTCGGTCAACATATATACCAACATTCGATATTTCTTGTCATGAGTCAAGTCCATTTTCAAATTCTCTTATTTCGTACATTTATACTATTATTTAGGTTTTTTTGTCTTTTTAATCTTAATATATTTCTTTGTTTTGTCTTTTATTAGAATTTGTACTAAATATAGGGATCTGCAGTTGGAATCAATTGTAGGAAATCATGATTTGGACTCAATCTCGAAATGCAAGTTTCAAATCGAGTATATGAATTTAGTCGAAAAGAAAAATCGAGTATATGGTAAATGTGACGATGCATCATGCTCCAAACCAACCGACGACTCGGTAAATTGGATCTAAAAATAATAATATGCATCTTGTTTATTTTATAAACACCGGGAAAGTGTACCACAATATTGCACCATCACATCTAGCACTCTCACATCTTCTTCTATGTATAATAATAAAATTAAGACATGTACCAAAAAAAAAAAAATAATAAAATTAAGACTATTTTTTTTTTGTCTAGAAATTAAGACTATTTAACTCACGAATAAAATATAAATTTGACTTAATGACTGAGTAGTGGTGGAGGAGTTAAGAAGTGAAACAATAATAAGAAGTTAAGAAGTGACTTAAATTTGACTTAATGACATAATACTAGCTAGTATTGATCAATATAACCAATAATACTTATATTGATCAATTTAAAAAAAAAAAAAAAACAAAGCAAATAAAGAGATTAAGGGTTTGTTTGAAATAATTTTTAAAATGTATTTTAGAAAACTGTTTTTAAAAGAGAAAAGCAAAATTTTTTGAACTTGTTTTATTTTTTCAGTTTTTGATACATGAAACATGTTTTAAAAACAGTTTTTAAAATTGGATTGCCAATCAAATGTTTTAGTTTTTAATTTTTTTTTTTTTTTAAAAAAAAAAACTGTTTTTGAGAGGGAAATCAAATAGAGAATTGGATCATCTCCAGCCACAACACTGCAACTGTGTGATTTTATGTGTGTGAAAAGAGAGAATCTGAAGATCCCGAGTTCCTTCCCTTCTTCTACCCCTTTCTTTTGGTAGCTACCGATTACTTCACCGCAAAAAATAAAAGAAAATAAAAAGGTGATAATGTGAAAGAAAAACGATGAAAAAGATAAATACATAAATGAACGACATGAGAAAAAATACAGTAGAGGATCCAAATCCATAAACCGGAACTAAGGATTCTTTGATACACCATTAATTGAATATATATATATATATAGTCGGTAAAGAATTTGTAGTCCTCCCATGTGTATAATGTAGGACAATCAGTTTGGTAAAAAATGTGACACTGATAGGAGTGTGTGTCTAAGCTCTCTAGAGATTGGTCCCAATGATTTCATATATAGTGTTTCAAACTTGAAAGTGCCCCATAAAAATTTGTCATTTTCTTGTCTACAATGTATAAGTATGATCAAGTCTACTTATAGTTAATATTTAACACCTAGCTTGAATATTAATTGGCTACTAGCTGGAATATCTTTCCACTAATTGTTTCTTGATTAGAAATTTTTTTAGTATTCTATCATGTCGACAAATTATTTAACACTATTTGGTTTTTGTTTGAATGGTAATGCATAACTTTTGAATACCAAAATGCAGCTGGAGCCAATGATATAATATATGGTCAAATTAAGCTATGTCCAAATTCATCAAATTGAGTGAAGATAAATAAAAATTTGGACCTAACCCAAATAACTTTATGATAAAGACATAAAGTGAGTTTGGGAAAAAACGGAAATGGGTCACTTCTTTCAGCAAATTAATACTCAAATTAAGCTATACATTATTATGAGATCTAGCTAGGTTTCATTCTATATATAATCAGTTAGTGTGGAAACAAAGGAATTTGGTATTTATATGAAATTATTTATTGTTTATAACTCTAGTGGTCTAGGCTATGTTGTGTCTCAATTATCATATATGCTAATACAAATATAAAAAAAGTCCATTTTTTTTAGGGCACTCGTCAAATTTTAGTTTTTGGTTATAACAGTGCAAATTCAATTATACCCTCAAGATTCAAATGTCTTGGTAATTTTTTTATCATTTGATCTATATTTACAAGACAATCCCATCAAATAATCTAATTATTGTTATATATTCTATGGTTTATCTATATGTGTTTAAAATATCATTAGGGGGTTTGTGAGTAGAGTGAAGAAAAAGAAAATAAGGTTATTGGGCTTTATTACTATTCAATCAATAAATCAAATTAATTAAAAGTCATTAATTAACAATTGTCATTGTTTTTTTTAAGACACGTTTTCTTGTGGTGTGTTTAGGGGGGTGTATTGTTAAAGAGATAAACACATTAATTATCACATTATATATGTTCACATAAAGTCATAAACCACAGTTTTAATCGATAAATCACATATATTCGATTTTTACTCAAATCAATAATGTACCTAGCTTTAGCCAAAATTCCTACAGTTTGAAAACAAAATGTACATGTTCATATTATATAATTGGAGCCATAATTAGGATCACTTTATGTCAACTCCATTCACAAATCTCAAATCATGTGTGTGCCATTAGAGGAAACTAAGTACAAGATAATTAATTAATTAATTAGGTGAACTGGCAAAAGTTACACATCAAAACCAAAAATTGATCACAGCTATCCAACATGCATAGTATATATAGACTATACGGCTTTTGTTAATATGTGTCAATAAGCATATAGTAATAGTATAGACTAATTCTAATATGTTAAGAATTCAAAAATTACTCTACCAAAAAAAAATTCAAAAGTTATAAACTTTGCATTAAAAAGTAAACTTAAATATTTTAAAAGTTGATTGTGCGGCCTTTAAAAAAATATTTCTAAATTTTTTTAAGTGTCGAGTGAAATTGTGGCATCACTCACTTAAGAAAAATCAAGCAGTTCATCACTGAAATTCACTCTCAAGCAATCAAGAAAGAGGGTTGGCCAAAAGAGAATGGAGGTTTGGGAATAAAAAACTTAGAGTTGTTCAATTCATCACTTTTATGTAAGTGGAAGTGGACATGCTTGAATGATACCGAGTCGCCATGGTATGATTTATTGAGGTTTCGGTACGGCTCCCTTGTAGCTAATTTCTTGTATGGTGAAGGAAGGGACAATCTTAAACATGCTTCAATTTGGTGGCGGGATTTATGGTGTCTGGGAGGTATGGATAATGCTAACTGGTTTGGTAATAATGTTAGTAGTATTTTGGGTGACGGCAACGATATCAGTTTTTGGAAAGACCAATGGATAGGTACGGCATCGTTGAGAGTAATGTTTCCTTCTCTTTATGTGAAATCCACACTACCAGATGGTCATTTTTCAACCATGGGCATGTGGGAGCGAGATACTTGGAAGTGGAAGTTTGAATGGACAACCGAACTATCCGATATTGAATCAGAAACAGTTCACGATTTGTTGTTAATTCTGGATCAGGTTAGGCCGTCAAGGGAGACACGGGATCGGCGTAGGTGGAAACCTCATAAAGATGGTTTTTTCACTGTCAATACAGCCTATACAGCGCTGCTGCCCAGGACTGGAGAGTGCAACATTGAGCCAATCACGGCGAATGCATTGAAACTTCTATGGTTAAATAATGTACCCTCGAAAGTTAGTATTTTTGGTTGGAGGTTGTTGCTCGGAAAATTACCAACTAGGGAAGCTTTGTACAATAAAGGTGTCATTACAAACAATCACGAGAGAAGCTGTGTTTTTTGTTTCAATGTAGCTGAAGACATTCCACATATGTTTTTCAATTGCAATGTTACAAAGCAAATTTGGTGCAAAATATTCAAATGGATGGGCACACGTTTTTGTTCCGCGACTGATGTTCCCAATCATTTGATT